>NW_012101421.1:1017085-1034738 GCF_000951045.1 Mandrillus leucophaeus
GGTGATTATTAAAAAGTCAAAGCTAGGCATGGTGGCTCACGCCTGTAATCCCAGCACTTTGGGAGGCCAAGGCAGGCAGACTACCTGAGGTTGGGAGTTCAAGACCAGCCTGACCAACATGGAGAAACCTCGCCTCTACTAAAAATACAATATTAGCTGAGCGTGGTGATGCATGCCTGTAATCCCAGTTACTCGGGAGGCTGAGGCAGGAGAATTCTGTTTTATGGCACACCTATGTTCATTGCAGCACTACTCACAATAGCAGAGACATGGAATGAACCCAAATGCCTATCAATGATAGACTGAATAAAGAAAATGTGGCACATATATACATACCATGGAATACTATGCAGCCATAAAAAGGAAAGAGATCATGTCCTTTGCAGGGACATGGATGGAGCTGGAAGCCATTATCCTCAGCAAACTAATACAGGAACAGAAAACCAAACACAGCATGTTCTCACTTATAAGTGGGAGCTGAACAATGAGAACACATGGACACAGTAGGAGAACAACACACACTGTGGCCTGTTGCGGGGTAGGGTGGGGGGAGGGAAAGCATTAGCAAAAAGAGTTAATGAATGCTGGGCTTAATACCTAGGTGATGGGTTGACAGGTGCAGCAAACCACTATGGCACACGTTTACCTATGTAACAAACCTGCACATCCTGCACATGTACATTGGAACTTAAAAATTTTTTAAAAATAATAAGAAGTTGGTGCTTCTCAGAAACTCGGCCTCAGTCAGAATTATATGTGTTCTATGCACCCTAACTTCCAAGGAAGAGACTGTTCTTGGCCAGCTTCAGTTAGATATATATTGTATTGACTTATCCAGTAGATCTTAATTTATAGTCATACTCTCAGATTTCCACAAACTGTACTGTTTCGTGGAAGAGCTGTCTTGGGTTCAGAGTGTATAGAGTGGTCATGAAATAGCAAACCCAGCTACCTTGAATCATTAACTTCGCAGGGTTATATGCTACAGTAAGAAGATGATTATCAAGCCAGACAGCAAATATATCTCAACCTACCACAAACGTAGCATTTTTAACTTGTTAGGTATTTCCTAGAAGCAATATGCCCTATAATTTGGGAAGGTAAGATACAAGAAGCTGTTTCTAGTTCCAATGACATTACCATTCTCACAAATGAAACCACTCATAAAAGTGGACAAAGATGTAGAAAAATGATGACTTATTTTCAATAGGAGACAACAGACCATTCCCAATGGGACATATATTTTCTTTCAAGCAAAGGAAACCTGCTTAATACATTTTGTCTTTTTTTGAACAGAAACCTTTTAACCAGAGATACACAGTGGGGTAACATGTTTCAGATGCACTTGCACTTACTACTGAAGAAAAGCCACGAAAAGTAATAATAGTTATTTTTTTTTTAAGTTTTTTCCATGTTAGAGCCTGGGAAATTCTAATTCATGGAGTGTATCAATTATTATAAAGACATTTAATTTTATATTAAGATTTGAAAGGTTTTTTCAATGAACATTAAGCAATTCCACATATTTTCTAACTTTCCACGGGTTCCAAAAAGAGAGGAAGGAACCCAATTTTGAAATGCTGGTTTTAAAAAAGTATAGTATTTTTACATGAAATTGACAGTAATTTCGAACATCTTTACTTTTCTTTGTACCTTTGAAATAATGTATATTGTGTAAAACACTGGGATGCTTTGGTTAGCACAGACTTACAAAAATGTAAGGATGTTCACAGTTACATTTCATACTTAGTATATTCATATTAAATTTTTTTTTTTGAGGCGGAGTCTCGCTTTGTCGCCCAGGCTGGAATGCAGTGGCACAATCTCGGTTCACTGCAAGCTCTGCCTTCCAGGTTCATGCCATTCTCCTGCCTCAGCCTCCTGAGTAGCTGGGACTACAGGTGCCCGCCACCACGCCTGGCTAATTTTTTTTTGTATTTTTAGTAGAGACGGGGTTTCACTGTGTTAGCCAGAATGGTCTCGATCTCCTGACCTCGTGATCCACCCACCTCAGCCTCCCAAAGTGCTGGGGTTACAGGAGTGTGCCACCACGCCCGGCCCATATTAACTAAATTTTTAAAAGATCTTCATATGCCCCTAATAGATCAAAAGCTCCTTAAGAGGTAAGACCATGTTGATTTTATGGGTGTATGTTCAGCTCCTAGTATAGTCTCTGAAATATAGAGATGGTTGTTTAATGGTTGTTTAATCCAAGTTTCTATTTATATTTATAGTAAATCACCATTTCCCTACTGCTACTCTCAGCCTCCAAGAAAGCTAGCTCTCTCCGACTAATGGTTCTAGGACAACTGGGGCTGGATAAATCTCTATAAATCAGTAAAGATCCCAGCAACTCAACTGCTTCAAGAGACAAGAGACAGAAGATGTCTATACATTAAGTATTTAGTCAATAGCATTATAAAGCACTCTGAAACAGAAAGAGCAGGATTTTTTTAAAAATTACTTTGAGAGAGAACAGAAGATCAGAGCTGAAATAGGGAGAATTCATTCCTACTTGAATGCATACAATCTATCTGGCTTTTCACAAATGTGATTTAGTTTAACCTAACCAAAATTTGAGTAAAATTACAAATTTTATAAATAAAAAAACCCTGAGGCTCAGAGAAGCAGCCTGACCAAAGTTGTGAATAGAAGATCAAAATTCATAGCCAGATTTGTCTAAATCCAAATCTCATGCCCTTACCAATAAACTACCTCAGAACAAAATTTCGTTTAGTTTTTAAGATTCATTTTAAATAACAAAAAATGGACAAATGACACACATTTATAAAAGAAATTAATAGCAACTTTTCATTGTAAAGCAAAAGCACTCACCTGCCCTGCTTTACTAAATCGATGGCCTGCCAATATCATATGAAATGCATATTTTCTAACCATGGGACTTTTCATGTTTATAAAGCAATGTGCCGCCTGTTCCAAAAGAAGTGCACTTCGAAGATCAGAATCCTAGTGAATGTTTAAAAGAGAAAAAGGTTAGTTTCACCAAGTTAAAAGTAAATAGATAACTAGTGAAAAAACATTTAATATCTTAATATATAGCATATCCAACGTTTAACTTAAGAGTATATGAGGGCAAAGATCAAGGGGCAAACCAATCTTGATTCTTCCAATAAACACAAAATTTTTTTAAGCTTTGAAAACATTTTCTACCATGAAATACTTAGCTTTTCATAAAAGCCAAATGTCTGGTTATGATATGTGCCATGTACCAAAATCTGTGAATAACTGCAATCCCTTCTCAAATGGCAAAAAAGTTTGTCAACTACAAATTTATTACAGGTATACCGATAAAAAATAAACCAGAAAACATTTACACCAATCTGATTTCCTCTGAAAATTGACTTGTTAGCATATTTTCATCCACCCAAGAAAACATGTACATAGATTATGAAATATTCTAATCTACTCCTTCTCTATAAAATTTTACTGTATTTAAAGGAATCCTCAACGTTTGCTATTATTCCAGAGGGCCAAATCGACTGCATTTCATTAAAAAGTTCAGAAGGCTTCAGTTTCAAAGATTTTCTTTTCACCTGCTATTATTACATTAATAAAGAATACAACTCAAGAAAGTTTCCACTTCAACTGACCCTCACAGTACAGAAACTACAAAACCACATACTACATTACGTCACCACCCTTAAGACAAATCTTTCGACTGAAAGAGTCATCATTTTACAGATAACTGAGAAAGTACTGAAGGTTGCTGATTAAATATCAACAACATTTTCACCAAAACTTTCTCCAGGTTTTTAGCTGTTCTCAAGCTGAACTTACCATGCCCTTCCATGTGTTCTGCTGCCATTATTTTCCCCAGGGAAAGTTGAAAACAGAAAACATTGACTTTAAATGCAATAATTTCAACAAATTATAGTTACATCAAAAGTGTTCACAGACCATTGATTATCATAAACTATCTCTGCGTCAATCATAGAATTATACTAGAGCTGAAATAGACTCGAGGAAACCACCTAGAAAGCATTCAGTAAATGGCAGCTATTATCTATTTCAACCTCCTCCTGATAAAAACTAAATGATTAGATGATTGCTCTAGTAATTAAGATCCAAAAGCTAGTAAGTAAAAAAGTCAGGAATACGTAATTAATTAGTGGTTCTTAAAAATGGGTTTGTGTCAGAAATACTTAGGGGAGCTTGGGAGCTTACTTTATTTTTTAGAAAAATGTTTTCTTTTTAAAAAGTATTAATACAAACTAACTTTTTAAAAAAGAATACGTGTTTGAAGAAAAAATGAACATCTTTCTTTCCTAGCCCATGTTTGATGTCATTTGCCAGAGGTAACTATTCTTTACAGCTTAGTAGTGTTGTGTCCTTTGTCACCCCTCCTGTATATGTATGTGCATGTGTTTACATGCCTAAAACATACGGATTTTTTTAAATACACATACATTTTGATACATAAGTGGTATTTATATAGAGTACCTTGCTTTTTTCACTTATGTAATGGACATCTTTCTAAGACATCTACATCTCTCTCATTTCTTTTAAAGTTACACTGTATTCCATTATAAAATGTACCCTAACTTACCAATTATTGTTTCATATTTTGTTACTACATAAAATGCTTTGATAACTATCTTTATAGAAACATATTTGAATAATTATTCAAATATTTTAATAGAGAAATTTCTGGTAGTAGAACTG
Organism: Mandrillus leucophaeus; assembly: GCF_000951045.1. Classification (NCBI taxonomy): domain Eukaryota; kingdom Metazoa; phylum Chordata; class Mammalia; order Primates; family Cercopithecidae; genus Mandrillus; species Mandrillus leucophaeus. The sequence continues at coordinate 1,021,769 of NW_012101421.1, forward strand.
CTGAGTTAATGAAAGCTATGCATACACTACTTCAAATTCTAATCAATATAGCCAAACTGCTAAAAAAAAAAAAAAAGTAGCACCAATACATACTCTCATCAACAAAGAATAAGAGTATATGTGTTCCACTCTACTCAGCCAAAAATCTTCAAAATTTTTAGCTAATAAAAGAAAAATGACAGCTGGGAGCTCACACCTATAACAGAACTTTGGGAGGTGAAGGTGGGGGATCGTTTGAGCCAAAGAGTTCAAGACCAGCCTGGGCAACAGAAAGAGACCCCCGTCTCTACAAAAATTAGCTGGGCATGACGGTACCTGTGGTCCTAGCTACTTGGGAGGCTGAGGCAGGAGAATCACCTGAGCCTGGGAGACTGCAGCTGCAGTGAGCCATGAATTCACCACTGCACTCCAGGCTTAGTGACAGAAGGACGACCTGTCTCAAAAAAGGGAAAAAAAATATATATATAACACCTTGTTCCTTAACATACACTTTATCGTAGGACTGTTAATCTTTTCATATGTTTAGGGGATTTTGTACTTTTCCTGTGAATTGCCTGTTTATGCTCTTTTGTGAATGGTTTGTTGTGATTTTCTGCTTTGTAAGAGCCCTTTGTATACTCTTAATATTAGTCCTTTGTGATATATTTTGCAAACAGTATTTTCCAGTTTTGACAAGAAAGAGTTTATTCTTTTGCAGGGCAGCACACTATCATTGCCTTTATGGTGTCAAGATATTGTATCAAACTAAGAAAGGATGTTATCATTCCAAGACTTTAAAAAATGCTCTCTTAGTATTTGCTTCTAGGGGTGTGTGTGTGTGTGTGTGTGTGTGTGTCTGTGTGTGTGTTACTCTGGTTTCATTTTTTATTATAGCTTAATCAAGCCATAATATATTAAAACACAATGAATAAGCTAAGATTCCAACCCAAACAGCTGCTTAGGTATCACAATACCATTTTGTGAATAAGTTAGCTTTCTCCACTAATTTTAAATGATACCTTAACCATATGCAGTATTTAAATTCTCATTCTAGCCCATTAATATGTCTATTCTTATCACTGTATAGAGTTTTACTTTCTGTAGCCTTATATTTTAGTATCTATATATTTTAATATCCAAAATAGGTAATTCTCCCTAATTATTGTTTCTATTTCAGAATTTCACTTAGACCTCAACAGAGTTCAGTTTTTTAAGTGCTGTAATTTCTTAAGTCTATTCTTAGCACAACGCACATATGCATGCATACATACAAACACACATGAAAAAATAAAATAAAATAAAATAAAATAATATATACACACACACTTCTTTATTGCCTATGAAGCTTCACTAAACTGCAAAACCTGAATGGGTAGCAATCCTGGACATTCTAAAAAGCTAAGAATATCCCCTGAGAATACTTAATGGTTTGCAAATGATTCTAATGTACAATCCAGTTAAAAACCAAAACGAGAAACTCTTAGCATTTCCAAATTTAACACTCAAGAACTGACCAACTGAAGGCACATGTGGAAGTCCATGGCCTGTATTAATTTGGCTGAAACAAAATTTTGACTCTTGCATGTAAAGAATCAGTTTCTAGACTGAATGAGAATCAGTTTCTAGAGCTGAATACCATGCTTTCATATCTTAGTCCAGCTTTATTCTTCATTAGACCCTGATTCTTAATGTGACACCCAAAGTGGTAAAAACATTGTTTTGAAAGGAGAAAAATTGCCCTGAAAAGAATGACAACTGCTATCAGTGTTGACGGAAGAGAAATAAAAGGATTTTTACAAAGTGATGGTTTTATCCAGAAAGCAAAGGCTTTAAATGAATTGAAAGATAAAATTTTAATATAGTGGTGTATTTCATACTATCAAATAACAAGTTTTATATATGTTCCGTAAGAAACTAAAAAAAAAAAAAAAAATCTGTTGATAGCATTTCATTAAGAACTCCGGCCTATGAAAATTCTGTCCACAACCAAGAGATAATTTTAACAAAAGATAAAAAGATAACAGTAACTTAAAATATGAGGGTTATGTACAGAAAAAAAAAAATTCATCTGAGGTAGAGGCCTCAATAAACACTTCAATAAAAACACAGTTGATAAAGCCACCAGTTGTAGCTAACTAACTGAATCAAACATCAAACAAAAAAGATGGCTCTAAGCTTTTAAGATTTCATCTCCGCATAACCATGAAGTTAACAGGAAAGAGAGGTGCTTTCAGCTGATAAATTTCCCATAAGACCAGTTACTCCCAAGCTGAAGAAACTTACAAAAACTGATATTAGCATCCCTAGAAACTGATTTTTCATATTTATATATAGTAACAGAAAAAATGGGTTGTAAGACCAGAATAAGTGTTCAATACAGAAACAGATACAAGCAGGTATGTCTTAAGCACCAAATTCATATATATCCTATATGGTGATAAATGTGGCATGTTTTATCATTAAACTGGGTTTGCTCTGCCATTCTGAGAATCCCAGGGCATAAAACAAAAAATAAGATCCACTTGCCCAAAAATTTGCAGTACATAAAGTCAAAGCACAGCTCCTCCTCTTGCCCAGGCCTCATTAACTATCTTTCCCTATGACGGTATTAGCAAAAATCTAGGGAACACAGTTCAGGCATGTCAAGAGTATGTAACTCAGTTTTCCAGCTTCAAAACCAGTGTGCCCCTCTTGATATTATACAGCCTTTCTAGTTAACAAAATACATACAATAAATGTAAATTGTTGGTAAAGATTTAACATAATTTATAAACATTATGCCCAATAATCATTAGTTTCAAGTTACCCCAAAGAAATTTATGACAGGTATTGCAGAAAAGGCCACTGAGGATCACAATTTCTGGGTACATGCACCACCACCTGCCCCCTCTCCCCACCATATGGCAGTAAATAACAATGATACATTTTCTAGACTTTCATGATAAAACAAATCATCCAGATTTGAGAAAGAAAAGTGAAAACAAAGAGTTGGAAAGAAGAGAAAAATGACAAAAAATAACACGGTTATAATGCAGACAGGAGAATTTGCTCTGAAGAAATTTTATTCACATATGTGGATAGAATGGCAATTAAAAGCATTTAAGCAAGGAAGAAAAAAAGGAATTTTATTCAAGCTCCTGAACCATAAATTATTTTTACATTCACTGATAATCCTTAGGTTGAAAAACACAGCAACACATTCAAATCCAAGTTAAGATTATTTATTATAATAGAGAACATCAGAATACTCAAAAGCCTATATTCAGCTCTACAAATAGTTTGTTACCTGTTCATATTTATTAGTCAGTGGCCATGCAATAACAATTATTAAACATTTTAAATATCACTTCTTAACCTAACTAGTTAGATCTTACAGAAACTTTTGTAGAAGAATTAATGGTTCAGTTCCAACAAACACTTGTAGAGCATCTAATCCACGTGCCAAGGCCAGTGTTTGGCAACAGGAATAAAAACAGAAGGCAACACGGTTCCCTGACCTCAAGAAGCTAACAGCTTAAGAAGCTTAAACATAATTTCCAATATAATATAATATGGTAAGTCAGGTTTTACAGCATTATATGAGAGAGCAGAACAGAGACACTCAGGACAAACGGGTGTACTAGGCAAGACTATCTGAAGTACACAACTGATATCATGACTAGTAAACTAGACAAAGCAAGAGGGAAAAGGCCACAGTCCCAAATAAAAAATATTAAGAATGAGAACTAGTACAGTAGGAGAAGTTTTAAAAAACCAACAAAAGAAAGAGATAAGTAAACTATATGGAGATACAAAAAGAAAATATATTTTTAAAGATTAAAATTATTTTAATTAAATAAATAATGTTTAAGAGCTTGAAAACAAAAATTACTCCCACCCCCACCTCCATTCTACATTGGATTACAGACAGGATAGGAGAATACAGGAATATCTCAAGCCATTTCTGCCTTGAGCAAATAAAGGGCTTGTTAGTGATAACATAACTGAAGATCATGATATATCAGGTAAAAAATTTTATGGGTTTATTTATACGTTAATTTAAGATGCCTTCGAAACACGAAGTAGATAAATCTTTGTTGCTGCTCTCGCTCTGTCGCCCAGGCTGGAGTGCAGTGGCGCGATCTCAGCTCACTGCAACCCCCACCTTGTGTTCAAGTAATTCTCCTGCCTCAGCCTCCTGAGTAGCTGAGATTACAGGTGTGCACCACCACGCCCAGCTAATTTTTGTATTTTTAGTAGATAGGATTACATTATGTTGGCCAGGCTGGTCTCAAACTCCTGACCTCAGGTGATCCGCCCGCTTCAGCCTCCCAGAGTGCTAGGATTACAGGCGTGAGCCATCACGCCTGGCCGCAAGTAGATAAATCTTAAGGACAGTTGGCTATACAAATCTAAAGCTCAAAGAAAGCTCAGGGTTAAAGACAGATTTGAAAGTGGAAAGCATGGCTGTGGACAAGATCATCCCCAAAACGTAAAGAGTTAAAAAGTGCAGTGGTCCAAGGACTAAAATCCTAGGATAATTTAACATTTAAGGAGCAAACAAAGGAGATATTTGATTTCATTCCTTCATTCTTCAGTAGTCATCTAAAAAACATGTTATTAACAATACTTAAAAAGGAATTACTACCATTCTTTACAAGCCTGTAGTCAATGCAACTCAATAATGTTTGTTGTAAAATCTTCAACAACTATAAATGAATTACTTTCTTCTCTTTTAAAATATTCACAATATAGGTTTTTTAAATGTTTAAGATGATTTTCTTAAAAAGTTCATGCTAGTTGAAAGTAAAATTAAAAACTCCTTAGTGATTAGTCTTTTAAAATCAGCTTTATTTCCCTAGCAGACTCAGATAACAAAATATGAAAAATAAAAAATAAAATATCATTTTATATTAGGAACAACGCACATGCACATTGTTTTAAATATTCTTATTCAAAGGACAAAAACCTAATAAGTCACAGAGTATGTATGCTCAATACACGTCTGTAGTTAATAATGAAATGTAGCCTTAAAATATGTAAATTTAATTTATAAAAAATTACATTTAAAATTAACTCCACAAAAAACTAAAATAGCCATGTTGTAAATTCCCAAAGAGTGATTTCCCTGGCTAATTTTATGTTTTGTAAACCCTTTCAAGAAAGAAGATGCGTCTTTTTAAAAAATGAACAACGCTAATTAAAGGAAATACTACACAGTTTCAGTACCTCACTGGTCAACCGTATTAGGAGAGCTGCAGCCTCTGAATATTTGCTTTGGCTTTTTAAAAGTTCAGCACTAAGCAACACACATCTTTCTGCCAACACCATATTCCTGTAGAAAAAAGGACAAGAAAATAAAATCAGCACAATAATACCTTAGCACATCAAAGTAAATGTGTTCAGCAAAAGATTCCAATTACAATTTTAGAGGACAGTTGCAGGGAATTGGTTCCAGGACCCTCCAGGATACTAAAATCCAAGGTTTATCCAGTTCCTTATATAAAATTGCATAGTATTTGCATATTAACCCATACACATCCTCTTGTGTAATTTAAATAATCTCTACATTACTTATAATACCTACTATAATGTAAATACTATGTAAATCATTGTCATACTTTATTTTTCATTTGTATTTTTAATTTTTATATTATTATTTATTGTTGGGTTTTCCCAAATATTTTTAATCTGTGGTTGGTCGAATCTGCAGACACACAGGGCTGCCTATAAAAAGCAGAAAAGAAGTCTATGTCCTTGTTTGGCACCTACCAAAAAGGCTTTCTTAAAAAATCTTCAAAAACTTCTCATAACTCATCAAAACTTCTCATTATCACGTAATTTGGCAGTAAGAATATAATGCAAAGTCCTATCTCCTGTATGCAAAAAAGCTAGAACTGGTTCCATAACATATTCAACAAAGTCTGCTTTGAACAGAAAAATATAAACATGTCACACGTATTTCTTTCTCTTTCCTTATGCAAATTCTGATTGTGTTTCATTTTGCTGGCTACTTTGAGGAATACTTAGGTATTTTCCCCCTGGTAGTACCATTAAGATGTTTCTGCTAGAGATGGCATAGAGCCAGTGTTGTCTGACTGATTCCTGATCCAATTTTAGGTTTTTTTGTAAAAATACAATCAGTTGATTTTGTGTACTACTATATCAGTAATCTAGAATTAGATTATCCATTTTAGAAAAGAATAAAAACAAATGAAAACATTCTTACTATGAAATTACAAGATGGAATCCTATTGCTGGCAAACAGCAGCAAAAGTTTTTCTTTTTACTTTCTAATCCTTATAGAATCAAAATATCACTTGGCTTTAAAATTATTAATACAACTAAAGTTTGCTAACTTGAACTTACTTTGGAAGTCCATTCTAAACAATGAATAGTATTTATTTTAGAAACACAATTTACTCCTTTCAAAAATTCAAAAATTATTATACTGACTTGTCATAAACTTTCTACAAATCATACCTTTCTTCCTTGGAGGTTAGGTATTTATGAATACCTAAGATTGTTTTGATGAACACAAAAGACTAACTCCTATATACTATCAACTACTTATTTAACAGGTTCAGTTCTTAAAGATTTTTCTTCAGTAAATTTTATAAATTCCCTTAAATCTTAACACTTATGTTTGATTCCTAAACGATTTATCCCATATAGTCAATTACTTCAGTTTCTTCACCTGTAAAATAAGAATAATAACATGCACGATTTCAGAGGTTTGTTGTTAAGACTAAATGTGCATATAAATTTCTTCGACATAATGGCAAATGCTGAACACTCAAAAAATGTTTATTATTATCTTATTAATGATGCTGTTCTGTTCTAACCATGTTACCATTACGATGACTACTTTTACTTCAACATTATAGGGATCAAAACTGCCTCTATATCTGTCTTCCAATGCATCTATTCTGAAACAACAGAAAAGTCAGATTAATTTTTCCAAAAAGTAACTTCTATTATGTTAAGTCCCCACTCAAATATTTGGTAATTTTCCATTTACTACTACGTAAGTCTTCACTGCAGCTTAATAAAAATAATACATGAGTGTGGTGCGGTGGCTCACGCCTGTAATCCCAGCACTTTGGGAGGCCAAGGCGGGCAGATCATGAGGTCAGGAATTCGACATCAGCCTGGCCGAAAAAATAGTGAAACACCGTCTCTACTAAAAATACAAAAAATTAGCTGGGCATGGTGACAGATGCCTATAATTCCAGCTACTTGGGAGGCTGAGTCAGGAGAATCACTTGAACCCAGGAGGTGGTGGTAGCAATGAGCTGAGATCACACCATTGCACTCCAGCTGCGCGACAGTGCGAGACTCTGTCTCAAAAAAATAAATAAGTAAATAAAAAATAAAAAACATGGGCTAGGCATGGCGGCTCATGCCTGTAATCTCAGCACTTTGGGAGGCTGAGGTGGGTGGATCTCTTGAGGTCAAGCGTTCGAGACCAGCCTGGCAAACATGGTGAAACCCTGTCTCTACTGTAGCCAGGCATGGTGGCGCACTCCTGTAAACCCAGCTACTCCAAAGGCTGAGGCAGGAAAATCACTCGAACCCAGGAGGCAGAGGTTACAGTGAGCCAAGATCGCAGCCACTGCACTCCAGCCTGGGCGACAGAGCAAGACTCTGTCTCAAAAAAAAAAAATAATAAACAAAAATAAAAATAATACACGACAGTAAAGGTTCCTTACACAGATTTATCTCAAATCTCCTTTCCAAATTTATCATGCAGTACTTTCCCTATACAGAAACCTTCCAACCTAGCCAGGGCTTTCTTCTCTTTAGCCAATAATGCACATCTAAAACATTATGCCTGCCAATCACAATTCCTGATACATCTTCACAGTTATCAAGTCCTAACCACTTTTCTTTCAAGGTCTACCCATCAAATATCCCATGAAATCTCCCCTGACCACTGGGCACCAGTTCATAGTCTCCTTATAGGTGGTGAGTTCTCACTCTTACAGGGTTCAACAGAAAGCACTATGAATACAATATTGTTTAACTATTTTTTTTTTGCCTATTTAACAAAGAAAATGCAAAATGACTAATTCCTAACTTGACAGCAGTTTAAAGTTAGAAATATCCCCACAATACAAATTACCTTCAATGTAACATATAATCTCTACATAACACATTCCTACCTGCCAATCCAAACAAAATAGAAAAGAAAAAGGTATAATAAAACATTAATTTTTTAAAAATTACCTCAACTTGTCTCTATTAACTTGATTTGGGAGTTTAGGAATGGAGGAAAAAAAAAAAAAAAGAACAAACTGATCTCTGACTGGATACAATATAAATCTTATATAGTCACCTACTTGCAGATATCCCTGTATGTCTGAATTGCTGTATCCATGTAATGAGCAGGATATGGCCTAGGTGCTCCTGGTTGAAGAAAAGCAGACACTGCTGCCATTTCCTAAAATAAAAGATATAGTTTACATATTTCAAAAGAAGAAACAGTCTTACAGTTTAGATAGGAAACTAAACGTTGGCATGAAATTTGCTTTTTTTTTTTTAACTGGATACACATGTATAAACTTTATAGCCTAACGCAGATTTGAAAAACACATTTACAGCCCAGTCACTCATCAGAGAAGATGGGTGATCTGACTCTGGAAAGACTGAAGTCAGAGAGATCAAAAGAGTACCTAGAATTCAAATAAGTAATGAGTAAGAGTCCTATAGAAACCTCCACGTAGTAATGTCTTAGCTCTTGTGAGCAAGACCTTGTGAGCAGTACCTTCAGTTAAGGCCTCTAAAACATATCCTTAAAGACTACGGGCTCCTTAGCCACCTGGTCTCAGAGAAATCATGACAGTAACAGGCATTTCCTTATTGTATTTATATTACTCTCTTCCTACACTTTCCAACTCCTGAACACCCTCTAATGACCACTGTCTGGGGATGTGTTTTTCCTGAAAGAACATGAGGAATACACAGACCAAAAGGGAGATGCTTCCATTACAGGCAAAGTTAGATTGGATAAGATTTAGCAGTTAAACTGCAGGAATATAAAGAATGAATTCTGGTGTTCAGACAATTACAAAAGGCTCAGGCAAATATAAGGGCACCACTGGCTACATGTGGAGCAAAGACTGCTTCCTAAGATTGTTTAGACCCCAGGGAGGTCTTTACTTTTGCCTAGACTCAGATTTGCCATGGAAATTCCAAAGAGAGCAGACATTTGGATTTGTCCTCCTTTGGGTGTCTACCTGAATGTTGTGTGTAGCAGTGTGAGTGAGTGTATGTATACACAATGTGCTTATGAGTGAATGCTATGTCAGGCCTAGTGGTTAGGTGTGTTGTCTATCACTTTTCTTTATTTTGTCCAGATTTTTTAATCTTCTGTTTTCTAGAGCTACTTATGTTTCCCCTGTTTATCATTGTAGTATTTGACAGTTATCTCTTCCCATCAAAAATATGCTAAACTGGCCAGGTGCAGTGACGCACGCCTATGATCCCAGCACTTTGGGAGGCTGAGGCGGATGGATCACTTGACGTCAGGAGTTTGAGACCAGCCTGGCCAACATGGTGAAACACTGTCTCCAATAAAAATACAAAAATTCCTGAACACCCTCAATAGCCAGGAGTGGTGGCAGGCACCTGTAATCCCAGCTACTCGGGAGGCTGAGGCAGGAGAATCGCTTGAACCTGGGAAGCAGAGGTTGTATTGAGCCGAGATAGTGCCACTGCACACTGGCCTGGGTGACAGAGTAAGATTTGATCTCAAAAAACAAACAACAACAAAAAAAAATATGCTGACCCTACGCTGGTCAGAGCAAGAGGTTATGTCTGTTAAGCAGCATCTTACCCGCAGTGTTTTCCCAGATAGCTGCCTAACAGCTTTAAGTGGGAGGTTGAATAGTCAGTTTATCTAAATCATCTATTTTTCCAAACTAGCTTGAAAGGTCTTTTCATTTATTTTTACTCCATGGGCCTCTGATATGCTGAGATATAACGCAGTTATGGTTGTGGTATCATCTGTTATAGACACAAAAGGGAAAAAAGGTTGGCCAGGCCCAACATAACCAGCATGTTAGGTTGCCACTGGAGATGGGGGAGTCAGTCTCCACTTTGCAGTTGGGACTGTGCTCCTCTAACCTGTTTGCTGGGTTTTCTGTTTGAAAATAGCCCCTATTCCTCTCCAGCGTCCTGCTTTTTGATTGTGTGTGTGTGTGTGTGTGTGTGTGTGTGTGTGTGTGTGTTTTCCCTGTAACACTGGAAGTGGAAACAATTTTCCACCCAGAGAGAAGCTTTGACCCAAAATGCTCCAAGAATGAATTTCCAAATATTTGCTAGTAGAAAAGGAGCAGAGGCTATGACAAGAGTGATTTAGTGTTGTACTTTCAAAAGAATTATCTACTATAGTAATATACGTAATACATTTATATAAGCTTTCAATCTTAAAATTCTCTAGTCAATATCCGAAGTCTTCCATTCAATATTTAAATGAGATTTTCAAAAAAAAACTATGGTGTATATATACTATCAAATTAGCCTAGTTTAAGATTTCTACTAACACCCTCCTCCCTGTTCTTCCCTAACCTTCAATAAGTAGAGAACAGACCAATGATGGATCACAAAGAGAAAAAATAAAGTACATCTCTTTCCAATTTATTGGTAACAATATAAAATCAGAGCTCACAACGGCTTGCCTTATCAATATATTCTGCCAATTACAAACTCTAGTTTATATCCACTATCATATAGATGGTGCAAAGACCATTTTTCTTAAACCTATTATTACTGTCAATTTCCTAGGTCATATTTCATTTTAAAACTTCATTCTGGATGGGTTCACTGGCTCACACATGTAATCTCAGCACTTTGGCAGGCTGAGGCAGGAGGATTGCTTCAGCCCAGGAATTCAAGACCAGCCTGGGCAACATACTGAGATCTAGATCAAAAAAACAAACAAACAAAAAAAACCCTCATTCTATTGGCAATGCCTAGGACTTTAGTTAATAATTCAAATAATATACAATGGTGGTCAAAGGATTTAGAAATGAAGATTTAGCACGGTGCCACATGCTTGTAACCCCAGCACGTTGGAAGGCCAAGGCAGGGAGAATGCTTGAGCTCAGGAGTTCAAAACAATCCTGGGCAACATGGCAAAATGCCATCTCTACAAAAAATATAAAAATTAGCCAGACGTGGTGGTGCACGCCTGTAGTCCCAGCTACTGTGAGGGGCTGAGGTGGGAGGATCAGTTGAACCCAGGAGGTTGAGGCTACATAAGCTGTGATCACACCACTGTACTCCAGCCTGGGCAACAGAGCAAGACCTTGCCTCCAAAAAAAAAAAATCACCTAAGTTTTAATGAAAATGGCTCACGCCTGTAATCCCAACACTTTGAGAGAGATTGAGGCAGGCAGATCACCTGAAGTCTGGAGTTCGAGACCAGCCTGACCAACATGGAGAAATCCTGTCTCTACTAAAAATACAAAATTAGCCAGGTGTGGTGGTGCCTGCCTGTAATGCCAGCTACTCGGGAGGCTGAGACAGGAGAATAGCAGGACGGGAAAGCCATAATTCACTTTTAAGACAAACAAATGTACTTCTCTGCCACATTTTTTAAAATAGAAGAAAAAACAAATAATGATTTGGGAACTGAAATATGATTAAAGCCTTTAACCTGATAGTTCCCTGAATGACAATATGAACCATATCTATTTCAGAATGCCTCTGCATCCTCAGCACTCAGCAGTATCTGCTCTAAAATTCATTGAAGGAGCTAAATAAAAATACATAATATCCATGTGACAAAATATCGTACAGCTCTAAAACATGTTTTCTTGGCCGGGTCCAGTGGATCACGCCTGTAATCCTAGCACTTTGGGAGGCCGAGGCAGGCAGATCCCTTGAGGTCAGGAGTTTGAGATCAGTCTGGCGAACTTGGTGAAACCCCATCTCTACTACAAATACAAAAATTAGCTGGGTGTGGTGGCACATGCTTGTAATCCCAGCCACTTGGGAGGCTGAGGCAGGAGGCTCGCTTGAACACAGGAGGTGGAGGATGCAGAGAGCTGAAATCAGGCCACCGCACTCCAGACTGGTCAAGAGTGAGACTCCGTCTCAAAAAAAAAAAAGTCTTCAAGAATTCCTATTACTGGTTTTGCTGTGATATTTATTTTGCCTTTGTAGTTACAATGACTAAATATCTTCTACAATTTTCATCTAAAAAGGCATACGATCTAGTCCATTCTACTACAACACATTTTGATCTTATCAATTAGTTAACATGTGAATGGCAAGGGAAGTGGTATCAGTTCAAATTAAATTTTTATTTATTCATACATAATTTTTCTTAGGCAAGGGAATCAAAAATAGCAGTATTATAAACTTATATCCTTCAGAACGAAAGGAAAAAGCCCTGAGCTCAGCTGCTGCACAGAAAGGCTCTCTTTCAAGCTGCTAAAAACGAATGCCTACACTTTGGTGCATATGGACTCTGTCTCCAGAGCAGCACACTACCAGCCTTTCACAGCTCTGGGCTCAGGGCAGGCTGTACTTTCTTCTATGATCGGCTTCATGGCAGCTCCCCTGGTTAGGAACTCTTCTTGCTCACCCCCATCCCTATAAAAAATTTATTTTTTATATTCCCTGAGGTATCCTCAGCCATGCTAAGCTGCCTATCTAGATTATTTAGGTAATCTTCCAAGGTACCGTTTAAAGTTTTTGTTTGTGCTCTGGTTACAAAGATGAATAGGTTTAAGAAGAGTATCCCAACTTTTCTCAGAAGCCTATTATTTTTAGGGTAGCTTTTAAAGGCTACAATGATTTTCAGGTACACAAATATGTAAGAGCAAATATGCCTTTATTTTCCAGTGCTATATTATTTTCTCTCAAACAGCTACTAATACTTCCAGTTGAATGGCTTAAATGTAGTTTTTATCAAACATTCTACTTGCAGATACATTAAATAAAATTTTGTCATTACAAATGCATACCTAGGTTATAAGGTATTAATAATAACATGAAGTAT
>NW_012101421.1:1035903-1041429 GCF_000951045.1 Mandrillus leucophaeus
CTCACACCTAAAGTACATGTTCTTGACTAATAATGAAGTCATACATCAAACAACTTAAAAATGTCATGGTTTAAAAAAACTTCTAAAAAAATTTTTGTATTTTGAATATATTAGAAAATGAAATTCAATTCTGAAAGCTGATGAAAAAGTTAGAAAGTACTAATTAAGAAAGAAACCCTGATATATGACCATCTTTTAATTACCTAGTTTTTTGGGGTTTGTTTTTAAGAAATAAGTTTTTTCAATTTATTTTTAAAGATGCAATCTTACTATGTTGCTCAGGCTGGTCTCAAACTCTTGGGCTCAAGCAATTCTACTGTCTCAGCCTCCCAAGTAGCTGGGACTACAGGAAAGTGCCACCATACCCAGCTAATGAACTAGTCTGAGGGAAATCCATCAATTCAGCATTAAGGAATTCACAATCTATAAAGCACTATGTGTTCTTGGAGTACAACTTTATCCCTAAGGATTCTGTTTGCCACCAAGAGAAATTTCTAAAGCATTTATGGTAGCAGAATTAAGGAATTATAATACCACAGAATACCAACCAAGGCACCAGCTGCATAAAGCATTGCTTGATCATTAAGAAAATCTTTCTTTGCAGTATGATAGCAACTGTAAGCCAAATCATAATGCTGCACCAAAAAACATAAGTCAGCCATTTTCCTGATTTGAAGTTCTGGTGCTTCTGGGGGATACCTGTAAATACAAAAGAAAATAATGCATAATTTATTACCCCCTAAACCACGATAAAATATACTAACAAGCTGCCATGTTCTTCTAGAATATGAGAAAAACTAATGCTATTTTAAAGAAATTCTACCTCCAACAAGAGTGTCAGTTCTCAAAAATACCTGGAAACAGAAAGTTCCTTGTTTTATTATTTATAGCCCTGAGAATGTCTCAAAGGCAGGCAAACATTTTCTCCATGGTCGAATAATGAAGTAAATGGTTAATTCCAAGTAACTCACATTTATTAACCAGGAGAAAGATTAAAATCCAAAATGTATTAATTATATTTTTCCCTTAAAATGGTTTTTTGTGTAAAGCAAAATTTATTAAATGTGTCCCTTGTCTTAGAATCATCAAGTCATTACATTTTAGATATAGAACAGTTACTAATGATAACTAGTCTAACTTCATTGTTTTACAAATAATGAAACAGACCAAAAGTAAAGTGACCTTCCCATTTGTTTTTAGATGTCCAAGTACTTAGTTTTGAAAAAATTAATATGATTTACTTAAGAGTCACTCTTCTTATCTACCTGAATTTTCACCAATAAGAAACTAAGAAATCGAAGAGATAGTTATCTTCTGCAGGATATCATACAATACAATCAAATACTAGTCAGAGGTAAACAGAGGAAAAACAAAAACAACACTTTACTCACAGCAAGCCAGATGTATTTTTCAGCTCATTAATGCTCTTTTCTGGAACTTTACTGCCACTAAACCATTTTTTAGTTGCAGAAAATAGAGATCGACTCAAACCTTTTCTTGATATTAGCTTTAAAAAAGAGATTAAATACGTTGACAAATATAATTTAGTATTTTTCTTTTACATAAAAAAAATTTTAACTAAAAAGCTTTAATAGCAAATGTTCATTTTAACAAAACTGATTTAAAGAAAACTGTCTAATATGCTGGCAAAATCCTAGTGAAAATGAATCAGCCTCTTCCACAGTTGAACAGAATTTCACCACAATGAAGTAATTTTGAGAAGTCTTAATATTGGCCTATCTTAAAATGAAAACAAAACTTCAAATACATTTATTAATTCTTAAATTTACTATTTACTTAAATTTTAAAAATACTAATCCAAAAAATGAAACCTTACCTGATCGTTTAATTGCCTAATTGTTTTCTCTATATGTGGCAAAAGGCCCCGAAATGTGAACTCTTGTATAAACTGTCGAATTCTATCATGATCAGTAAGTGTTAAACATGCACCATGAATTATTCCAATATTTCCTTTCTTTGTTTCATGTAACGATGAAGCAGATCTTACATGATCTGGGCCATCAACACTGTTAGAAGGGTCACTGGATTGGTCCAACTGAAGTGGGTGAGCTCTAAAGTTATTTGGTAAGCCATCTACTGAAAAAGAGATACATCTTTTACTCTCAGAATGCAACAGAAAATAGTGATAATACTATCATACTGCTAAAGAAGAAGAAAAAAAAAAGCAGAATGTTAAAATCCTTTCTTTCTGTATACATAAATGTGTAAGATAAAACAGCAGTAACATCCTGCAGCCCCAAAATTAAAGAGCTTGAGTTAATATCTGTTTTGGTACCTGTACTAGAAATTCGAAAATTCGTATACACCAGGAAATGAAGAAAAATACTTTATTTTAAATATTATAAAGAATGACTTTTAAATGGCACAACTAAGCCATAAGAAAAATATAACAAAAAAAAATTTTAGTTATCATTATGAAAACCATAATTTAAAATCAGAAATAAAGCTCTCAAAATCATGTAAATTTTTTAAAAATTAATGCTGTACGTCACATCTTCCCTTGCTTCAAAATGTTTTAAAAGAAATCTATACACTATTCATATAAAATAAATTTTTAAGTGTCAAAAACAATCAAAACTCAAGTGGCTCAGTAAAATCTTCAGAAGAAAAACTAACCTGCCCAATATCTTTCTGTATTATGAAAATCTCCCCCATCTTTTATCTATAAAGGTTAGCATGATCTGACAACAGTGCATATTTTCAATCAAAAGAGAAACTTAGAGAAAATATATTAAGACCTTTGACTTCGTTATCTAATCCATCCAATGAAAGCAAGTTATTATCAGAATTCTTATTTGAAGTCATAGTACAAGGGCCATCTTCATATGATTCCTATCAAAATAAAATTTAAAAAGCATTAGCAGTTATACTTAATCATATTTAATATACTATCAAATCCATCACAACTATGGTTACTCTGCTGTTGGCCTCATTTATTTGCTACAGTGAGCACTTTCTCCAAATTCATAACTTCTTCCACAGATCTTATTCTATCACTCCAACTCACACCTAGTATATTCTTAAATCCCCTTGCACATTCAAGCTACTATCCTAATTCTTCTTAATTCAAATTATCTCTCAGGATATCTACTTATATATGATATGTATACACACGAGTGTCATACAAGCACATACATATGCTTATGCATCTTAAGTAAGGAATAATGGCAAGAGAGATGGACTACTAGAGTCAGACAGGGAAAGAAGAGAGGCACAGGTATGAAATTTTTTGGGTCACAGTTTAAGCAGGTTGGAGTGAATTCTGAATATATTGAAGTGTTTTAGAAAAATATCTAATGCAATGTTTATTTGTGCAAAGAAACTGGTTTCTCAGTTAACAAAAAAACACTTAAACTAAAAATACCCAGACAACTCTACAAGACCAGTAAATATGATATATTATTCTGAGTGTCACGCTTTGAGGGAATTTACATAAACTGGAACTTAAGAAGAAAGTGACCAGGACAAGAAAGTCTGAAGCCACTCCTTGAGAAAGAGTTGCAGAAACTAGGCATATTTAGACTGGAAAAATACAAAAGACATGAGAATTATCCTTCTATATTTTGAAAGTTGTCTTAACAGAAAACTGACATAGTCACCCCCAAAGGATCAAGCGTACAAAGGTCAAGAATTTATGGTTGATCCTCAAGCAAAATAAGAGAATTTTTGGGTGATCAGACATGCAATAGGTCACTTAATAAGAATACAGTGAGTACTGTCAACAGATGCAGTCATTCGCAAGTTTAAAAAAAATTAAAGCATTAGATCAAGCATTGGATGTAAAACCTCCAAACTATTCTCCAACTTTGAGCCTCTAGGATTCTAAGGCACAGATTTCTGATATTTCTGCCTTCTGTGAAAAGTTCTCGTACTGGACAATCTTCTTTATGTTCCCCTTCACAACCTTAGGTGAATGAACTCTAAAGTGAATTTTTTTCAGTACTGTTCTTATTCTTAGAATGGCCCTAAAAGACCATTTTTAAAAATAAAGTTCCTTCACATCCAACCGGTACTTCTTTGCTCAGAGACTTTTCCCCAGCATTATCTTAAAGAACGTCAGTAATCAATTCTAAAGTCAGTAAAATACCAGAATAGCACTGCATCTAGATTTAAAGATTCCATTTATGAGACAGAAAAATAAGGCAAATAGACAGATTAAACAATACTTATCTTAGAAGATTGAAAATTACATAAGCTTTATAATTGATTTTTAAATGTCACACACAGAGTGCATAATACAGTTTAATTGAACAATATAAATATATTTTCCATTTACTTAAGAATTTCTGGGCCAGGCGCTGTGGCTCACGCCTGTAATAGCAACACTTTGGGAGGCTGAGGCATGCAGATCACTTGAGGTCAGGAGTTCAAGACCAGCCTAGTCAACAGGGTGAAACCCCGTCCCCACTAAAAATGAATCGCTTTAACCCAGGAGGTAGAGGGTGCAGGGAGTCGAGATCTCGCCACTGCATTCCAGCCTGGGCGACAGAGTGAGACTCCATCTCAAAAAAAAAATTCTGGCCAGGTATGGTGGCTCATACCTGTAGCCACAGCACTTCGGGAGGCCAAGGCAAGGGATCACTTGAGGTCAGGAGTTCGAGACTAGTCTGGACAACATGGTGAATCCTACCTCTACTAAAAATACAAAAATTAGCCAGGCGTGGTGGCGGGTGCCTATAATCCCAGCTACTCGGGAAGCTGAGGCATGAGAATCATTCGAATCCCGGAGGCAGAGGTTGCAGTGAGCCGAGATTGTGCCACTGTACTCTGGCCTGGGCAAAGAGAAAGACGCTGTCTCAAAAAAAAAAAAAAGAATTTCTTCTAGGCTGGCATGGTGGCTCACATCTGTAATCCCAGCACTTTGGGAGGCCAAGGCCTGGGAGACAGAGTGAGACCCTGTCTCAAAAAAAAAAAAAAAAAAAAAAAATTCTTCTAAACAAAAAACAGGAACAGTGACTCTTGATCATCTGAACTAAGCATATGAACTTGGCATCTGACCACTACCAAGTGGCATTGTACCTTAGAAGTCTGACAAAACATCAAATCAACTTAAGTCAACAGGACAATCAATCTTATTCCAGAACTCGAGGTTAAGAAAGGAGTAATTAAGAAACAGTAACTCCTGAGAGTACAGAAAGAAGGGAAATCAAGGGAAAGTTGGAGGGAAATGCCCATCTACCTAAAAAGTATGCGTTCCCGAAGGTGGCTATAAAAGCATGTTGAAAAGGTAGGAAGGAGGCTGGGCAGGATGGTTCATGCCTATAATCCTAGCAATTTTGGAGGCCAAGGCAGGCAGATCACCTGAGGTCAAGAGTTCGAGACCACCCTGACGAATATGGTGAAACCCTCTCTGTACTAAAAATACAAAAATTAGCTGGGCGTAGTGGTGTGCACCTGAAGTGCCAGCTACTTGGGAGGCTGAAAGAGGAGAACTGCTTGAACCTGGGAGGTAGAGGGTTGCAGTGAGCCAAGATCGCACCATTGCACCCCAGCCTGGGCAACAGA
>NW_012101421.1:1041943-1044515 GCF_000951045.1 Mandrillus leucophaeus
CTCTACTAAAAATACAAAATTTGGCTGGAATGGTGGCATGTGCCTGTAAATCTCATCTACTTGGGAGGCTGAGGCAGGGGAATCACTTAAACCTGAGAGGCAGAGGTTGCAGTGAGCTGAGATCACACCACTGCACTCTAGCCTGGGCGACTGAACGAGACACTGTCTCAAAAAAAAAAAAAAAGATCAATTCACACTGATATTACACACCTGAAAAGAGTGCACATAAGGGATTACTATAGTTTGTTAAAAACAGTTTTAAACCACTGATCTAAGAGCTCACCTCTGACAGATCAAAACTGACCAGATTCCACATAATTAATAATTACACTAGTTAAACCAAAATGTAAAAACTGAAGTATAGTTTTTGTGGTTTGCTTCATTTTATTTTATTTTTTACATATACCTGGTTTTGAATACTATTTTTCTGGAGATACTGACTCCAAGGATCTGGTATCTGTTCATCTGATGCTCGATTAGATGTTCGAGAATTAATTTTAAGTAAATAGCAACCCTGAGTTCCATATTTCTGTTTCATTTCTTCATAAATTGATTCAGCTCTAAAACAGAAAATGGAAAAAAATCTGAAGTAAAAGAGGAGTAGGCCTTAGGCAATAACAGATACTAAAGTAGTACAAAAATAACATTAAAATAATCCCGAAAAAAGGCAGAACAGAAAATTAGGACAGAATAACCTAAAAGCTAAAACAAAAATCATGATCGCAATTGAAATTTAGCTAGCTTAGATACCACCTTAAAGCAGTTACCAAAGTTCCATGGAATAAAATTCTGCAAGATAAACTCCTCTATGTTATTCAAAGAGAGAGCTCTGGTGGTCAAACTAGATTGAACGGGAACTACAGCAAACAAAACAAGTGTTTTGACCTGGCGTGGTGGCTGGCTCACGCCCATAATCCCAGCACTTTGGAAGGCCAAAGTGGGAAGATCACTTCAAGTCAGGAGTTAGAGACCATCCTAGGCAACACAGGGAAACCCCATCTCTACCAAAAATAAAATTAACCAGGAACGGTGGCACACACCTGTGGTCCCAGCTGCCCAAGAGGCTGAGGTGGGAAGACTGCTTGAGCCCAGGCACTGCACTCTAGCCTAGGCAACAAAGTGAGACTCCCATTTCAAAAAAAAAAGGAGGAAAAACAAGAAAAAAAAAAAAAAAACCTGGAAAACTTTAAAGCACATTCAAATGCAAATACTAATACTATGTAAGCAACAAGCCTAGCACTAAAAAATTATGGCTGGATAAGTAAAATAGTCATAGAAAATTTGTATAAATACAGATGTGTGTGTGTGTACACACACTCAAGGACAATAAAGCAAACTCCTGCTTACATTACTAATGATACTGCTAAATCTAAGAACCATTCATCTGATACTTGAATTACCTCAAATATCCTAGTTACAACCGTTCAATATGGAAGACACACTCCAAATTCAACCGACATAAACTAATTCTAATAGTCATTTCAAATTTTTTCTATTAATATAGTAGTACACCTTATCCAACATGTTACAGACATTTCAAAATATCCTAAAGATTAGAAATCTTCAGAGTAATTATTTGGCTCTACAGAGGAAAATTTAATAAAAAGATGGTGGTCCATGCTCAGAACAAGGGCAGGTAATAATTATTACACTACATTTCCTCAGTGGCACTAAGGCATCAGAATAGTTTCAGACAAAACATTAATCTGCTCCACACCTTGAACCAAAAGCCAAAATAAGCTCCAAAGCCATACAAGTAAAATTACTGTGTTTACCTTATTTTTCAAGAATTTATTTTATTTTTAAAGACAATCTATTCACATATCCCGAATACAAAAGGACTACTGCAAACAACAAATAATGAATATTAAAGGAAACATTTAAAAATATTTGAATATTTCTAAGACTATGAAAAATATCAAGGCTGTAAATATGAAGTCACAAGAAAGTGGACTGTGAAAAAGTGCCTATAAGCAAGTCAGGAAGTGAAAAGTGGAAAACTGGGAAGCAGAAAAGAACAAAGAAAGATAAATAATTTTATATAAAACCAGAAATAACAGCTAAGATCTACAGTTGTGAAATGACAAGTGTTTCTGTACAGACTGTAAGAATTATACATTAAAAAGAAAGTGTGGGTAAGCATATGAAATCTAACATAAGGCCAGGTGCGGTGGCTCATCCCTGTAATCCTTCCACTTTGGGAGGCCAAGGCGGGCAGATCACCTGAAGTCAGGAGTTCCAGAGCAGCCTGGCCTACATGGTGAAACAACATCTCTACTAAAAATTCAAAAATTAGCCAGCCATGGTGGCATGTGCCTGTAATCCCAGCTACCCGGGAGGCTGAGGCAGGAGAATTGCTGGAACTCAGGAAGCACAGAGGCTGCAGTGAGTCAAGATCGTGCCACCGTACTCCAGCCCAGGTGACAGAGTGAAACCCTATCAAAAAAAAAAGGTAGGGGGGGCCAGGCGCAGTGGCTCACGCCTGTAATCCCAGCACTTTGGGAGGCTGAGGTGGGCGGATCACCTGAGGTCAAGAGTTCAAGACTAGCCTGGACAACATAGTGAAACCCCA
>NW_012101421.1:1044690-1047886 GCF_000951045.1 Mandrillus leucophaeus
TAACATAAAAAAAAACCTGCCTGTTGAATATAATGCCAGGATAAAACAAAGTTAAATGCTTTATTAATAAAATTCACATTAAACTTTTACATTCTTGTATCAAAAATAAATCCAAAACGTAAACAAGCTATCTCCAAATTAATGTAAAATCATTTAACTGGAAAAAATTTTTAATTAAAAAAAAAACTTACCTTTGTTCATTTCCTGCACTTACATCATGTAAAAGTACATAATATTTAAGTGTATTTGGTATGAACCACTTGGGGTAGGAATAATCACTGTTGTGCTGAATTCGATGCTGTTCTTGTGACAACTTTGAAAACTGTTCCACAGGTTCAGCTTCACTAGATGACGCTACCAACATACCTTGTAAACCATATTATTAAGGTAATTATCGCTTATTACTCAATGATAAATATTGTCCTATAGAGATAAACTTTAAGGAGTTTTTTTTTTTTTTTGAGACAAAGTCTCGCTCTGTAGCCCAGGCTGCAGTGCTAGTGGCACGATCTCGACTCACCACAACCTCCACCTCCCAGGTTCAAGCGATTCTCCTGCCTCAGCATCCAGAGTAGCTGGGATTACAGGTGCGAGCCACTGCACCCAGCTAATTTTTTGTATTTTTAGTAAAGACAGGGTTTCACCATGTTGGCCAGGCTGGTCTTGAACTCCTGACCTAAGGTAATCAGCCCACCTCGGCCTCCCAAAGTGCTCGGATTATAGGCATGAGCCACTGCTCCCAGCGATATTTTCTCAGGTAATCCAATTTCATAGGTTTTCACTGCAAGCACAAAATTATTTCTCCAACCCTCCAAATAATTCAATACTCCAGATAATTCTAACAGATGTTTTTGTTGACAGTTTTTTAGGCCTTTATATACATAATAAGGAAACTCATAAAAATAAAAATGGACAACTGTACGGCTTCAGCAGAATGAATTCTGCTGCATCTTGCTTCTCTCCATTCTATCTCACTGCAGTTACAAATTTCATCCTACCTCTTAACTTTTGTCAATAACCGCATTAAGAAAACTAAGCCACAATCATCAAAAAAGAATACCCATTAAAAAATTACTAAAAATATCCAAAATTATTTTTCATGAGTCTTAGGATAAGCAGTCAATTCTGAAGCAATCAGTGAAAGCAGTTAACATTGTTTACATTTTCTTTCTCAAATAGCTAAAAAACTTACTAAGCATGAAATATTCAAGCTAGGGGGCTAAAGAAAAATAAGCAAGCCCTCTGTAGTTTTATTTTACAACCAAAAACTAAATTGGTTAAAAAATTGTTACAGCAGTCCTATATCTAGGAGGCCATTTAACAAAATAACAAAGACTCCATGCATCGTCAATCAATAAAAAATAATTTATTCTCTATATCTTCAACAATTTTCCCTTCATTAACTATTTCTGAGATTAATAATTTCCAAAACATTTGATTTTAGGAGAACATAAATGTCAAAGGATACATGCTAAATAGTGGTTCAGAAATTCATGATCCGATGCTGGCATCGACTGAAGAAAGGTTTCTCTGTAAGACTCAAACCATGGAGTAGTGGCTAAAATTAACAATACACAAAACAGTTAAAATTCTTCAATAGAATCAGTTTACAACAGACAAAATTTCAAGTCCATATTCCTAAAAGGTGTAAAAAAATAATTTCTAACAGTAAACAAGCATTTTTCACCTGTGCTTTCAGATGTACATGTGTGTACATATAAACTGTGTATAGGGCCTGGCACGGTGGCTCACGCCTGTAATCCTAGCACTTCGGGAGGCCAAGGTGGGTGGATCACCTGAGGTCAGGAGTTCGAGACCAGCCTGGTCAACATGGCAAAACCTTGTGTCTCTACTAAAAATACAAAAATTAACTGGGCGTGGTGGCACGTGACTGTAATCCCAGGTACTCAGGAAGCTGAGGCAGTAAAATTGTTTGAACCCGGGAGGTGGGGGTTGCAGTGAGTCGAAATCACACCACTGCACTCCAGCCTGGGTGACAGAACAAGACTCCATCTCAAAATACTACTACTACTACTACTAATAAACTGAGTATATATGTACACATACCTTTTAAGCCATTCACAAAAATATATTCACACGAGAATATATTCATATATTCATGAGAGTATATATATCTATTTGCAAAAATAAAATTGAATTATTCCCAAACCTAGTGTTCCCACAACCTACTTACCTATTAATGCTCTAAATATTACCTACATGAGTAAAGAGATTATTTCTTTAGAACTCAAGTTCTGTGACCCTGCCACTAATCACACTGCCATAAGTAGATCCTTTTCAGAAATAACACTTAGCATAGAGGTTCTCAACTGAGCATGATTTTGACCCCTAGGAAACATCTGGCAACTTCTCAAGATATTTTTCGTTATCGGTTCTGGGGTAGGTGGGTTATGCTACTGGCATCAAAGAGGTCAGGTATAATGCAAAACATCTCACAAGACAAGACAGTCCCCACAAAAAAGAAGTATCTAGCTCAAAATGTAAATGGTGGTATGGTTGATAAATCTTACTTTGTAATTTGATTACTTGAATATGACACTAACAAAGCCTCTGAATGAAATTTCAAAGTACACTTACCTTATAATCAAATACAAGAAGTGTATTTTCACTGTTTGTATAAACATATATAATGTGATTCTTAAAAAGTCAACTCTCTTGTTCCACATCAAGTATTTTGTATCACAACTATTCTTTTTATTTGAACTTATGTAAAACTTAGTGGTTTCATTAGGTGTTAAGCAGATTATCTATATCACAGTTTTACTAAAAGGACTCCATTCCTATGCTGATTTATGCTGATTATCAAACCTTATATTCCTTTTGCTTTCATCTTAACCACTGAAAACAGCAAATATATTCTTTCTGCTTACATTATAATACTATATTAAACAAATGGAAGGGCTGAAGAAAAAGTCATTCATCTTAACCAAATAGCATTCTAACCTGGTTCCAAATACACAGAAATTTTAACTCCAGCCAATGCCTCATGAGAATGACCCATATATTACATATAGTCTGATTAGGAGAGCAACTACTATCACGATTTCATGTTCATTGTTATAAAAGAGGAAATAGGCAGGGCATGATGCTTCACACCGGTAATCCTAACACTTTGGAGGTTGGGTACGGTGGCTCATGCCTGTAGTCCCAGCACTTTGGGAGGTCAAGGCAGGCG
>NW_012101421.1:1053211-1054708 GCF_000951045.1 Mandrillus leucophaeus
CTTGAGCCCAGGAGGCAAAGGCTGCAGTGAGCCGTGATTAAGCCACTGCACTCCAACCTGGGTAACAGAGCAAGACTTTGTCTCAAAAAAAAAAAAAAAAAAAAAAAAAAAAAAAAAAAACCATGCAGAGTGTACTGTTTTGGTAAGGAAAGGTCATATGGTCTTCCTTCCTTTTAAAATAAGATGCAGCCCAAAATATACCATTCAAAGACAATGCTTGGATTTAATAGATAAACATGTAAGAGTAAACAGGATAATGGATGATAAAATAGATAAAAGTTGAAAAAGCATCATTAGACCTTCCTCATTTTAGAAAAATTAGACATGTCAATTGGGACAAATACAAAATAGTACCTAAGTGGGAAAAAAAGACAATAGATAC
The DNA here is from genome assembly GCF_000951045.1 of Mandrillus leucophaeus. NCBI lineage: Eukaryota > Metazoa > Chordata > Mammalia > Primates > Cercopithecidae > Mandrillus > Mandrillus leucophaeus. The sequence goes on from NW_012101421.1 coordinate 1,053,594, forward strand.
GAAGTAAGCGAGAAAAATCTAGAAAACTGAGGCCATCACAAGAAATCCCTGTATATAACAAAGACTTTCAACTCCAGCAATGTGTCATTCCAATTACTGTACCAAGGAACAGTAGCTTTCAATGACCGATCTGAAGAAAACACAGCACTGTTAAGTTTATGAGGTAAATATCTAACATCTATTTCTTTAACAGAATGAATGAAAAGTATGCTGACTCACATTAATGGTGAAAATTAGAAGCATACATCTGAATATGTAAGAATTAGTACCTTATTAAAATGGATAAAACCACTTTTCTATGATCTCCAAAGAGTATTATTCTGTTATAATGAAATTTTACTAAAATTAACTTAGTACTTCATCATATATCATTCTCAGTCTTTATGGCCAACATAAAAATAAAGTTGAAAGGAAGTCCCTTACAGTAAAAGGGAAAGAAGCTAAAAAAAAAAACAAAAACAAAAAAACTGTTCTTCTGGTGTGTAGTTTATCCTACTTGAGCCCAGGAGTTGGAGACCAGTCTGGGTAACATAGTGAGACCCCGCCTCTAGTTTTAAAAATAATAAGGCCAGGTGTGGTAGTTCATGCCTGTAATCCCAGCACTTTGGGAGGCCGAGGTGGGTGGATCACCTGAGGTCAGGAGTTCAAGACAAGCCTGGCCATCATGGCAAAATCCCGCCTCTATTAAAAAATACAAAAATTAGCCAGGTGTAGTGGCTCATGCCTATAATCCCAGCACTTTAGGAGACTGAGATGGGTGGATCACCTGATGTCAGGAGTTTGAGACCAGCCTGGCCAACATGGTGAAACTTCATCTCTACTAAAAATACAAAAAATTAGCCAGGCGTGGCGGCGGGTGCCTATAATGCCAGCTACTCAGAGGCTGAGGCAGGAGAATTGCTTGAACCCGGGAGATGGAGGCTGCAGTGAGCCGAGGTCACGCCATTGCACTCCAGCCTGGGCAATGAGAGCAAGACTCCGTCTCAAAAAATATATATATAAAAATTAGCTGGGTGTCGTGGTGGGCGCCTGTAATCCTAGCTATTTGGGAGGCTAAGGCAGGGAGAACTACTTGAACTAGGAGGCAGAGGTTGCAGTGAGCCAAGATCGCACCA
>NW_012101421.1:1055643-1056940 GCF_000951045.1 Mandrillus leucophaeus
AAAAAAAAAAAACAAAAAAAAACGTATCTTTGAGATTTGATTCAGTCAGAAAAGTCTCTAATCCACATTGTCAGCCTTGGAGCCTTCTGCAATGTATAATGTAGCTTTCTCATTTCACCTTCTGGAAACGGGAATGTGATTAAATATTTCATTCATTACTCTTTGATTTTCTTGTATCTGGGTTCTACTCTCAGGATGAAATTATCCAATTACATATATATTTAGAGGAAGAAATGAAGGGGAAATTCAAATGTTTATGGTGCTTTCTTATTGCCTGAAAATTGAATAAAATCAAATTTATCAATTGTTCCCCCTAATTATGCAAAAGATCTTTTGAAAACTGTATTACATGAGTGCTTCTGCCTCTTTAAGACAAAAGAAGAATGAAACCCCAAACTGTCATTTATTTCTTAAAGTTCATCATAAAAGTAGTAAAAGAGTTAACTGTAATTAGATTTTTATTGCGTTTTAAATAGGTCTACGTGTTTGAGGGAAAAAAAAAGAAGGGACATGAACAGAGGACAAGCCTCCTCTCTATCTTGCTTTATATAGTTTTGACTTTGAAACTATGTGAATGTACACATAATGAAAAATAAATTAAAAAGCAAACTACATACACATACACACATACACAGACATACTCTTAAATTGAAACAATAACTTTCTAAATACTAGTAGTAACTGGTAGCTTCTGGCTGGGTGTAGTGGCTCACACCTGTAATCCCAGCACTTTGGGAGGCTGAGGCGGAGGGATCACTGGAGCCCAGGAGTCAGAGACCAGCCTGGGAAACATAGTAAACCCCGTCTCTACAAAAAGTACAGAAATTACTCGGGAGTGGGACATGAGGCTGTAGTGCTGGCTACTTGAGAGGCTAAGGTGGGAAGATCACTTGAACCCAGGAGGTCAAAACTGCAGTGAGCCGAGATGGCGCCACTGCACTCCAGCTTGGGTGACAGAGCGAGACCTTGGCTCAAAACGAACAAAGAAGAAAAAATGTTCTTGCACTTATCTTGGGATAAAAATCACTATTTTCCTAATACCCCTTTCCATCTCTACATGTTCTTTGTCCGGAATTGAAATAGCAACCGTATTTTCCTACTAAAGTTTTCTGGCCATGTTCAGTGGCTCACGCCTATAATCCCAGTACTTTGGGAGGCCGAGGCAGGCAGATCACTTGAGCCCAGGAGTTCGAGACCAGCCTGGGCAACATGAGAAAACCTCATCTCTACAAAAAATGCAAAATTAACCGGGCATGGTCGCCCACACCTGTAGTCCCTGCTACTCGGGAGGCTGAGG
>NW_012101421.1:1056990-1057573 GCF_000951045.1 Mandrillus leucophaeus
CTTCTGGCTGGGTGTAGTGGCTCACACCTGTAATCCCAGCACTTTGGGAGGCTGAGGCGGAGGGATCACTGGAGCCCAGGAGTCAGAGACCAGCCCTGTCTCTTATACACATCTAGATGTGTATAAGAGACAGGTCCCAGCATTCTCTTGAGGTGTAAATAAATTATGGCCCATCCATTAAAAAAGATACATTAGCAGCTGTAAAAGAACGGGGAGAAATCTCTACATATTACAACGAAGTGCTCTTCCAGATATATTAAGTGAAAAAAGCGACAGCAGAAAAGTATGCATTTTTGTGCAAGAAAAGGAAAATATGAACAGCCATACCTATATTTGCTTATAGTTTCAAAGAGAAGTAATAGAATAAATCTACTACATTTAATTATCTATACAAGAGAGAAAAGAAAGAAGAGAGATAAGAAAGGAGAGGGATCTACCAAGTCCTGTAGAATAAAGAGATCTTTAGGCCAGGCACGGTGGCTCACGCCTGCAATCTCAACACTTTGGGAGGCTGAGGCAGGCGGATTACCTGAGGTGGGGAGTTTGAGACCAGCCTGACCAACATGGAGAAACCCTGTCTCTA
>NW_012101421.1:1063363-1066309 GCF_000951045.1 Mandrillus leucophaeus
GGCCAAGGCAGGTGGATCACTTGAGTCCAGAAGTTCAAGACCAGCCTGGCCAACATCGTGAAACCCTGTCTCTACTGAAAATACAAATAATAATAATAATAATTTTTTTTTTTAATCTGCCTGAAGCAGGAGAACCCAGGATGTGGAGGCTGCAGTGAGCCAAGATCACACCACTGCACTCCAGACTGGGCAACAAGGGGGAAACTCAGTCTCAAAAAAAATAATAAAATCTGCCTGAAGAGTTAATAAGCTACAGTAATTGCCTCCACCTGCTTTCAAATGCAAATAGCAATCAATCCTCCCATATGAGGAGATGCTGGCAGGGACCTGAGAATGCAAGTAATATAATTAGATAAAACAATCTCCTACAACCAAATCATAACTACATTGTTCCTATAAACGATCTGCCAAACCAATTCAAAAGAAAAAAAAGGCCCAGGACACAGATAGCCAGAGGCAGATTTGAGAATCCTTCTCTGGATAAACTAAATGGCCTCAAAGGAAAAAAAACTGTAAGCCATAAAAATTGGGCAACACTTAAACCTATTCTTAGCCTTACCACCCAATAAAGAAGTCTACTAACTGGTAAGTTTTCTTATACTCAGTCAGGGTTTTAATGTCTCAATTTGAAATAGAAAATAATGCATGGTTTTTACCAAACATTTGAGGTAAGTGTCGAAAATGAAAAAATCAAAACAAATAAAAATAATACGAATTAAAAAAAAGGCACAGGAAGAAAACTTAAAAACAAACAGCCAACAACAATTTATTACTATCTTCAGAGTTAAGATACTATAACATAAAACCTGAATAGGATGGCATAATAAAGAAAAATCTAGAGAAGAAAATAGCTCCAAAAAAACCACAAAAAGACATCAAACATTAAAACTTCAATAGAAGGGTCAGAAGATAAAGTCAAGGATATTCATACCCAGAAAAATAAAACAAAAAGACAGAGATAGACAATTTGAGAAAAAAAGGTAATAACATTAGAGGACCAACTCAGGAAGTTCTACATCCAACTAACAGTAGTTTCAGAAAGAACAGAGAAAACAATAGGGGAGAAATTAAGAAAAACAAGACAGTTTCTAAGGACTAAAAAGTGCATGACCAGACTGTCAAAAGAAGCTGTCCAGTAAAATAAGTGAAAAAGGAGTCATAACCCCCAACATGAAATTTCAAAATAGCAGGGATAAAGACCTTCAAAAACTTCCAAAAGCTGGAGGGTTGGGGGTAATACATATAATGGCTTCTAGCTTTTTTAAGAGCAATGCTTGAAGCTAAAAGAAAGTGGATCAATTCTGAGGAAAATGATTTATAACAATGTACACAGTCAAACCATCAATCAACTATATAAAATAAGAAAACTTTCCAACATTCATTCCTCAAAAATTTTATTTTCCAAGCACCCGTTCTCAGGAAGCTACTAGAGATGTCCTTCACCAGATTAAGGAAATATACAAAATATATATATAAATGAAATACTACAGAGAAGTGAAGGGAAGGAAATCCTCAGGATGACAGCTGTGGAGTGGGCCTTGGACAGCAAACAGTCCAACATAAAATTGAACACCATTTCCCAAATTTTATTTCATCATATTCTCTGTGTTTTAGAGCTTCTTCCTAATCAATCCTTTCCCCTGACCAAAATATTTTTTGAAATAACACCACAATTGTATCGTGTATCTATTTACGCATGGAGACCCTTTGGAGAGCCATTATAATAGCTAAGACTTTTTTGTCCCCTAAGGACCAATTTTTACCACATAGGAATGATATCATCCTTAATGAAAATGTATGTAGTAACAAGAGAGATTTCTTGAAGGAGCTCCTGATAAATGGGTTATTTGACAAATTAATCTCACAAGTAGAAAATCCAATTGAAGAAGTCTGAGAGACTAGCAACAGACACAAAGCACTGAGCAAGATGTTTTGTGTTTTTTTGTGTGTGTGGTGTTTTTTTTTGGAGACTGAGTTTCGCTCTTGTTGTCAAAGCTAGGGCACAATGGCGCGATCTCGGCTTACTGCAACCTCCACCTCCTGGGTTCCACCACACCCAGCGAATTTTTTTTTGTATTTTTTAGTAGAAACAGGGTTTCTCCATTTTAGCCAGGCTGGTCTCGAACTCCTGACCTCAGGTGATCCACCTACCTCGGCCTCCCAAAGTGCTGGGATTACAGGTGTGAGCCACTGCACCTGGCAGCTAGATGTTTTGAAAAGGACAATTACTAACTCCTGAAAACACAAAATACTGTATTAGAAAGCCCAATAACTGGCTAAGCAGTGAAGAAGTCAACGACATTTAGTCATATTATTAGCAGTGAATATTAACCAAAAACTATGAGATGGAGGGAAAAGGATGAGGAGTAATTAAGCCAAATCCTTATCAGTGATAATGAGAAGTCAATAAATAAAATTTATTTAAATCTAAAACTTATTACGCCATAGACAGCCATATAAAAATATTACTTAGAAGCACATAATCAATACCCGAGGAAAAGACTACAGAAATTGGTGGGGCAAGGTACAGATCACTGCTGTTTTTTCCTTTAAGTCTTTTTATCATTATGTCTATGAACACATATCATTTTGATAAATTTATTTTTCTTTTGAGGCAGGGTCTTGCTCTGTCACTCAGGTTGGAGTGCAGTCGCAAAATCAGTTTTTGCACCCCTGACCTCCCAGGCTCAAGTGATCTTCCCACCTCAGCCTCCTGAGTGGCTGGGACTACAGGTATACACCACCACACCCGGCTAATTTTTTTTTTTCTTTTTGAGACGGAGTCTCACTCTGTTGCCCAGTGCAGTGATGTGATCTCGGCTGACTGCAACCTCTGCCTCCCAGGTTCAAGTGATTCTCCTGCCTCAGCCTTCCAAGTAGCTGGAACTACAGGTGCCCACTGCTGGCTAATTTTTGTATTTTTAGTAGAGACAGGGTTTCACTGTG
>NW_012101421.1:1067479-1074417 GCF_000951045.1 Mandrillus leucophaeus
GTACACACCTATAGTCCCAGTTACTCAGGAGGCTGAGATGGGATGACTCCTTGAGCTCAAGAGTTCAAGGTTACAGTGGGCTATGATCATGCCACAGCACACCAGCCTTAGACAGGGTGATAGAGTAAGACTCTGTCTCTTAAAAATAAGAAAAAATAAATAAATAAATAAATAAATAAATAAAAGAAATAAATATAAGAGAAACAGATACTTTTGTTTTTTAAATATGATAGGTAACCCCTCTCTGTGCCCCTTCAGCACTTTTGGCATACCAGATATGCCACAGCTCTATTACAATGCATTGTGATATTAATATATGATAAATTAGACCATACTATAATTACTGGTTAACATGTTTGTCTCCCTACCAGATTATAAACTTTAAAGCATGTCTTGTTCATCTCTGTATCTCAATACAAAGCATACAGCAGAAATCAATAAATATTTGTTGCAAGGCTAACAAAATTGTTAAGATCCTGCAAAACAGAATCACATATAAAGGTCTAGGGTAGGCCTTAAGAAAGAATCCAGCCAGGCCAGGAGTGGTGGCTCATGCCTGTAATCCCAGCACTTCAGGAGGCTTAGGCAAGTGGATCACTTGAAGTCAGGAGTTTGAAACCAGCCTGACCAACATGGTGAAACCCCATCACATCTAAAAATACAAAAAATTAGCCAGGCGTGGTGGTGGGCACCTGTAATCCCAGCTACTTGGGAGGCTGAGGCAGGAGAATCGTTTGAATCTGGGAGGTGGAGGTTTCAGTGAGCCGAGATCACGCCACCATACCCCAGCCTGGGCGATAGAGTGAGATGCTGTCTCAAAAAAAGAAAAAAAAGAATCCAGCCAAACTCCCGTTTTCAGAGATGGAAACAGAGTCTCAGAAACACTAAGTGACTTGACTGGGCATGGTGGTTCATGCCTGTAATCCCAACACTTTGAGAGGCCAGGGTGAGAGGATCATTTGAACATAGCGAGACCCCGTCTCTACAAAAAAAAATTTAAAAGTAGCCAAGCATGGTGGTGTACTGCTGGAGTCCTAGTTACTTGGGAGGCAGAGGTGAAAAGATTGCGTAAGTCCAGGAGTTCAAGGCTGCAATGAACAATGATTACACCACTACACTCCAGTCTGTGTGAGAGAGAGACTTTGTCTCTTTTAAAAAAACATGTTAGCCTGGCATGGTTGGTAGGCTGAGGTGAGGATCACCTGAGCCCAGGGAGGTCGAGGCTACAGTGAACTGTGATAGCACCACTGCACTCCACCCTGGGCAACAGAGTGAGACTCTGTCTCAAAACATACTAAAAATAAAAATAAAAGGAAACACTAAGTGACTTATTCAAGTTATCTAACTAATGATTATGGTAGTATAAAAACTTGGACACTCTGGCATTTGATTCATTGCCCTTCACACTACAACACTGATGAGAGAAAAATAACAGTTCAAATTCTGTTCTTTTTTCCAAGAAATACCCAGATTTTTGCTTCATATTGAAAACATATGGTAGGAACTGTCCAACTATATACTATATCCTGAAATTCAGATTTTTTTTGACTGGTAAAGATAACCATAATATTCTCAACTTAAAATTATCAAGTTGACTTATCTTGCTGGAATTAAAACTAAAGGCAAAGAAAGAAGAAAAAAATACAGAACATTTAACAAAATAATTCTACAAATATTTTTAACTATACAAGGGAAAACAACTAACTTGGTGACTTAAAATATGTCCGTTTCAAATTCTGCGCATATGTTTAGGAAAAAGTTTTGTTTTGTTTTGTTTTGTTTTGTTTTGTTTTGTTTTTAAAAAGCAGAGTCTCGCTCTATTGCCCAGGCTGGAGTGCCATGGTGCCATCTTGGCTCACTGTGACCTCTGCCTCCTGGGTTCAAGTGATTCTCCTGCCTTGGCCTCCTGAGTAGCTGGGATTACAGGCACCTACCACCACACCCAGCTAATTTTTGTATTTTTAGTAGAGACAGGGTTTCACTATGTTGGCCAGGCTGGTCTTGAACTCCCAACCTCAAGTGATTCGCCTGCCTTGGCCTCCCAAAGTGCTGGGATTACAAGCATAAGCCACCACGCCTGACTGCTTAGGAAAATCTTTAAATATGATATTAGGAAGTATTAAAGTATTAGATTATAAATTATCCTGGCCTAAAAAGATTATTTTATTAGACTGCTGAAATATGCCAATTTGATGATGTACTTTGAGTATTTTCCCTCTAAAATATCTACCCCATGTCAATTAAGACTTTTTAATATTGGAAAACAGTTAAACCAAATACTACTAACTCACTTCACATATTAATATATAATTTCAGGCTGGGAACAGTGGCTCACACCTGTAATCCCAGCACTTGGGAAGCTAAGCAGGAGGATCACTTGAGGTCAGCAGTTCAAGACCAGCCTGGGGAACATAATGAGACCCCCCCCCAATCTCTATAAACATTTAATTAAAAAAATAAAATACATATGTGTATATATATGATTTTACCTACCAATCTTGTTACGAAAACATTTACCATTCAAGTTAAAGACGTACTCACAAAACATTACATATTCCCACATATTTTATAAACATTTTCTCCACTTAACACCAAGCAAGATAAAAATACAATAAACTTAATGCTCTTTATTTAACTATAGTATTACTTATGTCACAGAAGAATTTTTTTAATTTACTGTTAGTTCTTTCATTCAACAAACATTTATTATGCATATGTTCTAGATACTACTTTAGGTTCTGGAATAAAATAAACAGGCAAAGTTCCTAGGACTGTTTTCAACATTGTATTCTCAGCCTCTAGCACTTACTAAGCTCTTAAATATATGTTATCTCCCAAGTCACAGAATCGCTTTTTCTAACAAAAGGAAATTTCACTCAAAAAATAACAATCAACTTCGTTACATACCACTGATGTTAAGGTCATAATCTCCTGCTGTAATCACATTAGCTACTAATCCTTCTGCAGGTTGACTGCCAGAAACAACATCATTCAAAAGCTTCCGGATGGCTCCAGGCTGAGGTGGCTGGGTGACAATGTTGCTTACTGCTATCTTCAAATTTTTAATTACGTGAAGTTGATTATTAGGATCTCTCATATGAACTTTAAAGAAAAAAAGAAAAAAACTTGAAATTAATTCTATACAATGCATAATAACCCAAAATTGGGCTAATGGTTTACAAACAAAAAGGATGTACAAAGCAGAAGCCAGGAATTCCAAGTGGAACATTCTTCCAGAAATATAAATGGTTGACAACATTCCCTCATATACCAAAAGGGCTAGCTAGACAGTTTATTAACCCCAGGATTCCTTCCCCTCTCACCACTGCTCAGCTTTCCTACTGTAGGTCCTTTCCTTTCCTACTATGTTTGGAGTCGCCAGAAACCAACCACTTTGCCGACCACTTCTCTAATTCTCACCTCACACTAAAGCTGGTCCAAGGCAGCATAAGACCTGGGGTATTAACACTAAAAGCAGTAAAAGGAAAAAGAAAGGGGAGTTAAATGTTGCACTTAGGTTTCCTTCTGCTTTCCCTAGTCAGCCCGCATTCTTAGCCTCTTTTTCACTCTCATAAAAATCAATGGCCACTCCAGTGCACGATGCTGTGGTGGAGGCTGTGCATGTGCAGGGGCAAGAGATATGTAGAAACTCTCTGTACTTTCAGCTCAAATTTGTCATTCATCTAAAACTGTTAAAAAATAGAGTCTACTTAAAAAACACTCTGGCCAGGCGCGGTGGCTCATGCCTATAATCACCAGCACTTTGGGAGGCCGAGACAGATAGCTCGAAGTCAGGAGATGGAGACCAGCCTAGCCAACATGACAAAACCCTGTCTCTACTAAAAATACAAAAAATTAGCTGGTATGGTGGTGGTAGCCTGCAATCCCAGCTACTCAGGAGGCTGAGGCAGGAGAATTGCTTGAACCCGGGAGGCGGAGGTTGCAGTGAGCCGAGATTGCACCACTGCACCGTAGCTTGGGTGACAGAGACTCGGTCTCAAAAACAAAAAACTGTCCAGATCCCTTTTACCATCCTAATACTTCCTGCCTCCACCGTGCTATAGTCCTTGCTTCAGTCTATACAATTTATAACCAGTAAGTAGTTCAGAGCTTCAGGACAGGGAACAGGTTCTGAGGCACAGCAAGAAGACAGTGTCGTCCACAGAACCAGAAGAAAATGTGAGCATATTTTTTCACATAATCAGACAAAATGTTCCACAGTAGCATTAAAAGCAGTCCATTACAGGGCTGGGCACAGTGGCTCACACCTGTAATCCCAGTACTTTGGGAGGTCAAGGTGGGTGGATCACCTGAGGTCAGGAGTTCAAGACCAGCCCAGCCAACACAGTGAAACCTCGTCTCTACAAAAATACAAAAATTAGCCAGGCATGCTGGCGGGTGCCTGTAATCGCAGCTACTGGGGAGGCTGAGGCAGGAGAATCACTTGAACGAGGAGGTTGCAGTGAGCCAAGATTGCACCACTGCATTCCAGCCTGGGCGACAGAGTGAGACAACGTCTCAAAAAAAAAAAAAAAAAAAGTAACCCATTATAACAATTGAGCACCCAGCTTTTGGAGTTGGACCTTAATTTAAATCCCAACCCACTACTTATCAACTGGGTTACCCTGAACAACTTAACTCTTCTGTGCTTCAAATTCCTCATCTGCACATGTGATTACTATCTACTTCACAGGATCATTTTAGGGATTGGGTGAGCTATTGTTAGACAGTAATTGTAAAGCACTAAGCACCACACTCAATAATATGTAATGGAGGCAGTATAGCAGCAGCAGCAGATACATCACCCATTCAACTGCATCACGGGTCATCATATACAAATAAGAGGCAACTTTGGGTAAGTGGTCTGGGTATCTACAAATAAAGGATGACTTTCTTCTCAATGGAAAATGTCTTATACCAAAATCGAGGCCTGCCTGTATTTTAAATAAAGTTATATCCACACAGACTTTTCTCAATTTCCTATGTATTCTACTGATTTCTAACATTTTTTACTTAAAAAAAAAAAAAGACTCAAAAACATTTTTAAAATACTGTATGTGGTACAAATGTGTATTTATATTGTAAATATAAATAGATATACAAAAAAATATACAAGCAGCCAGGCACAGTGGTTCACTGTTGTAATCCCAGCACTTTGGGAGGCTGAGGCGGGCAGATCACTTGAGGTCAGGAGTTCAAGACCAGCCTGGTCAACATGGTGAAACCCTGTCTCTACTGAAAGTACAAAATTAGCCGGGCATAGTGGCGTGCGCCTGTAATCCCAGCTACTCTGGAGGCTGAGGCAGGAGAATCGCTTGAACCCGGGAGGCGGGGGTTGCAATGAGCAGAGACCACGCCATTGCACTCCAGCCTGGGCAAAAAGAGCAAAACTCTGTCTCAAAAAAAATAAATAACAAAATAAAGTTGCTTCATAATTGTCAAATAACATAAGTAGCCATATGTATATTAAACTTCGCTTTAACTACCTTTTGGTATTCATAAGTGTTAACACAGGAAAAAAATTTTAATTAGGAAAAAAGTATTAACACAAAAGGATATTCTAGTTTTGCCCTATATTCAAGGTGGCTTTATCAGTTACTAGGTAATTCTGTGTAACCAACAGAAGACAGAAAAAACAATGGTATTTCACTTCTGAGGTAAGTTTTAAAAGCCTACGGCTTCCATCTTGGGTTCTCTCTTAATTATTTGGGAGAAGCCAACTGCCACACTATGGGAACATTCAGGGAGCTTATAACTGAGTGAGAAAACTGAGATTTCAGGCTAATAGCCGGTGAGAAACTGAGGCTTGCCAACAACCATACTAGTGAGCTTGGAAAAAGAACTTCCAGCCTCAGATGACTGTAGCCCCTACTGACAGCTCTACTGCAACCTCAGGAGAGACCCTGAACTGGAGCTACCCAGCTAAGCCACTCCCAGATTCCAGAGGAAGTGAGAAATAATAAATGCTTTTGATTTAAGGTACACATTTTTGGGGTAATTTGTTACACAACAGATAAGTTACACTGGGATATCAGAAACCCAATCTAATGAAGCAAGAGCAAAGAATGATTTAAGAGAAATGTGAAATGCTCTTAAGTCAGACACAAAAAATTCAAAAGCCTCAGGTAAATATATTTAGACTTCATTGAATTTATTTATCATATAACATCTCAATTTCAAAATGAAATTCAGCTCTACTGTTACATTTTTAAGTTCTTAAATACTATATTTTAATACTGTATTTTGAAGTTATACTTCCCAGAATTTTCCATGGAATACTGGTTCCTTAAGAAAAGTAAAGAATGTTTCTGAATGATTCCATGTTCAAATAAATTTGAGAAATAGTGGATTAAGTCTTTAAAGGTCTCTTTATAACAGGTCTTTCCAGAGTCCTTAATTGCTAAATCAAACTGTAATACTCCCAAACACATGCTACCTTAAGCAAACTTATTTCACCACAAAAATCTTTTTCAAGGGAGCACCTAAAACATCTGGTGTTTGTTTGATAAAAAGTATTTGGGGGCCACACATGGTGGCTCAAAACTCATGCCTGTAATCCTAACACTTTGCAAGGCTGAAGCAGGAGGATCATTTGAGCCCAGGAGTTCAAGACCAGCCCGGGCAACATAGCAAGACCTAGCCTCTATAAAAATAAACAAACAGGCTGGGTACGGGGGCTCACGCCTGTAATTCCAGCACTTTAGGAGGCCAAGCCGGGTGGATCACGAGGTCAGGAGATCGAGATCATCCTGACTAACATACTGAAACCCCGTCTCTACTAAAAATACAAAAAATTAGCCAGGCATGGTGGCGGGCGCCTGTAGTCCCAGCTACTCTGGAAGCTGAGGCAGGAGAATGGCATGAACCCGGGAGGCAGAGCTTGCAGTGAGCCCAGATCGCGCCACTGTACTCCAGCCTGGGCGACAAGGTGAGACTCC
>NW_012101421.1:1075542-1076064 GCF_000951045.1 Mandrillus leucophaeus
AAAGTGCTGGGATTACATGCGTGAGCCACCACGCCCAGCCCGAGATCCCATCTCTATACATTTTTTTAAATTAGCTGGGTGTGGTGGTACACACCTTACTCAGGAGGCTAAGGTAGGAGGATCTTGTATACTTTATACACATAAAACTTTACTGTATTAAAAAACCCTCTGGCTGGGTGTAGTGTCTCAAGCCTGTAATCTCGACACTTTGGAAGGCCAAGGCTGGCAGATCACTTGAGTCCAGGAGTTCAAGAACAGCCTGGGCAACATGGCAAAACCCCAACTCTACAAAAAAAAAAATTTTTTTAATTAGCCAAGTGTGTGGTGCAAGCCTGGTAATCCCAGCTACGCAGGAGGCCAACCAATGTGGAATGATCGCTTGAGCCCAGGAGGTTGAGGCTGCAGTGAGCCATGATCATGCCCCCTGCATCCAGCCTAGGTGACAAAGCAAGACCCTGTCTCAAAAAATTAATAAATAAAACAAAACAATGGCCGGGTGCGGTGGCTCACGCCTGTAATCCC
>NW_012101421.1:1078019-1083295 GCF_000951045.1 Mandrillus leucophaeus
TGAGACACAGTCTCGCTCTGTCGCCCAGGCTGGAGTGCAGGGGCAAAATCTTGGCTCACTGCAACCTTTGCCTCTAGAGTTCAAGTGATTCTCCTGCCTCAGCCTCCTGAGCAGCTGGGACTACAAGCGCCCACCACACCAGGCTAATTTTTGTATTTTCAGTAGAGATGGGGTTTCGCCACGTTGGCCATGCTGGTCTTGCTGGTCTCAAACTCCTGACCTCAGGTGATCATCCACCTCAGCCTCCCAAAGTGCTGAGATTACAGGCCTAAGACACTGCACCTGGCCTACTTTTAATCCCTTTAATAACCTTAATTTCAAAATAAAATAATGTATAACCCACATACTTCCAAGTTAGTGTTTAAGTGACATTTTCTTAAAACTTATAGAACATCTAAATGATATATTGCAACATTGTTTGGAACTATCAAAGAACTATCACTAAGCAAAAACAATAAAGCTTAATTTTAATTTTTTGTTGTTTTTTGCTTAATACCACGACTCTTTGAAACATGGCCAGTGGAAATTCTTCGATTATTAGGATCTCAAAGTTTGTGTCAAATAATGACTACGTTAAGTCTCAAACATACATCAAGCATAACAATCACAGAAAATACATGTAATAAATTTAATTATATATTTTAATTTAATTTTAACATAATTTAATACTCTTCAAGTTTTAAAATGTCTCTAAGGAACCCAAAATGGCTCTCCATTGTGTAATACATCAAAAGTCTAAACTGTATTTTGAAGGCACTACACATAAATAGTACTCAAATCTCTTTTATCAACCCTCTCAAATCTCTTCTATCAACCCTCTCTTCGGTATAACTTTAAACCATGTGTTTTCTACTAAAATCTAAAAACAAGTCTCCTGACAATACTTGGCACTGTACTTGATATCTCAGTAGTCAAGGCAAAGTTTTACCCTAAGTAAAGGCATACCTACAGGCCAGAAATTGAGTCTTCTTAACGTTTTTTTCTCCCTCTAAGGAAACGTTAGCTTGTTTTAGTCAGTTGTATTCTTAAATTACATTGCCTGAAATGATATTTTCATGCCTCACTTCCTAAAGAAAGGCTGTTGCCTGGCTTGGTGGCTCATGCCTGTAATCCCAGCACTTTGGGAGGCCGAGGCGGGCAAATCACGAGGTCAAGAGATAGAGACAATCCTGGCCAAAATGGTGAAACCCCATCTCTACCAAAAATCCAAAAATTAGCTGAGCATGATGGTGCGAGCCTGTAGTCCCAGCTACTAGGGAGGCTGAGGCAGGAGAATCACTTGAAACCGGGAAGCGGAGGCTGCAGTGAGCCAAGATCTCCCCACTGCACTCCAGCCCAGTGACAGAACGAGACTCCGTCACAAAAAAAAAAAAAAAGACTGTCTTTGAAAAATCCCCACACTTCAGACAAAAAGCAGCCTGTTCTGGATGGCAAAGAATTCTAAAATGTGTTTACCAGCAAAAAACTAAAACCAAGAAAAATTAAGTCCTTTTTGCCAAATTTCTAATGCTACCACTATAGTCCATGATCATCTTGAAACGTAAAACTTGCATCTACTTATATCTATCCTTATAAACCACACAACTCACTTATCTCCAAAACTCTCAACTCATTAGTGTCCAAATGTTTCAGACCCTCAAGAATCTACTCACGCTTACCATCAGATACAAAATCTCAAATTCCTTTCCTAGAATTTAAGCGCCTCCCTTTATCTAAGCACCCTCTCTTACTACTGTGTACCCCAGTAAGGAGAGTTTCCTCCCTGTTCCCCAACCATTCAGTCATAATTTAGACCTTTTGCCCGCACCATTCTAACTTCATACCACTCCTTCATAGGGAATGACTGCCCTCTTGCTTTCTACCAACTGTCTACCTATCCACTAACGTCCAACTCATTATACTCCTTCACTAGGTCGGGCGCAGTGATT
Organism: Mandrillus leucophaeus; assembly: GCF_000951045.1. NCBI lineage: Eukaryota > Metazoa > Chordata > Mammalia > Primates > Cercopithecidae > Mandrillus > Mandrillus leucophaeus. The sequence goes on from NW_012101421.1 coordinate 1,079,948, forward strand.
TGAGACGAGCCTGGGCAACAAGGAGAAACCCCACCTCTACAAAAAATTTAAAAATTAGCCAGGCAGCACATGCCTGTAATCCCAGCTACTCAGGAGGCTGAGGCAGGAGAATCTCTTGAACCCGGGAGGCAGAGGTTGCAGTGAGCCGAGATTGTGCCATTGCCCTCCAGCCTGGGCAGCAGGAGCGAAACTCTGTCTCAAAAAAAAAAAATTAGCCAGGCATGATGGCATGATGTGCCTGTAGTCCTAGCTACTTGGGAGATTGAGACAAGAGGATAGCTAGAACCTGGGAGGTTGAGACGCAGTGAGTGAGTGAGCTGCGGTGGTACAATTGCACTCCAGCCCTCCCAGCCTGGGTAATAGAGCACGACCTTGTCTCAAAACAAAAAACAAACAAACAAAAAACTCCTTCCCTAATCTTCCCCAGTTTCCTGAAGGAAATCAGAAGTGTACTGACAATGAGCCTGTCCAATACAGTAGGTACCAGCTGCATATGGCTACTGAGTACCTGAAATGTGTCTAGTACAAATTGAGATGTTAAGCATAAAAGGCACACCAAATTTCAAAGACCAAGCAATAAGAAAGAAAGTAAAATATCTCATGAATATTTTTCACATTGATTACACATTGAAATAGTAACATTTTGGAAATACTGAGTTTAATTTCCTCCGGGCACGATGGCTCACGCCTGTAATCACAGCACTTTGGGAGGCCGAAGTGGGCGGATCACGAGGTCAGGAGTTCGAGACCAGCCTGGCCAACCTGGTGAAACCCCATCTCTACTGAAAATACAAAAATAAGCCGTGGGCGCCTGTAATCCCAGCTACTCGGGAGGCTGAGGCAGGAAAATTGCTTAAACCCGGGAGGCAGAGGTTGTAGTGAGTCGAGATTGTGCCACTGCACTCCAGCCTGGGCGACACGGCAAGACTCCATCTCCAAAAAAAAAAGAACAAAAAAACTAATTTCACTTGTTTCTTTTTACTTTTTTAATGTAGCTACTAAAATTTTTTTGTTTTTATTTTTGAGATGGGGTCTCACTCTGTGCTAGGCTGGAGTGCAGTGGTGCCATCTGGGCTCACTGCAACCTCCGAGTCCCAGGTTCAAGTGATTCTCCTGCCTCAGCCTCTCTGAGTAGCTGGGACTACAGGCGCCCACCACCATGCCCAGCTAATTTTTCTATTTTTAGTAGAGACGGGGTTTCACCATGTTAACCAGGATGGTCTCGATCTCTTGACCTCGGGATGCACCTGCCTCGACCTCCCAGAGTGCTGGGATTACAGGCTTGAGCCACCGCGCCCGGCCAAAAATTTTTAATTATACTTGTGACTCACATTATATTTCAATTAGGCAGCACTGCTCTATGGTGTAAATATGTAATTCTAAACATTGTCAGGAGATAAGATGATTAAGAACACAATGTCTTGAGTCACACTGCCTGCCTGTTTCAAATCTTTCCCTGATGCAAAACCGTGAACAAATTAACACTTCCATGCTTGAAGGTCCTCAAATTTAAAATTGCAATAACACAGGATTTAATGAGGACTAAAAAAGTTACAGGAAGCAAGTATCAAGTATTAGCATTATTATTACTTATTAACAAAGTAAGAAAGAGTATATACATAAAAGTCAAACTAGCTCAAGTGTTTGTGTTTTTTTTAGGAATTCAAGGCCAGGCGCGGTGCCTCACGCCTGTAATCCCAGCACTTTGGGAGGCTGAGGCGGGCAGATCACCTGAGGTCTGGAGTTTGAGACCAACCTGACCAACATGGAGAAACCCCGTTCTCTACCAAAAATACAAAAATTATACAGGCGTGGTGTCGCATTCCTGTAATCTCAGCTACTCGGAAACCTGAGGCAGGAGAATCGCTTGAACCTGGGAGGCGGAGGTGGTGGTGAGCCGAGATCGCGCCATTGCACTCCAGCCTGGGCAACAAGAGCGAAACTCCGTCTCAAATAAATAAATAAATAAATAAGCAAATAATAAAAAAATTAAAAACGTAGGGCATTTTGTTGTTCTTGTTAAGTCCAACATTGAAGGAACTGAGACTGATGGCTAAAATACAGGCTAAAGAAAATCCAAAAGTTTCCAAACTTTGTTTTTTTGAACGGCTCCCTCTCTCTGCTAAAAACAAAAGCTAATTTGTAATGGAACTATTCTCCCACAAAACACGGTAGCTCAAAAATACATGAATTTATGGTACAGCACTAATTTTTTTTGTGGATAAGTCATATTAAGCTAATAAACATCACAGTCGTTTGCCTGACACAGACTTACTATGAAACTCTTCAGTTCTCACCGACCTTAATAAAAAAAACTTTACTTGGACTTTGTTGTTTGCAAGATACTGGCTAAAACATGTTTGAAGCTTTACTACATTATTTTCTCCTAATAAAAAAATCCAAATCTGGAGAAAACGGGTAGCTCCTTAACAATACATTCCTTAACAAGAGAAGACACTTCCATCCCTATAAGTATAGATAACTCCAAATATCTAGGTCAAATGAACCACAACTTGGGCTTGCTTCCTTTTCCTTCGGGTAAAAAGCTGTTTCAAGTTTTATTCGTCATATAATACTTTTAATTTTCTTGAGAGGTAAGCAAAATACCGTAGAGCTAAGAATATCTTAGTAAAACAGCTAAACGATAGTTCAGACAGAGATGACCCTCAACGCTACAAGAACGTAACAACATCCAGAACTACTTTGAAAGTCCAGTTTAACATCCAAGGGAGGATGACAGGTCTTCCTTACTCAGACCCTGTCGGTCTAAGAGGCAGCATTTTCCTACCTTAGCTGCTTTGCAACTGCCTAATTCCTTCGCTATGGCCGTGGAGAACAGTATCAATGCCGTTCTCCTAGACTCACGTTTATCTTTGAACCAATTACTTAACGACCTAGGTTGTCCGAGGAAGAAAGAAAGTGCCCAGAAATACTGGAGCTTAGGACTGCGTTGTCTTGACAACCTCATGGTCCCTCCTCCGGCCGCCCCCGAAGCACCGCGGGGCCACAGTCCCAGACGCCACGGTACCGGCTCCGGTACGTAAACACTGCCCTTCTCTCCCCTGCACGCCCGCAACTTCCTTCTCCCATCACGGCTTTGCGAGAGCCCACTGGAAAAGGGAGGATACCACATACCCTCGGAAGTGAGGCGGGAGAAGGGCTTAAGCAGCTCCGCGAAGCTGAGGTGATTGAGACGAGTGAGCCGCTCGGCTTCGTCGCTGCACAGCGCAGCGACACAGGGGACGAAGGAGTCCGGGATTAGCTCCTGCACTGATTGTACACACTGGGCCATCGCCGCGGCAGAGGCAGCGGCGGCGCCGGCCCTCCGGCCCACCCTGAGAGGTGATC
>NW_012101421.1:1083470-1087475 GCF_000951045.1 Mandrillus leucophaeus
CGGCCTGGCCCGGCCGGGCGGGGCCCCGAACGCACTGGAGCCTAGAGACAAGTAGAAGGAACAGGCGCCGCCGCTTCGGTTTCTGGGGCACAATCCACTGAACCCCTCCTTCCCGTCACCGCCGATCCTCAGCGCTCGTCTCCGCGTGCTCGCATTCCACCCCGATAGGTGGAGACGCCGAGAGTCACCACTTAGTCCTTCGGACGGCAAAACCTTGGTCACTGCCCGGCCGGAACCGCCATGTTGAGGCCGAACGCTGACCAACCGGCAGTACTACTCCCAGCTGCCCCCGCGCGCATCCCTCACGTGACTGTTAAAGGAGACAGTAGGGGCAAGGGAAGAGAGCTGAGAAGAGGGAAGTGGAGAGCGACGGAGGCCGGTTGGGAGGCTGGAGCCGGAAGTGCTGTGACGGAAGCTCCCCCACCCACTGGGCGGGGCGGAGCTACAAGTGCGGTGGGCGGGGCCGGGGGCAGAGCGAGGTGGGCAACTCTAGGCCAGGTTCTCTAGCTCGCCCTTGGCAGAGCGGAGCTGAGAGCGACCTGCTAGCGGCCCGCGGAACCTCGGGACGGGTGCTGTCGCAGTGATGGAGGCGCACGCTCGTTTTCCACGCAGGCCCGGCCTTTTTGACGTCCCTAAGGCTCTCTCGCTGGCTGTTGTGGGCAACCGATGCGGTTGGTCGCGCTGCTTCCTACGCTCGCCGGCGGAGCAGTGAGTTGCACCTGCTCGGGGAGAGGGTGTGGATCTCTCGGAAGTGCTTGGGGTTTCCCTGAAGCGGACCTGAACAGACCGTGTATCCTTTAAATACAGCCATGCTTTTAGAAACGGACTGTCACTTTATGTGGACTTAACCATTGAACAGAATGTGTGCTGTTGTGAGTGCTGCAATTCACTAGCGTGTAATTGCGCTACTGCATTTTTGTTGGTCGCAGGGAAAGGGTGTGCCTGCAGATGTCTGCGTGGTTCGTCCTCAGCCTCTTCCTTTTTGCGCTCTGCTAGGATCTTTACTTACTGGTGGTGGAGGTAGGGGAAGCCAGTATTTTTATGTACTGTGTACTGTCCTGAACCAGCTTTCATTCCTAACTTTTCAAACATTGTTTTAAAGGGGGGAGGGGGCGGAGAGGTCAATGGTGTGTGCTTTGTAAGTAAAAGTGAATGAAAAGAATTTTACTAATGTGTCACTCAATTGTTTTGAGTTCCTTCTGTATTACATGCCAAAAAGATAAGGCAGGGAAAAATGTATCATTCTGTCATGATTTTATGGTGCTTTAATTAAAGGAGTCTTCCCCAACGTCAATGTCTCAAAATTTTTCGACTTCTTGACACCTTCGGGTTTTTAACTATGGTAATAATTTATGACAAGTAAGATGTAGGCTTCTCATATAAGTTGATAAATGGGAGGTAGGAAGGCACAGTAGGACATATTGATGGCATGCATTGGCTACAGATTAATTTATAAGAGTGTCCATCACTTTAGGAGATTTATTTGCCAAAGTTAAGGACTATCCCGGGAAACAGGTCTATGCCTTTCTTCGAAGATGATTTTGAGGGCTCCAAATTTTTTTTTTTTTTTTTTTTTTTTTTTTTTTTTTTTTTGAGACGGAGTCTCGCTCTGTCGCCCAGGCTGGAGTGCAGTGGCCGGATCTCAGCTCACTGCAAGCTCCGCATCCCGGGTTTACGCCATTCTCCTGCCTCAGCCTCCCGAGTAGCTGGGACTACAGGCGCCCGCCACCTCGTCCGGCTAGTTTTTTGTTTTTTTTAGTAGAGACGGGGTTTCACCGTGTTAGCCAGGATGGTCTCGATCTCCTGATCTCGTGATCCGCCCGTCTCGGCCTCCCAAAGTGCTGGGATTACAGGCTTGAGCCACCGCGCCCGGATGAGGGCTCCAAATTTAAAGGGGAATGGGCGGCATATTGAGAAGCACACAGTTTTCGTGTAAGCGGGAGAGGCGGGGGGTTAGGAGAAAATAGTAGTTCTTGCCTTTGACTCAGTGAACCTGCATTTTTTACATAAGATGACATAAAAGGGGCAGAGGAAAAATGTGGGAATCTGCATTTTTCATAACAGACAAAATTGGGTAGAGGAACAATCAGATGTGCATTTGTGTCTGGCGGGCTGGGATGACCACCTGTAAAGATAAGCTATCAATTTGCATTGCCATGAAGTTTTAACAGCACACTAAGGATTTCCTTATGGGCAAAATATGGGGGAGACGTGTAGCTTTTCATCTTGCAGCCATCTTATTTAGGAACCAAAAGGGGGAGGCAGATTTGCGTGACCAGTCCCAGCTTGACTTTTCCCTTTGGCTAAATCAGTTTGGGGTCCCAAAATTTAATTTCCTTTTGCAAGAGATAACATCTGCTAGTTAAGGGTCTGGAAATTCATTTCCTTGAAACTATCTATGTCTGGAAATTATATTAAATCCCTAGGGGTACACACAATCCCTTTTCAATGCTTCTGATACACTTCCTTACCCTTTATAATGTGAGAATCTCGTATAATTTAGTGTGACTCAGGTTGTAAGATTACATTTTTTATAACAGGACTCCTAAATGCAAACATACTATTTATCCTAGTACTCTAAAAAGTTTCAAAGGCCATTTGTTTTTATGCTGAAAGTAAAAACAGCTGAATTAGACTGTTTGAAAAGGAATTTCAATGGTAATTTAGCCAAAATAGATTTTTCTGAGATATAATTCACATGCCATAAAATTTACCCCTTCAAATAAGTGTACAATTCAGTGGTTTTCAGTTTATTCCAAAAGTTGTGCGACCATTACTACTCTCTAATTCCAGAACATGTTCATCCCAAAAAGAAGCCTGGTACAGGCTTTTATCATTCTGCACCCTGCCACGCCCTCCAACCCCTGGCAATCACTAATCTACTTTCTGTCTATGTAGATTTACCTATTCTGGACATTTCATATAAGTGAAATTGTATAATATTTGGCCTCTGTACACATATTACTACACTTAGCAATATGTTACGTGAATCATTACTTCACTCCTTTTTATGGCTGAGCCTAAATGGGTTTTTGTCTTATGCATTGACTTTGCAGGGGTTTTTTTGGGTTTTTTGTTTGTTTGTTTTTTAATATGTAGAGATGAGGGCTCACTGTATTGCCCAGGCTGGCCTCAAAATCTGGGCTCTGGTGATCCTTCTGCCTCAGCCTCCCAAAATGGTGGGATTGCTGGTATGAGCCACGGCACCCAGACTCACTTCACAATCTAATACCACACCCATACTCAGTGTTTCCAGTGAGTAACTTCACTGTGTAAATCTACTTCTTTCATAATCTATCCTGGTCTCTTCTTTCTTTTGGCAAGGTACTGTTTGAACTGTGGAAACACCTTAAAGTCTCGATGATACTGAGGACTAAACTCTGATTTTTTTTCCCCTCTTCCCCAAATTCCTATCTAAGTGGCCTGTGGAGTCACACTCTACAAACCATAAAATGTTATCAAATTGGCCGGGCGCGGTGGCTCACGCCTGTAATCCCAGCACTTCAGGAGGCTGAGGCAGGTGGATTGCGAGGTCAGGACTTCGAGACCAGTCTGGCCAACATAGTGAAACCCATCTCTACTAAAAATACACAAAAAATTAGCCAGGCGTGGTGATGTGCGCCTGTAATCCCAGCTACTCAGGAGGCTGAGACAGAAGAGTCACGTGAACCCAGGAGGCAGAGTTTGCAGTGAGCCAAGATAGTGCCACTGCACTCCAGCCTGGGTGACAGAACAAGACTGTCTCAAAAAAAAAAAAAAAAGTTATCAGATAGGTTTTATGTAAACTTACATAAAATGGTTTACTTTCCAACTAGACTCTGGCATAACATCACATGACAAAGGAAATCAAAGTATTTTACCTCAAAATATATTTCTTTGCTGTATTTTGAAATGTCCCTGCAAAGCCATTTTGTGGGGAGAGAGGTAATTGCATCTGTTAAGCATCTCTGTTGGCTGGGTGCAGTGTCTGACACCTGCAATCCCAGCACTTTGGGAGGCCAAGGC
>NW_012101421.1:1087705-1090082 GCF_000951045.1 Mandrillus leucophaeus
TATTAACATAACTGGGTGTCTTCCCCCTTCCAGGCCCTCCCAATTCTGAAGAGATTAACTGAGAGTCTAACCCCTTTTACAGGTCAGAATAGGAAACATTTGCCATCTATTGTCTCTAAGGATGGCCACCTAGGAGACTTCATCTACATAATAAGAACCTTAGTGTCTACCACCCCTTATCTTAATCCAGGCATTCCTTTATGTTTATTCCAGGTCTTTAAATAGTAACTTCACTCTCAACCAATTGCCAATCAGGAAATCTTTTAATCCACCTATGACCTATAAGCTCTCCCCTAAACCCTCTTCAAGTTGTCCCATCTTCCCAGACCAAACCAGTGTATGCCCCAGATGTACTGATTGATGTCTTATGTCTCCCTAAATTGTATTAAAACCAAGCTGTAACCCAACCGTCTTGGGCACATATTCTCAGTACCTCTTGGGACTGTGCCTCAGGCCTTGGTCACTCATATTTTGTTTAGAATAAACTTCTTTAGGGCTGGGCGTGGTGGCTCACACCTGTAATCCCAGCATTTTGGGAGGCAGAGGTGGGTGGATCGCAAGGTCAGGAGTTCAAGACCAGCCTAGCCAACATAGTGAAACCCTGTCTGTACTAAAAATACCAAAAATTTAGCCGGGCATGGTGGCGCACACTTGTAGTCCCCTACTCAGGAGGCTGAGGCAGGAGAATCACTCGAACCTGGGAGGTTGAGGTTGCAGTAAGCCAGGATCACACCACTGCACTCTAGTTTGGGCAACAGAGTGAGACTTTGTCTCAAAAGAAGAATAAACCCCTTTAAATGTTTTAAAGAGTTTGATACTTTTTTGGTTGACAATATTTACTGTGACCATAGTAGCAGACCTTTTAGTCAGGATTCTTTCAATGTCAAAACAAAGCAAATTAGGCCAAGCACACGGTGGCTCATGCCGGTAATCCCAGCACTTTTGGAGGCCGAGGCAGGTGACTCATCTGAGCTCAGGAGTTTGAGACCAGCCTGGCCAACATGCTGAAACCTGTCCTTACCAAAAATAAAAAACTTGGCCAGGCATAGTGGCAGGTACCTGTAGTCTCAGCTACTTGGGAGACTAAGGCAGGAGAATCGCTTGAACCTGGGAGGTGGAGGTTGCAGTGAGCCAAGATGGCTCCAGCCTGGGCAAAACAGCAAGACTCCATCTCAAAAACAAAAAAAGCAAATTAAATTTATACTCGCTTCAGCAAACTAGAGAATTTAATGGCTCAAACTACAGGTAGAGGTGGGATAAAGGTCACAGGAAAGAAGGAAGAGCTGCAAAAATAATGGCTTCAAGGATCAAAGGCCAGGACTTGTTACCAGCAAGTCTTTCTATCTCTAGTTTCTAATTCTGTTAGGCTTCCTTCTTCAGGAAGCCTCTGTCTACATGATAGGGTTTGCCCACATCCCCACATCATATTGTTGAGGCTCAGAATGTCGACAAAAAGAGTCAAACTCTGTAAAATATTTGAAGATACTTATTCTGAGCCAAATATGAGTGACCATGAGGTCCTGAGAACACGTGTCCAAGGTGGTCGGGCACAGCTTGGCTTTATACATTTTAAGGAGGCTTGAGACATCAATCAAATACATTTAAGAAATACACTGGTTTTAAGGGAGGAGACCACCCCTCATATTGTCTTATGCCCAATTTCTGCCTCCAAAGAAAGAAGTAAAAACTAAAAGGCAGAAATGAAATGCACAGGCAGACAACCTGGTGCCACGCCCTGGGCCTGGTTGAAGATCGACCCCTGACCTAACCGGTTATGTTATCTATAGATTCCAGACATTGTATGGAAAAGCACTCTGAAAATCCCTGTGCTGTCCTGTTCCATTCTGATTACTGGTGCATGCAGCCCCTAGTCAGGTACCCCCTGCTTGCTCAATCAATCACGACCCTCTCACACGGACCCCCTTAGAGTTGTAAGCCCTTAAAAGGGACAGTATTGCTCACTCGGGGAGCTCAGTTTTTGGAGACATGAGTCTTGCTGAAGCTCCCGGCCAAATAAAGCCCTTCCTTCTTTAACTCGGTGTCTGAGGGGTTTTTTCTGTGGCTTGTCCTGCTACAGTTTGATCCCAAAAGATGGGACAACTCAAAGTCGGGCAAGGGGATTGGGTTACCAAGCACTTTCTGGTTGATAAATGGTTGAGTTTGTCTAACTGGGATTCATCTGCTGAGATTGCACCACTGCACTCCACCCTGGGAGACACAGCAAGACTCCATCTCGAAAGACAAAAAACAGAAAGGGAATGTTCAGGTTAAGATAAAAATTGTGGCCAGATGCAGTGGTTCACACCTGTAATCCCAGCACTTTGGGAGGCTGAAGTGGGCGGATCACCAGGTCAGGAGTTCGAGACCAGCCTGGCCA
>NW_012101421.1:1090622-1093698 GCF_000951045.1 Mandrillus leucophaeus
CCTCATCTCCCAAAGTGCTGGGATTACAGGTGTTAGCCACTGTGCCCGGCCAGAGATTCTTTATAGATGCAAAATTTCTCCCACAACTAACAGCTTTGCAGGGCTGTTTCAAAGTATGGCAAAGAAACATGTTTTGGGGTAAAACATTTTGATTTTCTTCTTTGTCTCATAATGTTATGCCAGAATGAAGCTGGAAAGTAAGTTACAATATATAAGGTTAAATAAAATCCATTTGTTGAGAATTTATACTTTGTAGGGCACGACTCCCCAGACCCTTCAGATAGGAATTTGGGCAAAATAAAAAAAATCTGAGTTTAGTCCTCAGAAATCAATACCTGAAAATAAGGTGTTTTGACCTGCTGAACTGAAGAAGCTGCAAGATCTGTTTGACCCACCCTCCCCCATTGAAGTTGAAGTTCTTTATTTACCTAAGATCCAGACCTACCAAGGAAAACTATTATTTTTTTCTCCCCCTCCCTGTAATCTCATCTATTGCAGAAAGTAAGACCCAGATGTACCCACACCTGAACAGACCCTTTAACAAGTATAATGACTGTCTCCAAGGATCATTTGCATTTCAAAGAGAACTCTTTACACATTAATTTCTGTTTCCTGATCCAGTCCTTCTCCCCAGTAATCATTTATTGCCCCGCAACAGAATTCTTGTCCTCACTCCCATAACCTGTTTTGCAAGGACTTAATGCTCCCATTCTTTCTGTAGCCTCAAGATGGTATATAATTAGACAGGTGTGGTGATTCTTGCCTGTTGTCCTAGCTACTAAGGAGGCTTGGGCAAGAGAAACACTTGAGCCCAGGAGTTCAAGGTCACAGTGAGGTGTGATCCTGCTACTGTACTCCAGCCTGGGCAACAGAGCCAGACCCCATCTCTATTTAAAAAGAAAAAAAAAGGAGATGGTATATAAGCTTCTGTAACTAACTGAGGGGGTGAGTGGTCATGCTGAAGGCTCCCAAGTATACATGTTAAATATATTTGTGTGGTGGCCAGGCATTGACTTATGCCTGTAGTCCCAGCATTTTGGGAGGCTGAGGCTGTCAGGCCTCTGAGCCCAAGTTAAGCCATCATGTCCCCAGTAACCTGCACGTATACATCCAGATGGCCTGAAGCAACTGAAGATCCACAGAAGTGAAAATAGCCTTAACCGATGACATTCCACCATTGTGATTTGTTTCTACTCCACCCTAACTGATCAATGTTCTTTATAATCTCCCCCATCCTTAAGAAGTTTCTTTGTAATTCTCCCCACCCTTGAGAATGTACTTTATGAGATCCACCCCCTGCCCCCAAAACATTGCTCTGAACTCCACCGCCTATCCCAAAACCTGTAAGAACTCATGATAATCCCACCACCTTTGCTGACTCTCTTTTCGGACTCAGCCCGCCTGCACCCAGGTGAAATAAACAGCCATGTTGCTCCTTTCCCCATGCCTCTTTCCTTTCTTAAAAACAGCCCTAGAAGTTGCCCCCACACTAGCTTTCCCTAACTCATCCCAACCCTCTTCATTACACACAGCCAAAGTGCAGGGCTGTGTGATCGGAGTTCTTATATAAGAACTAGGACCATGCCCTGTAGCCTTTCTGTCCAAACAACTTGACCTTACTGTTTTAGCCTAGCACTCCTGTCTGCATGTGGTGGCCGCTGCTGCTGCCCTAATACTTTTAGAGGCCCTCAAAATCACAAACTATGCTCAACTCACTCGCTACAGTTCTCATAACTTCCAAAATCTATTTTCCTCACACCTGACACATACACTTTCTATTCCCCAGCTCCTTCGGTTATACTCACTCCTTGTTGAGTCTCCCACGATTACCATTGTTCCTGGCCTGGACTTCAATCCGGCCTCCCACGTTATTCCGGATCCCCCATGACTGTCTCTGATCCGCCTGACATTCACCCCATGTCCCCATGTTTCCTTTTTTCCTGTTCCTCACCCTGATCACACTTGGTTTATGGATGGCAGTCCCACCAGGCCTAATCACCACTCACCAGCAAAGGCAGCCTATGCTATAGCATCTTCCATATCTATCATTGAGACTACTGCTCTGCCCCCTCCACTACCTCTCAGCAAGCCGAACTCATTGCCTTAATTCAGGCCCTCACTCTTGTAAAAGGACTATGTGTCAATATTTATACTGACTCTAAATATGCCTTCCATATCCTGCACCACCATGCTGTTTTATAGGCTGAAAGGTTTCCTCACTACGCAAGGGTCCTCCATCATTAATGCCTCTTTAATACAAACTCTTCTCCAGTCCGCTTTACTTCCAAAGGAAGCTGGACTCATACACTGCAAGGGCCATCAAAAGGCATCAGATCCCATCACTCAGGACAACGCTTATGCTGATAAGGTAGCTAAAAAAGCAGCTAGCATTCCAACTTCTATCCCTCATGGCAGTTTTTCTCCTTCTCATCCGGCCCCTCCCACCTACTCACCTGCTGAAACTTCCACCTATCTCTTCCCACACAAGACAAATGGTTCTTGGACCAAGGAAAATATCTCCTTCCATTCTATTCTATCGTCATTTCGTAACCTCTTCCATGTAGGTTACAAGCCACTAGCCTGCCTCTTAGAACCTCTCATTTCCTTTCCATTGTGGAAATCTATCCTCAAGGAACTCACTTCTCAGTGTTCCATCTGCTATTCTACTATTCCTCAGGGATTATTCAGGCCCCCTCCCTTCCCTACACATCAAACTCAGGGATTTGCCGCTGCCCAGGACTGGCAAATTGATTTTACTTACATGCCTCGAGTCAGGAAACATGTCTGGGTAGACACTTTCACTGGATGGGTAGAGGCCTTTCCCACATGGTCTGAAAAGGCCACCCCGGTCATTTCTTCCCTTTTGTCGGACATATTTCTCAGTTTGGCCTTCCCACCTCTATACAGTCCAATAACGGACCGGCCTTTATTAGTCAAATCACCCAAGCAGTTTCTCAGGCTCGGGTATTTAGTGGTTCCTGGTTTTACCTCAAACTGCCACCCTTAAGTCTCTCTTTAAGTGGATAGAAGATCTTCAGTGACAAAGTACACTCCAATACTTTCACCCTGATGAAGT
>NW_012101421.1:1094678-1114140 GCF_000951045.1 Mandrillus leucophaeus
CCAAAACCTGTAAGAACTCATGATAATCCCACCACCTTTGCTGACTCTCTTTTCGGACTCAGCCCGCCTGCACCCAGGTGAAATAAACAGCCATGGTGCTCACACAAAGCCTGTTTGGTGATCTCTTCATACAGACACGTGAAACAGAGGCACGGGCTTCACATGAGCCCAGGAGTCCAAGACCAGCCTGGACAACATAGCAAGATGCTGTCTCTACCAAAAAAAAAAAATTAGCTGGGTGTGGTGGTGCACACCTATAGTCCCAGCTACTTCGGAGGCTGAGGTGGCAGAATCGCTTGAACCCAGGAGGTTGAGGTTGCAGTGAGCCGTATTCATGCCACTTCACTCCAGTCTGGGCAACAGAGAGAGACCTTGTCTCAAATGAATAAATAAATACTAGACGTGTATGCCTTTTCTCCTATTAATCAACCTGCCTCATGTCAGTGATTTTCAGTGAACCTCCAGGGGTCCTGGAAAGGATCAATATATCAATCCCAGGGAAGGCCTCTGATTTTCCCTGCGTGTATCACAAGCCTTTCTTGAGGACTAAACTCTGATTTTATCTTGCCCAAATTCCTAAGGAGTCTGGGAGTCATGCCCTACAAATCCTAAATTATCATCAGATGGGTTTTATTTAACCCTATATATCATAATTTACTTTCCAACCTGACTCTGACATAGCGTTACGAGACAAAGAAGAAAATCAAAATATTTTACCCCAAAACATGTTTCTTTGCCATACTTTGAAATGGCCCTGCAAAGCTGTTCTTTGTGGGGAAAACTTGCATCTGTAAAGAATCTCTATTAACTCCTGGCCAAAATGGTGAAACCCCGTCTCTACTAAAAATACAAAAATTAGCTGGGCATGGTGGCGCACGCCTGTAGTTCCAGCTACTGGGGAGGCTGAGGTGGGAGAATCACTTGAACCCAAGAGGCAGAGGTTACAGTGAGCCAATATCCCGCCACTGAACTCCAGCCTGGTGACAGAGGAGACCGTCTGGGGCGGGGTAGGGGGGTGGGGATAATCTCTGTTAACATAGTTAGATCTTTTTCTTCCAGACCCTCCCAATCCTAAAGAGATTAACTAAAATCTGAATAGGAAACATTTGTCACTTATTGTCTCTAATGGCACCCACTATAAGACTTCAAAAGAACTTTGGTCCCCACAATCTTTATCTTAACTTAAACATTCCCTTTCTAGCTATCCCAGGTCTTTAGACAAACTCAACCAATTGTCAACCAGAAAATGTTTAAATTCACATAGCCTGGAAGCCCCCCTGCTTTGAGTTGTTCTGCCTTTCAGGACCAAACCAATATATTTCTTAAATGTATTTGATTGATGTCTCATGCCTGTCTAAAATGTATAAAACCAAGCTGCATCTGACCACCTTGGGCACATGTTCTCAGGACTTCCTGAGGGCTGTGTCACGGGCCATGGTCACTCGTGTTTGGCTCAGAATAAATCTCTTCAAATATCTTACACGGTTTGACTCTTTTTGTCGACACCCCGAACCAATCGATTTCCAGGTAAATGGGCGATATTACTGGCCAGGCATAGGTCATATTTTCATTCCTGTAGGCAGGGACATAGAAACTATGATGAGTAAAATGGGAATGGGAAAGTTTACTGGCTAAACAAAAACAATACCCATCATATACCACAAACTACCCACTGGCTTCTCAGCATACCCACACACCCTTCTTCCCATATATGTGATTCTAAGAATGCTGCTAACTAGTAATTATCCCCTTTAAAACTGAAAATAGGGCTGGGCGCGGAAGCTCAAGCCTGTAATCCCAGCACTTTGGGAGGCCGAGACGGGCGGATCACGAGGTCAGGAGATCGAGACCATCCTGGCTAACACGGTGAAACCCCACACATCTAGATGTGTATAAGAGACAGGTAAGATTGAAAAGTAAGTCACTATAGGCCGGGCTCGGTGGCTCATGCCTGTAATCCCAGCACTTTGGGAGGCCGAGGCAGGTGGATCACCTGAGGTCGGGAGTTCGAGACCAGCCTGACCAACATGGAGAAACCCTGTCTCTACTAAAAATACAAAATTAGCCAGGCGAGGTGGCGGGCGCTTGTAGTTCCAGCTACTCGGGAGGCTGAGGCAGGAGAATGGCATAAACCCAGGAGGCAGAGCTTGCAGTGAGCTGAGATCTGGCCTCTGCACCCCAGCCTGGGCGACAGAGCCAGACTCCGTCAAAAAAAAAAAAAAAAAAAAAAAACTGAAAATAGGCTTATCCTGCGTCCAAAGGAAAACAAGCAAAAAATCACATCCAGCCAGGCACAGTGGCTCACGTCTGTAATCCCAGCACTTAGGGAGGCCAAGGCAGGCAGATCACAGGGTCAGGAGTTTGAGACCAGACTGACCAGCATGGTAAAACCCCATCTCTACTAAAAATACAAAAATTAGCTCGGGCTCGGTGGCTCATGCCTGTAATCCCAGCATTTTGGGAGGCCGAGGTGGGCAGATCACAATGTCAGGAGTTTGAGACCAGACTGAGCAACATGATGAAACCCCTGTCTGCCTAAAAATACAAAAATTAGGCCGGGCTCGGTGGCTTATGACTGTAATCCCAGCACTTTGGGAAGCCGAGGCAGGTGGCTCATGAGGTCAGGAGTTGAAGACCAGCCTGACCAACATGGTGAAACCCCGTCTCTACCAAAAATACAAAAGTTAGCTGGACATTAATCCCAGCTACTTAGGAGGCTGAGGCAGGAGAATCACTTGAACCCGGAAGGCAGAGGTTGCAGTGAGCTGAGATCGCACCATTGCACTCCAGCCTGGGTGACAGAGTGAGACTGTCTCAAAAAAAAAAAGAAAAAAATCACATCCAGTCACCACACCCAGTTCCAAAGCGAGGGATCTCTTAAGGATGTGTACTCTTCTTGGTCAGGTCTTCATGGTCCTATTTCAAATGACTAAATTTTAAATAAAAACAACCCCATTTCATCTCAGTCCAGACCTTAAAAATAAAATAAAATAAATTTAAACAACCCCAGTCAACAGTGGAAGAATACAGGACTATCTTAATACCATATTTTAAAGGAAAGACAATTTACAATGGCCACTGGACAAGGACAGCAAAAATTCATTCTCCAGTCAGTGGAATGAATCTTGTGGTCAAACTCATCTACCTCCAGTCCTGCTTGCCAGGAGGATATCCCTTAGTCAATATCCTCCAAGGCCATTCCTAAGAGAGATGAGAAAGACAGAGGTAGAATATTCTCTTTATTTCTGCACCTACTTCTTGTTTGCAAAACTGTAATGACTTAGGAATGATCATAAAGGATTTTCTAGAGTAGTTGGAGACAAAAATCAATAAGGAACAGATCTTCTTTCTAGCTTATTGGTCTACCATCTTCTAAGATGTTATTCTCTTCTACAGGATTAAAGCTGAGTCACTGCCCCATCTGCTTTCTGGCCTGCAGGAATAGGGAAAAGAGAATGAAAAAGTACATGCCTAATGGTTTAAAGTCAAATCACAGCCGGGTGCGGTAGCTCACACTTGTAATCCTAACACTTTGGGAGGCTGAGGCGGGCAGATTGAGCTCAGGAGTTCAGAACCAGCCTGGGCAACAGGGTGAAACCTCGTCTCTACTAAAAGATACAACAAAATTAGCCGGGCTTGGTGGCGGGCACCTGTAGTCCCAGCTACCCGGGAGGCTGAGGAAGGAGAATTGCTTGAACCCGGGAGGTGGAGGTTGCAATGAACCGAGATTGTGCTACTGCACTCCAGCCTGGGTGACAGAGCCAGACTCTGTCTCAAAAAAAATTTTTTAATTTTAAAAAGTCAAATCATAGAAATGCCATTCAATAACTTCAGTCAATCCCACTGGCCTCAGTGAGTCTCATGGACACACCTATCTCAAAAATAGGCTGGAAAACAGGCCCAAGGATTCTGTTGCTAAAGGAAAAGGAGAAGAATGAATGTGGGATAATAGTTAGGGATCATCACCACACTTTATTAGGAATGAGGTACCCAGCAAGAGGTATTTCCTTGGGGTCTAGGATATCACATTACTTGTCTGTTTCTCTGAATCATCTGGCATTGGGCCCTGCTTGCATCACATGCTCTTTGGACAATTTATCATGTCCAGTAAAAGTGAGAAGCTGTGATTAGCCAGGTTTGGTCATGTGCCAGCCTTCAAGGCCAAGAGGACAGGGCCTGTCACTAAAAGAGAGGAAGCTTGCTGGACAAATTAATAATAATAGTACAAGCAATTAAGGACCTCTTTTCCCAGTACTGAAGATGAGACTGTTTCTTTCTCTCCTCAAATGGAAGAATCCCATCAAATGTATGCTATGCCAGTATATAGTTTAATATACTTTTTTTTTTTTTTTTCAGATGGAGTTTTGCTCTTGTTGCCCAGGCTGGAGTACAATGGCACGATCTCGGCTCACTGCAACCTCCACCTCCTGGGTTCAAGCAATTCTGCCTCAGCCTCCCCAATAGCTGGGATTATAGGCGCATGCTCCCGCCCCCCCGGTTAATTTTTGTCTTTTTAGTAGAGACAGGTTTCACCATGTTGGCCAGGCTGGTCTCAAACTCCTGAGCTCAGGCAATCTGCCTGCCTCGGCCACCCAAAGTGCTAGGATTACAGGCGTGAGCCACTGTGCCTGGCCTGAGTCTAGCATCCTTTATCTTTAAGCTTAGAAAGTTGGGACTAGATTTCTTATATTCATTTACATGTGAAGCTCTGAGTCTGTCATTCTTTTCTTAAAAAAAAAAAAAAAAAATTATCTTCTTCCTAGAGATCAACACCAACCAAACATTATTCCCACTACTTTTTTTTTTTTGAGATGGAGTTTCGCTTTTGTTGCCCAGGCTGTAGTGCAATGGCGCGATCTCTGCCCACCAAAACCTCCACCTCCTGGGTTCAAGCGATTCTCCTGTCTCAGCCTCCTGAGTAGCTGGGATTACAAGCATGCACCACCATGCCTAGCTAATTTTGTATTTTTAGTAGAGATGGGGGTTTCTCCATATTGGTCAGGCTCAATTCACTAGATAAATTCACCTTGGACTTTAACTCACTGTATTAGTCCGTTCTCACACTGTTAATAAAGACGTACCCTAGACTGAGTAATCTATAAAGGAAAGAAGTTTAATTGACTCACAGTTCCACAGGGCTGGGGAGGTCTCAGGAAACTTAAAATCATGGTGGAAGGGGAAGCAAACATGTGCTTCTTTACATGGCAGCAGAAAGGAAAAGGAGGAAGCCACTTATAAAATCATCAGATCTCGTGAGAACTGACTTCCTATCAGGAGAACAGGATGAGGGAAACCATCCCCATGAGTCATTTATCTCCACCTGGTCCCGCCCACACACGTGGCGATTATGGAAACCATAATTCAAGATGATATTTGGGTTGGAACACATCCAAACCATATCAATCACTTTTCATTTAAAACTATGTTTATAAAGACACCAAAGGGCACAAAAGTATTAATAATATATGTAACCCAAAGTAAGCTCTGGGTATTTACTTTTGCTTGAAGATTATGGTTTACATGTGTAAGCAATGCTGTAGAGATTATCAGACTATCAGAAGACAGAATCCCTATGCCAGTCTTCCTCATTCATTCCTTGGGCAACTCCCTTAATCTACATATATCTAAATTCTCCAATTTTTTTTAAAAAAGATGATACATATCTAAATATTATATTTACTTTTGTCCATTGATCTAAAATTCTGAAAACAGAGCCAGATGCGGCGGCCATGGCTCCACGGGCTCCGGTAGCTCCCGCCTCCCCAGCGCTGGTGGCACACCCACACCAGCCTGGAGGAGCAGAGGATACTGCAAGGCATACAAATGAAGAGACACATAGACCAGGTATGGGAGAAGGAGTGCAGAGCTTCCATGCCATACCTAGGTGCCACCCTCCAGGAACCTTCATGTGTTCAGCCATCCAGAAGCTTCCTGAACCTGTCCTTTTGTGTTTTTATGGAGGTTTCGTTATGGAGACACGATCGACTAAATGATTGGCCATTGGTGATCAACTTAACCTTCAGTCCCCTCCCGGGACTGATCCCTGCCTTGGTCTTTCTGGTGACCAGCCTCATCCTGAAGCTGCCTAGGGGCTGCCAGCCCTCCGTCAATCATTCACAGGCAAAAAGACATCACTGTGGAGATTCCAAGGATTTTAGTGTTCATTTCTGTGTCGGGCACAGTGCTAGTACTAGGTATTCACTGGTGATGAGGCAGATGGAGGTTACCAAACTTGGCCGGAGCCTCATGTAACAGACATGGACTTCACTGTAGCCTGGTCATGGCTTCCAGCTTTTTGGATCTGAGGCTCCAAAGGAGGAAATGACCATTCAGGGATCTTGCTCCAGCTCAATTATGGAAAGTGAACCTTCACAGGGTGCGCGCTTACCAAGGACAGGAAAGTTTCTCTCTTTGAAGGGCTTTAAATGTGTAACGAAGAAAAATGATGACTTTATCAGATAGCAGATGAAAAACGTTGTGAACAATTACTCAGAGGCAGAAACCAAAGTTTGGGAAGCCACCTCCAATGACCCATGGGGCCCGTCCAGCTCTCTGATGACCAAGATTGCGAACCTGACCTACAACATGGTGGCCTTCTCGGAGATCATGAGCATGGTGTGGAAGCGGCTCAATGACCATAGCAAGAACTGGCAGCATGTGTACAAGGAGCTGCTGCTGCTGGACTACCTCATCAAGACAGCTCCGAGTGCGTGGCCCAGGAGTACCGTGAGAACATCTTTACCATCCAGACCCTGAAGGACTTCCAGTACATTGACCGAGATGGCAAGGAACCGGGCATCAACGTGCATGAGAAGTCAAAGCAACTGGTGACCCTCCTCAAAGATGAGGAATGGCTGAAGGCTGAGAGGGCCAGGCTCTCAAAACCAAAGAGCACATGGCCCAGGTTGCCACTGGCATGGGCAGCAACCAGATCACCTTTGGGCGAGGCTCCAGCCAGCCCATACTCTCCACCAGCCACTTGGAGCAGGAGTATGGCAAGGCCGGGGGTCCCCAGGTGCCTACCATGGCTGTGAGTAATGGAAGTGCTTCTCCCCCTTTGCTAGAGCAGCAGCAATGGGTGACAGGTGGGATGGGTGTCCCTGGGCTTAGGGAGCGGTGGCCCCCACAGAGCTTGAATCTGTCCTCAGTACTGAGCCTTTGGCAGCCCAGGCAAATTGTCCTTGGTCTGGGTTGAGTTTTGGTTATGAAGGGACTTTTAGCCCCTTGGCTGCTCTGGTTCAGGGGTCTGTAAGGCCCTTTGCTGCTCTGTGGGTCTCATTCTGTACATCTGGGCAGAAGGTGGGCAGAGGCAGGTCTTGTCTGCTTCCTCCTCAGAGTCGGTCTGGCAGCAAAGGGTTGTCCTGCTACACATCCGATGGGAAGTTGACTCTGGTAGACAGGAGGAAACAAATGCTCTTTCTTGGTTATCTTGTTCTTTTTTTGTTTGTTTGGTTTTTGTTTTGAGACAGAGTCTCGCCCTTTTGCCTAAGCTGGAGTGCAGTGGCACAGTCTCGGCTCACTGCAAACTCCGCCTCACGGGTTCAAATGATTCTCCTGCCTCAGCCTCCTGAGTAGCTGGGATTACGGGCGCCTGACGCCACGCCCAGCTATTCTTCATATTTTTAGTAGAGATGGAGTTTCACCATGTTGGCTAGGCTGGTCTCGAACTCCTGACCTCATGATCCGCCTGCCTCAGCCTCCCAAAGTGCTGGGATTACAGATGTGAGCCACCGCATCTGGCTGATAATCTTGTTTCTTTAATTTCAAATTAAATGTCTTTCCACTGACTGAAAAAAATAATAAATAAATAAAATAAAATTTTGAAAACAGTAAGAAGCATACTTTCTAAAAAGGTCTAAGGTTCTAATATTCTTCTCCTGTTCTTCAAACTCTGTGGTAAGTTAAGAAAACTTGGTGGGGCATGGTGGCTCACACCTGTAATCCTAGCACCTTGGGAGGCCAAGGCAGGTGGATCACCTGAGGTCTGCAGTTCGAGACCAGCCAGGCCAACGTGGTGAAACTTCATTTCTACTAAAAATACAAACATTGGCTGGGTGTGGTGGCATGCACCTATAATCCCAGCCACTTGGGAGGCTGAGGCAGGAGAATTGCTTAACCCAGGAAGCAGAGGTTGCAGTGAATGGAGATTGCACCATTGTACTCCAGCCTGGGCAACAAGGCAAAAACTCTGTCTCAAAAAAAAAAGAAGACTTTTGCTTAATTCTTAGAACTCCAAGTAGACATCCTTGAATAATGATAGCTACCATTTACAGAGTGTTTACCTAAAGCCACGCAACATCAAAGTGTTCTACATGTATTGATTCATTGAAACTTCACAACAGTTCTCAGAGGTAGATCTTATTATTCACAACTGAGGAAACAAAGGCACAAAATTAATTGACTTCCCTCGGAAATCCCATGTAGTAAGGGGCAGACATAGAATTTAAACAGTATGGCTTGACTCCCTACTGTTACTTTTTTTTTTTTTTTTTTTTGAGATAGAGTCTCACTCTGTCTTTCAGGCTGGAGTGCAGTGGCACAGTCTCAGCTCACTGCAGCCTCGACATTCTGAGCTCACACGATCCTCCCACCTCAGCCTTCCAAGTAGCTGGGAATACAGGCACACACCACCACCGCAGCTATTGTATTTTTCAGTAGAGACGGGGTTTCACCATGTTGCCCAGGCTGGTCTCAAACTCAGGGGCTCAAGCAACCCACCCACCTCAGCCTTGCAGAGTATTGGGATTGCAAGTGTGAGCCATGGCACCAGGCCAACTCCATACTCTTATCCGTTATATACTATATCCCTTCTGTTGCCACAATGCTTCATAATGTCATAACTAGTATTTTGGCTGTATCCTCAATTAACACTTGTTAAGTGGGTCTGAATATAATTCTTAATATGTATTTGAGAAATAATAGAGTTGGCATTTTCAGAGAAAGACCTTACGTTACAAGGCTTAATTTGTGGCCATCAATATATATCCATAGTGATATATAATGAGAATGCTATCTCTTTGGACATAGTTGAAAAGAGCTAGCCAGCTTTTGTGTGCCCTGATCATCTGCCCTTCTCTTGTCCAAAAATACACACCTTCTTTAGCACATTCCTTTATGTATGATTTTAAACTCCCTTTCCGTTTTCCCCCTCTTCTATAAGAATATTTTGGGGCTGGGTGCAGAGGCTCACGCCTATAATCCCAGGACTTTGGGAGACCGAGGTGGGCGGATCACGAGGTCAGGAGTTCAAGACAAACCTGACCAACATGGTGAAACCCTGTCTCTACTAAAGATAGAAAAATTAGCCAGTCATGGTGGCGGGCGCCTGTAATCCCAGCTACTTAGGAGGCTGAGGCAGGAGAATCGCTTGAACCCGGGAGGTGGAGGTTGCAGTGAGCCGAGATTGTGCCATTGCACTCCAGCTAGGGTGACAAGAGTGAAACTCTGTCTTGAAAAAAAAAAAAAGGCTATTAATTATTAATTTGAAAAATAATACTCAACATTTCTGCTTTAGTTTGAGGAATCACTGGCACAAGACCTAAAACTACATTAACATAAAGTTTACTAGAATAAACCAGAATAAATATATAAAATGCATCCTAGACCCTTCATGCTTTTAAGCATTTGAGTGAGTGTCCTGACCAAACTCTCTTTGGACAATATCCTGCACCACAGAACTACTAAGTCTAGCCTTCCAAACTACACAGTAGGCTAGAATGTGAGGTTGGGAACATGATCTTTGTATTAGTTATTGCAGGAGTAAAATGCAGACAGCATCACAGACACTCACTAAATTCACTGACCTTTAATGAAATTTGATACTCTGAATTTGGCAGTCAGCAAGCAAGTTTGGGGCTTCAAAAAATTCAAGAAAATATTAACATTTCTACAATGCTCTGTTTGGTCCCATAAAATGTGAAAGAATTTTGAAAAATATAAGACAGCATTGAGACATAAAGAAGTGTTATTACCATCATCAGAATCTGTGTCTCCATTTTCAACATCAATGGATTGAAATCTGATTATACAATTCTCCTTTCAGCCATCTAAAAAGGGAAAGAGACTTGCTTTTTCCACAGTTTCCTTGCATGCATGCATCTTTGCACAATCTCAGCTGCTCTGCTGAAGGTTCTAACCACCACTTTCTGTGACACCTGCCAGTCCTCCCCCTCTCCTGCTGATCTGCATCCTCCTACTTCTCTCCTCCCTGCCTGCCCCGCCCCCCAACGTATGCATTGCCTGGATCCTGTGACCCTCACACTCACCCCTCAGAGCAGTGCACCCATGAGTAATACCTTCTAGAGGCACTCTGCCCATCCACTGGATGCGATATACATAGGATATGATTTCCACCCTACTTCTGAATGTCAGAGAGCACTTCCCAGAATGATTCTCCGAAAACTGATAGCAGGTTTTCTTCCAGAAAATTGCAGGACAGGTTGAACTCAATGTATTTTTTTTTAAAAAATACTCTTGAAGTTTCAATTTTTAAAAAGCTGAAAAGCTATATTTCTGGCTCTGTAAGTAATCCATATTTCCAAACTCTGTCCTTGAGTTCATGAGATATTTTACACTATTTATCCTTGGAAATATACATTAGAAATAGGAATGAAATCAGGCACAACTTTGCAATTAGTTAAGAGCAGTGAGTAACAGGGTTTCAAAAAAATACCTAGGTTTATGTCAAGTTATATAAGCTAAAGTTTTTCAAATGTATTATAGAATTACAATTTGTGGCCTAAGTTTTCATCAGATTCTGAGTTCCACATTGACTAAAGATCAAGAAGGAACATAAAATCTAATATTCAAAATAGAATTAAAAGTTACATGCCAGGCGCGGTGGCTCACCCCTGTAATCCCAGCACTTTGGGAGGCTGAGGTGGGTGGATCACTTGAGGTCAGGAGTTCGAGACCAGCCTGGCCAATATGGTGAAACCCTGTCTCTATTAAAAATACAAAAATTAGCCAGGTGTGGTGGTGGGCACCTGTAGTCCCACCTACTTGGAAGGCTGAGGTGGGAGAATCGCTTGAACCCAGGAGGCAAAGGTTGCAGTGAGCCGAGATTGTGCCACTGCACTCCAGTCTGGGTGACAGAGTGAGACTCTGTCTCAAAAAAAAGTTACAATATTCCAGCAATGTGGTAGTCTAGTCTAAGCCTGTTTACTGGTGATAATCCAGAAGTCATTGAATACCAAAGCAAAGACCTAACCTAGATCTTAGATTGAGTTGAAACATGACTTCTCATGACTTCTAGCCTTTTTCTGGGTTTTACTTTCCATTGCGATATATAAGGAGAATGCTATCTCTTTGGACATAGTTGAAGAGAGCTAGTTAGCTTTTGTGTGCCCTGATCATCTGCCTTTCTCTTACACACCTTTTTTGGGGGGGGATGGGGGTGACAGAGTCTCGTTCTGTTGCCCAGGCTGGAATGCAGTGGTGTGATCTCGGCTCTCTGAAACCTCCGCCTCCTGGGTTCAAGCAATTCTCTGCCTCAGCCTCCCGCATAGCTGGGATTACAGGCACCTGCCACTAGGCCCGGCTAATTTTTTATTTCTAGTACAGATGAGGTTTTACTATCTTGGCCAGGCTGGTCTTGAACTCCTGACCTCGTGATCCACCCGCCTTGGCCTCTCAAGGTGCTGGAATTACAGGGATAAGCCACCATGCCCCGCCCAAAAGGAACACCTTCTTTAGCACATGCCTTTATGTATGATTTTAAACTCCCTCTCCATTTTCCTCTCTTCTATAAGAATATTTATATTTGCCTGTGTTGCCCTAAAAATGCAATGCTTAGAATTGAACATGCAGTTCCAGATGAGATCTGACCAGTATGAAGTACAATGCAACTGTTCTCTACCATCTTGACAGTGTACTTCTTATATGTCATTTAACAAACAGGAAGTTAAAGAAAAAAAGTTTTACAGCTATTGGAATGTATGTAGCTGGCAATCCAAAAGTATTTCTGAATGTTAAATGAGAAGCCAGGCTGGGAATGGTGGCTCATGCCTGTAATCCCAGCACTTTAGGAGGCCAATGTGGGAGAATCACATGAGCCCAGGAATCAAGACCAGCCTGAGCAACATAGTAAGACCCCCTTCTCTACAAAAAAATTAAAAATTAGCCAGGCATGGCGGCATGCACCTGTGGTTCCAGCTACTCAGGAGGCTGAAGTGGGAGGAGTGCTTGAGCCCAGGAAGTCAAGGCTGCAGTGAGGTATAATCATGCTACTGCACTCTAGCCTGGCCAACAGAATGAGACCAAAAGAAAGAATAAAGAAAAGACACCGGGTGCAGTGGCTCATGCGTGTAATACCAGCACTTTGGGAGGCGGAGGCCAATCACGAAGTCAAGAGATCTAGACCATGCTGGCCAACATGGTGAAACCCCATCTCTACTGAAAATACAAAAATATCAGCTGGGTGAGGTGGCGGGTGCCTGCAGTACTACCTACTCGGGAGGCTGAGGCAGGAGAATTGCTTCACCCAGGAAGTGGAGGTTGCAGTGAGCCGAGATCATGCCACTACACTCCAGTCTGGCAACAGAGTGAGACTCTGTCTCAAAAAAAATAAATAAATAAAGTAAAAAAATAAAAACAAAAATCTAACCAAGCAAAACATGCTGGCTTTTCTATTTTATTTATTTATTTATTTATTTATTTATTGAGATAGAGTCTCATTCTGTCACCCAGGTTAGAGTGCAGTGGCTCAATCTCGGCTCACTGCAACCTCTACCTCCCAGGTTCAAGCGATTCTCCTGCCTCAGCCTCCCAAGTAGTTGGGACTACAGGCACTTGCTGCCACACGCGGTTAATGTTTGTATTTTTAGTAGAGACGGGGTTTCACCATATTGGCCAGGATGGTCTCAAACTCCTAACCTTGTGATGCGCCCGCCTCAGCCTCCCAAAGTGCTGGGATTACAGGTGTGAGCTACCATGCCTGGCCTGTTTTTGTTTTTAAGAAAACTTGCAGAACAAGGCCAGGCACTGTGGCTCGCACCTGGAATCCCAGTGCTTTGGAAAGCTGAGACAAGAGGATCACTTGAGGCCAGGAGTCCACCACCACGATGGGCAACATAGTGAGACCCTGTCTCTGAAAAAAAAAAAAAAAAAAATTTAAATTAACCAGTTGTGATGGCTTGCACCTATAGTCCTAGCTACTCAGGAGACTGAGATGGGAGGTTTCTTGGGCCCAGGAGTTCGAGGCTGCAATGAGCTATAATGTGCCATGATACCACAGCCTGGGTGATAGAATAAGACATTGTCTCTTAAACAAACAGGCTGGGCTTAGTGGCTTACACCTGTAATCCCAGCACTTTGGGAGGCCGAGGTGGGGAGATCACTTGAGGTCAGGAGTTCAAGACCAGCCTTGCCATCATTGTGAAACTGCTTCTCTACTAAAAATACAAAAATTTGCTGGACACGGTGGCACATGCCTGTAATCCCAGCTACTCGGTGTTGGAAATAAGAGCTCGGAGTCACAAAGAAAATGAACATTCAAATAAAGAATTTCTCAGGAAGGCAAATTTGCTTCTGCGGAAGGGTGTTGCTTATTCTTTTGGTCACTGCAAGAGCACACAAAACAAAGGAGGGAATAGGTTTTTATCCTAATACAGTCAGGCCCTACTACTGTGTACAGTCCCCATTGGCTGGGGTCGGACTGCACAACCTGAGCTGATCCTGATTGGCTACTTCAAAATGGAGCAAGGGTGGGAGCTACAGCAGTGAGAAGAGCAGTTTCAGAACTAAGGATGCCAAATAAGGAATAGATGTGGGTTACAGATTGGGAATGACTGGAAATTGTTTACCATAAATAGGGGCAAGGGGGCAAGGAAGTTAGGCTTTGAAAATAGAGGACGACGGATCTTTGAAGAGGAACTCACTGTTTCTAACAACTTCCCCCTTTTGATTTTCATAATTCTTCCTCTTCAAACATTTTAGCATGTCTTGACTCTGCTGTTCTACTTGGTTTTCTGAAAGCAGAAGTTTATCTGAGTAAGGCGGGGGAGAATTAAAGGTTTTGGTGAGAGCTGTTTCTATAAGTCTCTGCACTAATCCATGAATACAGGGCATGATGCAGCATCCAAGAATAAGTACACCTATAACAACTGCAAGAGGTAAGGCCTTATAATGCCTTTGTAATTGTTCCATTGGGGGCTGTGTTATTAGGGATGGAATAAGGACAGGACAGACTGGTTGGTAAGCTCTTGGAAGGGCTTAAGATCACTGCATCCCATTAGGTCTCCAAGGAATGCTAAGTTTTCTTCCTGTCGTGAGGGACACGAGGTAAAACTGGCATCAGGAAACAGAGGTTGGATGACCCTTGGGGGCTGACCCACAGGGTGTCAGACTTCATGGAAGGGCAGAGAAAGAGAGATCAGCAGAATTCATTACTCCAGGCTGTGGGGTCTTGGAAGAGAGCTACCATACAGCTCATGCCCTGTCGGGTGGAAGACCATCCAAGTGGTCATTGGGTATGGAAGGGATAAAGGAGGTATAGGAAGGTTAAATTTTTATTAGCTTTAGTTTGGTAGGACTCTTCTCCAGAACAATGGCCCATGACTCTGGAGGTGGCAATGCTTTCTTGACTCGGGTATCATGAGTCCATCCTCTTTCTGCTATTTGGACTGTAGTCTCGGTGGTTAGAAGCACTAGGTAGGGTCCCAAGCTGGTTCGAGTTTTCCTTCTTTCCAACTTTTGATGAGGACGTAAGCCCTAGGCTGATGCTGGTGTGCTGGGAACTCTAGGTATGGCACCTGTGCTAAAAGACCTTTAGTTTTGAGAGAAGAGAAAGTGGAAGATAGACCAAGTATATAATTTCTGAGAACCCAATCTTTTGTTTCAAACGTAGGAATGTCAGCAGTGGAGTATAAATAGGGCAACCCACATAGCATCTCATAAGGAGATAAACCAACATCTTTCTGAGGGGCAGTTCAGATTCTTAACAAGGCAATGGGAAGGCATCTAGTTCATGGCAACCGAGTCTCTAAGACTAATTTGGTTAAGTGACTCTTCATTTTCTCCACTTTTCCCAATGAAGGTGGGTGCCAGGGAGTATGGTATTCCCATGTTATGTCTAGTGCTTGGGTTAATTTCTTAATGACATGCACAGTGAAATAAGTCCCATTATCTGAATCAATATTTTCTATTAGTCCATACCTGTGTATAATATTTTCAATCAATGTTTTGACTACATTATTAAGTTGCACTTGAAAAGGGAATAGCTTCCACCCAGTGAGTAAGGTGATCTATTATCACTAATAAGTACTGTAGGCGACCAATTGTGGGCATTTCCGTGTAATCAACTTGGACACTTTGGAATGGTCTTAATCCTGGACTTCTTCCCCCAAGGGGTGGTTTTCTCAGGGTCTGCCTATTAGTCTTTTTGCATATTAGGCAACTATCTGTAACTTGTCTTGCCAGAGTATAAATTCCTATACATCCATAAACCCTGAGAACTGCATCACACATAGCTTGAGGTCCCATTTTGATGCAGGTAAGACAAGACTTCTCTCATGAAGGGTTTGGATAACATTTCTTTGGTCTGGTAGCACCCAATTCCCTTCTGAATTTTCTTTGGCCCCTATTTTCATTAATTTCTCCCTTTCAGTGGAAGAGAAGATGGGGACTGGTCAGGGGAGGAAGACAAGGGATTAGGTGAAAAATGGATGTTTCAGAGGAAATGGCAGCTTGTTTGGCTATTTGATCTGCAAGGTTATTCCCTCGACTTTCAAAAGAAAGACCTTTTTGGTGTCCTGGGATATGAACAACAGCTGTCTCTTCTGGCAGCTGGAGGTTATCTAATACTTGAGTGATTAATTCCTCGTGGACAAGGTCTTGGCCTTTGCTATTAGTGAGACCTCGTTCAGTCCAAATTTTCCACCGGTGTGAGCTACCCGCCTCCAAGGTGTACTTGGAATCAGTATAAATAGTCCCTTCCTGGTTTTGTAAGTGTTTCAAACCCCAATTTAATGCAAACAATTCACAAGTTTGGGTGGACCAATTATTAGCCGATCTTCCTGACTATATTTCTGCGAGAGCTTCCCCATCAACTACTGAATACCCATAATGTCTTTTTCCTTCAATTACCCAGGAAGAGCCATCTATAAATAAATGCTGTCCTGTTTTGAAAGGGGTCTCTCTTAAATTGGACCTGACTTTTGTGTGATAATCAATTAAATGTAAACACTGACGCTCAGGTCCTTTTAGATTTGGATTCCCTGTTAGAAAACCTGCTGGGTTAAGTGAATTATCAGTGGTTAGTGTTAAATCATCTTTTTCTAATAGGATAGCTTCATACTCTAAAATCCTTGAGTCATTGAGCCACCTTCCCGCTTTCTGGTTTAAAATAGCTCTAACTTGATGGGGTGTGCTTACAACCAAAATTCCCCCAAAAATTAGCTTTCTGTTTCCTTCAGTTAACAAAGCAGTGGCTGCAATAGATTGAACACATTCAGGCCATCCACAAGTTACGAGGTCTAAAACCTTTGATAGAAAAGCTACAGGTTGCCGGTGGCCCCCATGTTCTCGGGTAAGTACCCCTAAAGCTACCCCCTTGTTTACATTAACGAAGAGGTGAAATGGCTTTTCTAGGAGTTCCTGCTTAGTTTTAGGCAAAGGTAAGGATACAATCCTTCGTTTGCCCTTACTTATTAAATGCCCTAAGTATTTAACTTCAGGCTCTACAAATTGGAGCTTTCCCTTTGAAACCTGTAAGCCTTTTTCTCTGAAATGGTTAAGGAGGCCAATGGAGAGTAATTTTGGTGGGACTTATCCTTTGGAGCCCCCTGCTGGAAGGTGGATAATATAATACTTGCTTTTTGTTTTTGCTTACGTATGCTTCGTGAGCTTCTCTAAGGAGTTCATTGATAGGACTGTCTTTTCAATTCTCTTTTGTCTTTAGCATTCCCTGCCTGAGGGGAATCTTCATATTTTCCCAGTGAGCTGCATTGTTATTGTCCCTTGAGTGGTCTTAGGTGGGGAATTTTTGGTCCGCGGTGGGAACGTTTTGACCAGGAGGGTGTTCATGTTCCCAAATTACCACAGCAGCTCTATGGACTATGCTCCTTTCTTCCCCTGAAAAGAGGATGCCCATGATGGACATTAATTCAGCCCAAGTATATAATTGGGGTGCTAAAAATTGGTCAATTTTATCTGCCACTCCATAAGGGTCATCTAACAGTAGGTTGACTTTTTTTTTCTTTTTTTTGCAAATTTTGAACTTCTGAGCTGGTTAAGGGGACATTCACAAAGTCAATGGCTCTCCCTCTTACGGGCACCTCTCTTAAGGGGAAGAGGAACTGATTCCCTAGAGGTAGAGGGGAAAGAGAAGTTCTGAATATCCTTTTTACATTGCTCTACCTCATGTTGAAGTCCTTTTAGGGAAGGGTACTTAGGAGCAGGATCATGGAGCAATAATTTCCAAGAGTCAGGGTTGTAAGAAGGAGGAACAACGTCAGGAAGGGAAGGATCTGGGGCAGCAGTGGCTGTCTGAAGGGGAAGGAGGTTAGGATCGGGGTATTAAGCAGGGGGAGGTGGTCTAGGGGATCCCATACTCTGGTGGACTGTTTGGGGGTAGGGACCCTGTTCTTTTCCAAGGAGTTGGTTTCTGACTTACGTCCTATAGCTTTTAGGGGATAAAGGAGACTTGGGGTATTTCCCATCCTAGAGATTTGACCTAAGGCCCAATCCCTTGTCCTAGAGATTTCTTACCTTTCCTTTCTCTAAAGGCTCAACCCCCCCTTACTGGAGATTTCTTGCCTTTCCTTTCTCTAAAGACTCAACCCCCCACTTACTGGAGATTTGTTGCCTTTATCCCGACCACCAAGGATATACTTTGTCACCCCCATGACATTTCTTACCTTGGTCTGTGCAGAGTTACCTGGTTTCTGCAGTATGTGAGGATCCTTTCCGCCCACGTTGCTGAGTGTCCAGGTTTATTCATCACACCTGGTAGGGCCCGATTCCTTACTCTGAGGCCACTACAACAAGGCAGTGGGGTGCTTCTCCTCATGAGAGGGGACTGAAGACCCTTTCCTGGAGGAGAATGGGAATCCCAGATGAGCCCGGGAAATAAAAGCTCGGAGTTACAAAGAAAACAAGCACTCAAATAAAGGATTTCTCAGCAAGGCAAATTTACCTCTGCAGAAGCATGTTGCTCGTTCTTCTGGTCACTGCAAGAGCACACCAAACAAAGAAGGAAATGGGTTTTTATCCCTAACACAGTCAGTCCCTACTACTGTGTCCAGTCCCCGTTGGCTGGGGTCAGACCACACAACCTAAGCTGATCCCAACTGGCTACTTCAAAATGGAGCAGGGGTGGGAGCTACAGCAGAGGGAAGAGCAGTTTCGGAACTAAGGGCATCAAATAAGGAACAGATGTGGGTTGTTACGGATTGGGAACGGATGTGGGTTACAGATTGGGAACAGATGTGGATTACAGATTGTGAATGGATGGGGGTTACAGATTGGGAAGAGCTGGAAATTGTTTACCATAACTAGCAGCAAGGAGGCAAGGAAATTAGGCTCTGAAAATAGAGGATAAGCAGAACCTTTGAAGAGGAACTCACTGTTTCCATCATCGGGAGGCTGAGGAAGGAGAATTGCTTGAACTCAGGAGGTGGAGGCTGCAGTGAGCTGAGATCCTGAGATCATGCCACTGCACTCTAGCCTGGGTGACAGAGTGAGACTCTGTCTCAAAAAAAAAAAAAAAAGCAAACTTGCAGAATATGAGGCTAAAGTTTTATGGGACCTTTAATTTTGTAGCCACCTTCTCAATATATTTGATACGCTGGCTTCACATGAATGCTTCACCTTTTTCAAGGATCAGTTTCATTAGCATCAGTAGCCACTTTCTTTTTTATTTATTTTAACTTTCATTTTAGTGTCAAGGGTACATATGCAGGTTAGTTATATGGGTACATTGCATGTCTCAGGGGTTTGGAGTACAGATTATTTCATCACTCAGGTAATAAGCATGGTATCTGATAGGCACTTTTTCAATCCTCATCCTCCTCCCACTCTCTGCCCTAAAGCAGGCTCCGGTGTCTATAGTTCCATTTTTTGTGTCCATATGTATTCTGTGTTTAGCTCCCACTTACTACTTTCATTTAACTCAACTTTAAAGCAATCTGTCAGCTCAGAAGTGATTCTTGCCTGAATAGAATTCCACTGGATAAGACCTACTCCAAGCATGAATACATAGTGAATGTTGACCAGCTATTGTTGGATATTGGTAGCAATAAATGATATCATGCTTTTTCTCCAAGAGTGAAAGGGGAATGTTATCTGGGGAAGCATCCCCAACAGGAAACTGGCATGATCTGTTTTCTAATGTCAATATGAGTCATATATTTATTTATTTATTTATTCATTTATTTATTTTGGGATGGATCTTGCTCTGTTGCCCAGGCTAGAGTGCAGTGGTATGATCGTGGCTCACTGCAACCTCCACCTCCTGGGTTCAAGC
>NW_012101421.1:1114190-1127949 GCF_000951045.1 Mandrillus leucophaeus
CAGTCACAGAGTGACTGTTGCCCAAGCTGGAGTGCAGTCTGGGTAATTTTTGTGTTTTTGTAGAGAAAAGGTATCCTCCCTCTGTTGCCCAGGCTAGAGTGCAGTGGTATGATCGTGGCTCACTGCAACCTCCACCTCCTGGGTTCAAGCAACTCTCCTGCCTCAGCCTTCTGAATAGTTGGGATTACAGGTGCCCACCACCACGCCCAGCTAATTTTTTTATATTTTACTAGAGATAGGGTTTCACCATGTTGGCCAGGCTGGTCTTGAACTCCTGACCTCAAATGATCAACTCACCTTGGCCTCCCAAAGTGTTGGGATTATAGCCATGAACCACTGTGCCTGGCTTAGATTTATTTTTTTTTGAGCAGATTACATGTTTCTCTGAAATGAGGCAATATTTTCTGTGATAATGATAGTGATCATGTTAAAGAATGGCCTGATCTAAAGGAATCACCATTTTGTCCAAACAGGTGATTACTGGGAAGAGAATGTAAAAACAATTTGCTTACTTTTGTATCTCCAGCAATTGATACAATGCTTGGTAAAAAGCAGATCCTCAAAAAAAAAAAAAAAAAAAAAAAAAAATTAGAAGGTAAATATAGAAAGGAGGAAGAGAGGAAAGCCAAGAGAATGAGGAAAGAAGTTTCAGGAACATTAGATAAAAGCCCAAATATTGATGCAAGAGGGGATCTCCAATATCTATGTCCCAATTCCTTATTTTAGATATGGGAACTGGAGACACAGAGGAGTTCAGTAACTTCCCAGGGTTATAATATCTCAGGCTAGATGGTTACTGTGTCATTCCCAGATGTTAGGACTTTGGACTGCTCTGTGTGTGTGTGTGTGTGTGTGCGCGCGCGCGCGCGCGTGCGTGCACACAGTCACAGAGTGACTGTTGCCCAAGCTGGAGTGCAGTCTGGGTAATTTTTGTGTTTTTGTAGAGAAAAGGTATCCTCCCTCTGTTGCCCAGGCTGGTATTGAACCCCTGGGCTCAAGTCATCCATCGGCCTCGGCCTCCCAATGTGCTGGGATTCCAGGCATGAGCCACCGCACCTGGCCAGGACTTTGGATTTCAGTCTTCTTAATGTAACACTAGTGGAGCTGCAGGAAGTATCATCATAGGAAGACTCTGGGATCTTGCACTCTGACTCCAGATTAGCATGCTCAGATTGGAGGAAGCTTGAGAAGAAGTCTTAGCCACAGACTTGGAAGAAACTCTGAGAGAGCACAAGCAAGACATAGTGGAGCAATTTAATTCTAAACACCAGACTAAGACTGAGCAAATTGACAGGTGCTATTGTTTCCTTACTGTCAATGGTCTATACTTCTCTACACACATGCACGGTTGTCCCTCTTGCTAACAATCTGGGTTAGACTGCAGTAGTTACAACTCAGGGACAAAAATTAGCACTCTCAGAGATTATAATTTGCCAGTAGAATTCAGAGATTGTGATGGCACAGATGACAGTGGCTTCTCTCGACATCAGTACTGGGGCATGTGAATAGATATAGTCCTTGGAATACAGCAAAAAGTTCTGCAGCCAATCATTGGAAAAAGTGTAGTTACACAGAGTTCTTCACGGCAAGACTGTATAATACCTTTAACACACTAACACGAGTTTTAAATTTCCAAAAGGCAAATTGGTTCTTAGACTTTCCAAACTTATTTTCCAAGGGAATCCACTTGGGGACAATGGTTTTTCTTTTTTTGTTGTTGTTTTTAAACTGTGATTTCATATCATAAAACAGTACACACATACTTGTAAAGGTAAAACTAAGACAAAGGTTTCATAAAATACACATATTTTTTCTTTTTGTTGAGACAGAGTCTTGCTCCATCGCCCAGGCTGCAGTGCAGTGGTGCAATCTCAGCTCACTGCAACCTCCGCCTCCCAAGTTCAAGTGATTCTCCTGCCTCAGCCTCCCGAGTAGCTGGGACTACAGGTGTGTACCCCACGCCTGGCTAATTTTTTTTTTTTTTTTTTTTGAGACGGACTTTCGCTTTTGTTGCCGAGGCTGGAGCGCAATGGCACGATCTTGGCTCACCGCAACCTCTACCTCCTGGGTTCAAGTGATTCTCTTGCCTCAGCCTCCTGAGTAGCTAGGATTACAGGCGTGCGCCACCACACCCAGCTAATTTTTTGTATTTTTTTTTAGTAGAGATGGGGTTTCTCCATGTTGGTCAGGCTGGTCTCAAACTCCTGACCTCAGGTGATCTGCCCACCTCAGTCTCCCAAAGTGCTGGGATTACAGGCATGAGATACTGTGGCCAGCCTCCCACAAGGTTTTGAGTGTTTTGAAGGCCAGGACTATGTCTTATTCTTCTTGGTATCACCAGCACCTAGTATAATGCTGTGCACAAAGTAGGCCCCAATAAATGCTTGTTGAATTGAATTTATTTGAGTATCCAGAAATGGGGAGGTCACCGGAGAAACGTACAGACCAGGAAAAGGCGACTGAACTCACTCCAAGGAAGGTTTATTGTTTGTTTTATTTTGTTTTTGAGACGGAGTCTCACTCAGTCGCCCAGGCTGGAGTACAGTGGCACAATCTCAACTCACTGCAACCTCTGCCCCCCAGCCTCAAGCCATTCTCCTGCCTCAACCTCCCCAGCAGCTGGCATTACAGGTGCCCGCCACCATGTCCGGCTAATTTTTGTATTTTTAGTAGAGACAGGGTTTCACCATGTTGACCAGGCTGGTCTTGAACTCCTGACCTCAGATGATCCGCCCACCTCGGCCTCCCAAACTACTGGGATTACAGACATGAACCACCGCTCCTGCTAGTGTTTTTAAATAAAGGGGAAATTATAATGATAGGCAGAGATGTTTTGGAAAGTATTTTCATGGCAAGTGCCTAAAAGTAGGAGTCAGAGAAACCCAAGTCCATGAGTTGGCCAAGAGACTGAAAAGACCCTCAAGAGAAAAGACGGGATGGGAGGAAGGCAGCTGGCATCACAGCCAAGGCAGCACTACAATGTGCTGGAACTCCCCAGCATTCTGACCCAATGACCTACTTCGTGCAAGACTGGGAGTGCTGTAGAATACAGCAAAGTGTAACAACAGAGCCTTATAAGTGCAAAACACCCTGTGCCTGTGGGCCCTTAATTGAGAACTGCTTGTACTTTCACCAGATGATTGGATTAACAGCAGCGCTTGCCCTATGGCAGGAAGCGTGACTATTTTCTCAGAGTAAAAGAGGCACTAATTTTGGGACTTGGCCCTGGCTCACATAGGAAGGGGGCGGGAGAGTCTGACTCAACTGACAATGGAAGTCCAGCCAGGAGGGCAAAGAACAATGTCCTCAGGTAAAGCCATTCGTGTCTGGCACATCTGTGGCTTGGTGGTGACTTCCATTCACCAACCAGCCTGGGTTTTGGGGACAGGCTCTCAAGTCCCAAGGAGAGAGTAGGCAGATGCAAGGCAAAGCTCTCATGCCAGAAGAAGTATGGAGAGTGGGCCTGGCAGTACCGTATGATGCCTGCTGTCTTGATATAATGATAAATAACATGCTTTTTTGTCCTCAACAGGCTCCTACTTAGGACAATAAATTATATGTCATTTTTGGCACGGAATACTTGGAAGAATCCCCAGAAAAACAACTTTGCAACAGGAACCAAGGCAAAAGCCAGCTTTATAAACTGGGGCAAGAAAGAATCAAGGTGGGAACTATGGCCCACCTTGGAAAAGCAGGTTGTCCTTGTAGTTACTAGACATCTCAGAGACAGTACTACCTGTATCCTGTGCAGAAAGCAATGAGGGTCTTTGTCCTTATTAACAATGGCACCTGCAATCCTCCAAAATGCAGGAGGAGATAGTCTTCCTATATCGGTATTTTTATTATCAGACTCATCATTGAGAATCACTACTATTTATTTAACATTTGAAAGAGTGTTAACTATCCCTGAAGAAGAGAATGTTTTGCACACGGTATTCTTTCCAAGTATATGGACAAGACACTGTGCTACATCATGCAGAGGTTGCAAGTCGCTTATAATCTAATTGGAAAGTTAAATAATTATAAAAGGTTTAAATAGCAGTCCAAGAGAGCAACAGAAGAGTTATCAAAAACTCATGCCTGGTTAATAGTCAAACCAGTTGTGTTAGCTGTAATTTTTATGAGAGTTCAAAGAGAAAGAGTAACTGCTTCAGATTAGGAAGATAAAAAAAAATATTTTGCAGGAAACAGGACATCAAGTCTTTTTTTTTTTTTCGAGACAGGGTGTCACTGTGTCACCCAGGCTGGAGTGCAGTGGCATGATCTTGGCTCACTGCAACCTCTGCCTCCCAGACTCAAGCGATTCTCCTGCCTCAGCCTCCAGAGTAGCTGGGATTACAGGTGTATGCCACCATACGCAGCTAATTTTTGTATTTTTAGTAGAGACAGGGTTTCACCATCTTGGTCAGGCTGGTCTTGAACTCCTGACCTCAGGTGATCCACCCGCCTCAGCCTCCCAAAGTACTGGGATTACAGGTGTGAGCCACCACGCCCAGCCGGGACATCAGGTCTTGAAGGACTTCCTATTTATTAAGTACTTACTATTTGTCAAACATTTTCACATATGGATTCTTATTTCTCAGAACAATCCTATGAAATAGGCATTGGTATCCATAGTCTACAAAGAAGGGAACTGAGACGCTGAGAGTTTAAGCAACTTTTCCTAGGTCACCCAGCCAGTAAAAAGCATAGAGGCTCAGACCCATATGTATGTTACTTCAAAGTTTCTATTTTTTCTGAAGGGGGAAAAAGAAAAGAAAAGAAACCAGAGGCTTCCAGTCTGTGTTCCAGGTTGAACAGTGTAAACAAGCTCAGATAAGTCTAATAATGGAAGATATGTTTGGAGTTCTGCAAATAGCCCTATTTGATAGAAGTAGAAATTTCAGGAAAGTGAAAGGGTGGCATTCCACCTAAAAAGTTAAGGAAGGAGTAGTTTGTGAAAGGCCTTAAATAGCAGTGCAAAGAGTCATGGGAAACTATTTATGTTTGAGCTTGGCCCTCTATGCGTGGAGCCAAAGATAGGGCATGGAGCTCAGGATCCTAGGTTGTGCCCATTCAGGTTGAAAGGGCAAGGACAAGGTTTCTGATATCAAAAGAGGATATAGGCTAAAACTAGAAGGTACAGATAACCTGCAAACTAGAAAAGAAAATAAGAAATGCTAGTGTCATGTCATACAAGAGCTTTAGAGTCAGTTGAGTTTAGATCTTGGCTTTCCTGCTCATTACATGTATGACATTCCGCTGGTCACTTAACATCTTTCAGATTCAGTTTCCTAAGTTATGAAATATAACTACTTTATGTCAGACTTTGTGGTTGACTCCCCCAAATCCTTTCCACCTCAGTTGATCCATCTAAAGCCATCATGATAATCCCATTCTCCTTGCTAATGATTGGTCCAGGGATGGCTGATGAAATATGCAGAAGAATGCAATGGGGCACCAGAGAACTTGCTTGCTCTCTCTCTATGCCATGTGAGGCCACAATGAGAAGATGGCCATTTCCAAGCCAGAAAGAGAGTCCTCACTTCACCTTACCAGGGTGGCACCCTGCTCTTGGACTTCCAATCTCCAGAACTGTAAGAAAATAAAATTTCTGTATTTTGTTATGTCAACCTGAGCTGACTGACAAAAAGGACTTAATGGGCCCAATGCGGAGGCTCATGCCCATAATCCCAGCACTTTGCGAGGCTGATGCAGGCAGATGACCTGAGGTCGGGAGCTTGAGACCAGCCTGACCAACATGGAGAAACCCCGTCTCTACTAAAAATACAAAATTAGCCGGGCATGATGGCACATGCCTGTAATCCCAGCTATTCTGGAGGCTGAGACAGGAGAATCACTTGAACCCGGGAGGCAGAGGTGGCGGTGAGGCGAGATGGCGCCATTAACCTCCAGCCTGGGCAACAAGAACGAAACTCCGTCTCAAAAAAAAAAAAAAAAAAAAGGAGGTAATGGAGGCTGCTCGGTAAGTTTTTCCTTGCTCTTCTAAGGGAAACCATAAGTCTCTTTCTTACTTCATATATCAAAAAACACAGAAATAGTGCCAACTGCTACCAGTACCCATTGCACCCCACCAGAGAAACCAACTTGAGAACAAAGCT
Source organism: Mandrillus leucophaeus (assembly GCF_000951045.1). NCBI lineage: Eukaryota > Metazoa > Chordata > Mammalia > Primates > Cercopithecidae > Mandrillus > Mandrillus leucophaeus. The sequence continues at coordinate 1,120,292 of NW_012101421.1, forward strand.
GATGTATACAATTGGGCAGAATTTCAGGGAAATGGAAAGAGAACCCTGATCAAATCATACCTGAAGTCAGTAGTGTAATACTATGGCACTTTCTGTTATTTGAGCCAATATAATTTCTTTTTTTTTTTTTTTTTTGAGATGGAGTTTCACTCTTGTTGCCTAGGCTGGAGTGCAATGGCACAATCTTGGCTCACTGCAACCTCTGCCTCCCAGGTTCAAACGATTTTTTTCTGTCTCAGCCTCCTGAGTAGCTGGGATTACCGGCATGCAACACCACACCTGGCTAATTTTGTGTTTTTAGTAGAGACGGGGTTTCCCCATGTTCATCAGGCTGGTCTTGAACTCCCGACATCAGGTGATCTGCCTGCCTCGGCCTCCCAAAGTACTGGGATTACAGGTGTGAGCCACCATGCCCGGCTGAGCCAATACAACTTCTTACTGTTAAGTGAATTTGAGTCAGGTTTGTTACTTGCACATTATAGCAACCCAGGGTGATTGGGAGAATAAATCCTAATAATTAAAGATTTTAGTGTGGTGTGTAGTACATATATATATAAATGATAGCTATTAATATTATTTTAGGTAGAGACCTAATTTGTAAGTCACTTACTGTAGTGATCATGACTGGGGAGATCTATTAGAAGTCACCTATTGGTGCCAGGCATGCTGGTTCACGCCTGTAATCCCAGCCCTTTGGGAGGCTGAGACGGGCAGATCACCTGAGGCCAGGAGTTCGAGACCAGCCTGACCAACATGGAGAGACCCCGTCTCTACTAAAAATACAAAATTAGCCAGGCGTGATGGTGCATGCCTGTAATCCCAGCTACTTGGGAGGCTGAGGCAGGATAATCACTTGAACCCAGGAGGTGGAGCTTGCCGTGAGCTGAGATTGTGCCGTTGCACTCCAGCCTAGGCAACAAGAGAGACTCCGTCTCAAGAAACGAAACAAAACAAAACAAAACACTACACCTATTGATAAGGGTTGTGGTGACAAGACTCAGTCTCTGAAAAAGAAAGAAGACTGGAATAAGGGGTAGAGAATTGGCCTGAGATTTGCCTCTGGCAAACCAAGTTTAGATTCTGGTTGACAGGCAAGACACTAGCAGAAGAAACAAAGCAAAACTGGTATACATGTTGCAGATGTAGTACCCTTCCTAATATCCAGATTTCAGCTAGGAGTTTTTCTATGGTCCTAATAACTCAAACAACCAGCTCTGCTTTAGAAACTTCCTTATAGGCCGGGCGTGGTGGCTCACGCCTGTAATCCCAGCACTTTGGGAGGCCGAAGTGGGCGGATCATGAGGTCAGGAGATCAAGACCATCCTAGCTAACATGGTGAAACCTCATCTCTACTAAAAATACAAAAAATTAGCCAGGCGTGGCGGCGGGCGCCTGTAGTCCCAGCTACTCAGGAGGCTGAGGCAGGAGAATGGTGTGAACCAGGAGGTGGAGCTTGCAGTGAGCCAAGATCGTGCCACTGCAATCCAGTCTGGGCAACGGAGCAAGACTCTGTCTCACAAAAAAAAAGAAACTTCCTTATGTCCTTTCTTTGCCCTCACTAGAGATCCCATTATTGGTTTCTCTGGAATGTGCTCTTTCACAAACACTACTTCTATTTAAATGTTTGCATTATTTAAACAGGTGAAAATAGTAAAATTAAAGGAGCTCATTTCGTCCTTATTCAGTTGTACTTTTTTAAAGACTCAAATGGCTTAATTACATATTTTAAGCCAAGCAATAAAAACATCTAAAAATTGTTCCAAAAGCACATCATTTGCTTGATGGTGAACAGTTTCTAAACAAAACCAGTGTAGCCAGGAAAATAGTTGTCCTAAGCCACTGGACAGCTCTTCCTTGAATTGTTGTAGCTGGTAATTAAGCTGGTATACATGGTATGATTGTTAATATTTTCTATTTTTATCAAATTGCTCTTCCAAATTCTGAAAACTATTCAGTCCTTGAGGGCATATGAAATCATTTCCTTGTTACTAAGAAGCATGTAAAGCAGATTAAATTAGCAATTATGATTCTAAAGCAAAATTTAAGGAAATATGCAAGGTTTGACTACCAGGATGTTCACTGAAGCTTTATTTATTTATTTATTATTGTAATTTTTTTTTTTTTTCCGAAATGGAATCGTGCTCTGTCACTCAGGCTGGAGTCCAGTGGTGTAATCTCGGCTCACTGCAACTTCTGCCTCCCAGGTTCAAGTGATTCTCCTGCCTCACCCTCCCAAGTAGCTGTGATTACAGGCGCGTGCCACCATGCCTGGCTAATTTTTGTATTTTTAGTACAGACAGGGTTTCATCTTGTTGGTCAGGCTGGTCTCAAACTCCTGACCTCCTCGTGATCTGCCAGCCTTGACCTCCCAAAGTGCTGGGATTACAGGCATGAGCCACCATGCGCCGCCTATTTTTTTTGTTTTTTGGAGATGGAGTCTTGCTCTGTCACGCAGGCCGGAGTGTAATGGTAAGATCTCAGCTCACTGCAACCTCTGCCTCCCAAGTTTAAATGATTCTCATGCCTCAGCCTCCTGAGTAGCCGTTACTACAGGCATGCACCACAACACTGGACTAATTTTTGTAGTTTTAGTTGGTGGGGTTTCACCCCATTGTCCAGGCTGGTCTCGAACTCCTGACCTCAAGTGATCCTCCCACCTCAACCTCCCAAAATGCTGGGATTACAGGCATGAGCCACCGTGCCCGACCCTGAAAGATGATTATTAATATGTGTGCATGTCTTCTATAGACAGATAAAGCATTGGAAAATTTTCTCATTTTCAGTTTTCCCAAAAAGAATAATTTTCACTACATAAATACAAATGATATATATTTATACATTTTAGAAAAGCAAATTGTTTTCAACCACTTTCAACTAACTTGGAAGACTTATTTTGCTAATGAGGTGATATTGACATTAATATTAGTAATTTCATTTCTCAAGAACTCACTATATTTCTGCAGTTTATGCTAGGTTTATAGATATACATAGATGAGAAAGAGTTTCATCCTGAAGAGTTCATTTTTAAAATATTAGTAAATGTGGAATAATTGTGAACAACTTAGTAAACAGGAACTTCCATTTGCCATTTAACAATCTTTGTTCATGTTTGTTTGTGTGTTTTTGTTTTTGTTTTGAGACAGGATCTCACTCTGTTACTCAGGCTGGAGTGGAGTAGCATAATCTCAGCTCACTGCAACCTCCACCTCCTGAGTTCACACGATTCTTGTGCTTCAGTCTCCCAAGTAGCTGGGATTTCAGGCATGCGCCACCATGGCCGACTAATTTTTTTGCATTTTTAGTAGGAATGGGTTTTCACCATGTTGACCAAGCTGTTCTCAAACTCCTGGCCTCAAGTGATCTGTCCACTTTGGCCTATAATGTGCTGGGATTATAGGCGTGAGCCATCATGTCTGGCCTTTGGTTATGTTTCCACCATGGTTAAGACCTTGTGATAAAATGTCAGATTTATAAAGCTGAATGAGATCAAGTTCCTAATTGGGGAAACAGACAAAACACCCTACTTTACTTAACCATGGACATTATGCATTTTTATTTATTTTTTGGCAATTTTACTTATCCCCGACAGTAATGATTGCAAAATCATACCATCTAATGTAAAATGAACAATAAGCCACCATTATAAAAGCAATATAAGTAAAACCAAATAAATTAATTTGCTAATTAATTTGCTTTCCTTGCCACTAACAATCACCTGTTAAACATTTATCTCTAAACTATATTCTAGAATAAATTATGTCTCTTTAGCAATTGTTTTGGCTGAAAGTACAGTTTCAGATTCTTGTGTACAATTGGAGATTATATTGCAAAATTTTCCAAATTCGTCCACACTTTATATATCTTGCCCATAAAACAAGTTAATCCAGTTGAGTCACTAATGAAGCAATGTATAGATGATTCCTCAATATCCATTACTTCTTTTACTATTTTTTAAGCCAAATGATTGAGAAATGGGGAACAGTTATAGGAATGTGCCCCAATTAGATAAACCCATTCCATTGCCCAATTATTACTTCAGGATCCTAGGCCTAAATTATTTAGACCATTCTTTTTTTTTTTTTTTTTTTTTGGAGACCGAGTCTGGCTCTGTGGCCCAGGCTGGAGTGCAGTGGCGCGATCTCAGCTCACTGCAAGCTCCAGCTCCCGGGTTCACGCCATTCTCCTGCCTCAGCCTCCCGAGTAGCTGGGACTACAGGCGCCTGCCACCACGCCTGGCTAATTTTTTGTATTTTTAGTAGAAATGGGGTTTCACCTTGTTAACCAGGATGGTCTCGATCTCCTGACCTCATGATCCGCCCGTTTCGGCCTCCCAAAGTGCTGGGATTACAGGCTTGAGCCACCGCGCCCGGCCTAGACCATTCTTATTTTGAGACTGTATATAACCTGATTCAGATTAATAAAACCAGCCTGACCAACATGGAAAAATCCCATCTCTACCAAAAATACAAAATTAGCTGGGAGGCTGAGGCAGAAGAATCGCTTAAATCTGGGAGGTGGAGCAGCGAGCCGAGATTGCACCACTGCACTCCAGCCTGGGCAACAAGATCGAAACTCCTCCTCACACACACACACACACAAAAGTGTCATTTTGAATATCTTCTGACCATTCAATTCTCAGGTAATCTCCATGACCTGGAAAGTCTATCATCAAGAAATAAGTTGCTTAATTGATATTGCTGTTAGAAGAGGATCTATGCTGATGTTCATATATGGCCAAGGACATGGGATAAAAGAGAACCTTCTAGAAGACAGAACTAGGGCTCAATAAGGGGAATAGAAAGGACAGTCCTCTCAGGGGTACTGCCTGAGACTGCCAGTGTGGTTAATCAAGGGCCTCAACCTTGTGCATGGCACAGAGCTCTTGCTATTCCTGTCCAACAGGATGTGGCATGTGTTCTGGAACAGCGGACAGTGTGTATTGTCGCCCAGTCTCTTATTTTCCAACTTTTTTTCCGAGACAGAGTCTTACTCTCTCACCCAGACTGGAGTGCAGTGGTGCGAGCTCGGCTCACTGCAACATCTGCCTCCCAGGCTCAAGCAATTCTCCTGCCTCAGCCTCCCGAGTAGCTGGAATTACAGGTGCGCACCGCCATGCCCGGTTAATTTTTGTATTTTTAGTAGAGATGGGTTTTCACCATGTTGGCCAGGCTGGTCTCTAACTCCTGACCTCAAATGATCCACCCACCTCAGCCTCTCAAAGTGCTGGGATTACAGGCATGTCCCACAGTGCCCAGCCTATTTTCCAACTTTTTAATCAGTAATCTTGTTCTTTGAGTAGTGGGGTGTTGGGAGGTAAGTTATCATTCTGAGAAGCTATAGCCAGGACTGATAAACATGACAACACAATGCCCAGATCGCTGAGCTAGGTGTTGATGTCATAATTAGATGGGTTTTTGGGTTGACTGCTAGGTGAATGCATCTCATATAAGCGGGTTTATGACCAAAGCATTCATTCCTGCCAGCTGCCAGGAGTGAAGTCGGCTAGTGGCCCACAGCCAAGTCCCACTCTAGGAATTGTCCTGTCTCCAAATTACACCTGTCCTCAGGGAAAGCCTACACCCAACATACTCTCAGGGAAATAGGGAAACAGAAGTGTGGAATGATGAGTGGTACAAAGGCCTCAAGAGTCATCCCTGCTGCACCTCTCCCCTGGGGAGAGGCTGAGGTCTCTGTGGCATCTGCATCACTGTCCAACCCCTCTCTCTGCCCAATCCTCCTTCTTTCTCTTATTCATAGTGGTTGATCCCAAAAGTACCACCCAATAACTCTCCTACACCCAAATCCCTATCTAGCTGGGTGTCATATTCTTGTAGTCCCAGCTACTCAGGAGGCTGGGGCAGGAGGATCACTTCAGCCCAAGAGTTCGAGGCTGCAGTAAGCTGTGATCACACCAATGCACTCCAGCCTGGGCAAAAGAGCAAGATCCTGTCTCTAATTAAAAAAAAAAAAAATTAATATAAAAAAGTCTATCTCAGGCCAAGCACAGTAGCTCACGCCTGTAATCCCAGCACTTTGGGAGGCTGAGGCGGGTGGATCACGAGGTCAAGAGAGAGAGACCATCCTGGCCAACACGATGAGACCCCGTCTCAACTAAAAATTTAAAAATTAGCTGAGCATGGGAGTGCACGCCTATAGTCCCAGCTACTCGGGAGGCTGAGGCAGGAGAATCGCTTGAACCCTGGAGGCGGAGGTTGCAGTGAGCCAAGATCACACCACTGCAACTCTAGTCTGGCGATAGAGCGAGACTCCGTCTAAGAAAAAAGTCTACTTCCTAGGAATGTAACCTAAGATAATACATAATAACGATAATAATATTAGGAAGCTGGGTGCGGTGGCTCACGTCTGTAATCCCAGCACTTTGGGAGACCGAGGCAGGCGGATCACCTGAGGTCAGGAGTTTGACACCAGCCTGACCAACATGGAGAAACCTCATCTCTACTAAAAATACAAAATTAGCCAGGCATGGTGGTGCATGCCTGTAATCCCAGCTACTCAGGAGGCTGAGGCAGGAGAATCGCTTGAACCTGGGAGGCAGAGGTTGTGGTGAGCCGAGATTGTGCCATTGCACTGCAGCCTGGGCAACAAGAGTGAAACTCCATCTCAAAACGTAATAATAATAATAGCAATAATAGTAATAATGTGGTAGGAAATGCTTAGGACTTATTATGAGCCAACGACTCTTCAAAATGCTTTACGTATATTAACTCACTTAATTCTCACTGCCCAATGTAGTAGATGCTATTATTAATTTTGTTTTATGGATGGAAAGAATGAAGCACGGAAAGGTTCAGTTAAGCTGTCCAAGTTCACATGCTGGTAAGTGCCAAAGCTAGGATGCAAGCCTAGGCAATCTGTTTGCAGAGTACTGCACTCTTTACTATCTCAGAGACACTTGGATAGTATTCATGACGTGCCAACACCTTGCACCCAGCACCACTACAGAGAAATTCAAGGCCAAGAAAAATATCAAGTTGCTGTAAGAAGCAGATGCAAACCGGATAAAATGTGGCAGTGGGCTCACCTTGCCTATGGCCAACAGGATCACCAACTGTAGGCGCTCCCCAGGTCACCCCTAGCTTCTTGGGCTGTCTCGGAAGGGGCAGTCATTGGCCATGTAGAGGTTACGGGGAGCACAGGCTCCATAACACATACCAAAGACTCCAGTGTCTCCTTTAAACAAAGAATGGGACAGGGGCAGCTGCTGCTGAGAACAGGAAAAAGACCCAGAGGAAAGCCAAGAATCTGAAAAATCTCAGGCACGCTGGCTTCACAGCCTGCGCTATTCATACCATATATATTGCTTCTCAGTAAGGAAGGGGAAGGGGCATGTATAAGGCCGATAACAAACCCCTGGCTGAGCCCAAGGTGACATTGTGGTAGAACCTCCGTCAAATAGCCAGGCTCTAGAGTGGCAGCCACATCCTTCCGGAAAGTGAACCTGATGGATCTCCATCCTGCTTTCCAGATGCTAGTTCAGGGCCTAACCTCAGCGCATGACTGTACCCTGGTCACAGGAATTGTTACAAGAATTAGGGCCAGACTGGGCATGGTGGCTCACACCTGTAATCCCAGCACTTTGGGAGGCCAAGGCAGGTGGATCACCTGAGGTCAGGAGTTCAAGACCAGCCTGGTCAACA
>NW_012101421.1:1129724-1130477 GCF_000951045.1 Mandrillus leucophaeus
CAGATAAAAAACTGAAACTCTGTTGTCACACTCACCCGGCCCCCAACCCCACCTACATTCCTGCTGCACCACCTACAAGCTGCATAGCCTTGTGCCATTTATTTAACTTTAAATGAGGATAACACCTGTCCAAAAGTGAAGGATGCAATGAGTTAATCGATGTAATATGCTCAGCACCATACTGGTACATAATGAGTGCCTTATAAGTAGTAGCTGGTATTATTTATGAATTTTCCTTAATTGGTTAAAATACCATTTAAAAACAAATAAAAGGTGGGTGGGGGATATTTCTGCTGCTTTGTCTGAACAAAGTTATAAATTATTGGTACCATAAGATACAGTCTTTGCTGGGGCCTGTGGGGTGACACTGAGCCAGGTGGTCACCTACAATGGAGGTCAGTGGTTTCTGAGATGGAAAGTCTGTAGAGCTACATTACTGTATTGATTAACTGTGAGGGAATTTTCTCCACAGGAGATTTAACAATAGCAGAACCATTAGCAGCATCTCCTTGAGCGCCATCTGGCATTGATTTTCCACTGTACTTCCTGAGGGAGGACTCTCCAGGGGCCTTAAAGTGAAGGAAACAATGATTCTTCTCTTACCTCTGCAACTGCTGACTTAGAATCATCTGTTTGTTTTTTTTTTTTTTTTTCTTCATTTATTCACTTCGATAACACAGAGACAAGCTAGAAAAAGGGCACTGCTGTGCTGTATAAAAAAAACATCATTTCTGAGTTAGGTCTTATGTGTGC
>NW_012101421.1:1136142-1137956 GCF_000951045.1 Mandrillus leucophaeus
GCTCACACCTGTAATCCCAGCACTTTGGGAGGCCAAGGCAGGTGGATCACCTGAGGTCAGGAGTTCAAGACCAGCCTGGTCAACATAGTGAAACCCCATCTCTACTAAAAATACAAAAATAAGCAGGGCATGGTGGCAGGCGCCTATAATCCCAGCTACTTGGGAGGCTGAGGCAGGAGAACTGCTTGAACCTAGGAGGCAGAGGTTGCAATGAGCCAAAATCATGCCACTGCACTCCAGCCTGGGTGACAGAGCGAGACACTGTCTCAAAAAAAAAAAGCAAAAAACAAGAATTCAGCCCAATGAAAATGTGCTGGGGAACATTAGAAAAGTTTCCTTGCACTCATAGGCAGCAGTTATCTCACCACTTGCCCAAGGATGAGGTGGACATAGAGGAGGCAAATCAGAAGGACAGCAGGGAAATGGTGCTACAGTCCCTGGATTAAGTCATCCCAGAAACCCGCACTTCCTCCGGACTCGTAGCTTCCGGAACCACTAAGTCTCCTCACCATTTAAGTCAGCATGACATGGACTATCTCCCCTTTTGGCAGAGAGAAGGAGCATCTTCAGACTTCACTCCAGCCCTTTCCCCTCCAGACCATTGAGAAAGTGTTTACGGCATTTAAAAAAGTATTAATCTGGATGCTTTTGGTTGCAAGTAACAAGAGTAAATTGTAGCTAACTTAAGCAAAAGAGAGGACTTTTTGGAAAACCGGGACATTTCATGGAATCCAAGGACAGAGTCACAGCTTGGCCTCTGGAATAAGCCAATTGTAAGGAATTCAAGAGTCCTTTTTCTTCATCTTTTTGCAGTGCCTTTTTCTTACTGCCAGAAAGGCTGTCTCTGTTCTTCAGTCCACAGTTAAGAACATAACTACACACGGCTTTTGAATTTTCCATGTTACAGCTAATGCAGAGAGAGACTGATTTATTTTCTCCCCCTCTCTTCCTCCCTTCCTCTCTAACTTTTGAAATCTCTCTGAATTTTAAAATTCCTACAGAACAAACTTAGCCCAGCTTGGGTCAGGTGGCCATTCTTGAACTAATGAACAGTGGCTGGTGGCTGGGGAAGGGGTGTTGGGTTGAAGGTCACTTCTAGGAAAGTGGGTACTCTTGCTGCGCCAAACGGACAGAGCAGGAGTGGAGAACAATAAAGAGAAAAGAAGTGCAATATACACTTGAACAACAATGAAAGGAAATATGAGAAAACGAAAGCATTTACCAAACTTATGAGATGATTTATGAGGTTATTATTTTACATTTTGTATTTTAGAATAGAAAACATAATGCAGGCCGGGCATGGTGGCTCACGCCTGTAATCCCAGCACTTTGGGAGGCCGAGGCGGGCAGATTGCTTCCGTTCAGGAGTTTGAGGCCAGCCTGGCCAACACAGTGAAACCCCATCTCTACTAAAAATACAAAAATTGGCCGGGCCTGGTGGCTCATGCCTGTAATCTCAGCACTTTGGGAGGCCGAGGTGGGCAGATCACCTCAGGTCAGGAGTTCGAGGCCAGCCTGACCAACATGGAGAAACCCCGTCTCTACTAAAAATACAAAATTAGCTGGGTGTGGTGGCTCATGCTTGTAATCCCAGCTACTCGGGAGGCTGAGGCAGGAGAGTCGCTTTAATCCGGGAGGCAGAGGTTGCCGCGAGCCGAGATCACACCATTGCACTCCAGCCTGGGCAACAAGAGTGAAACTCTGTCTCAAAATAAAAATAAAACTATACAAACATTAGCCAGACGTGGTAGAGTGTGCCTATAATCCCAGGTACTGGGGAGGCTGAGACAGGAGAATCGCTTGAACCCGGGAGG
>NW_012101421.1:1138656-1152750 GCF_000951045.1 Mandrillus leucophaeus
GGAGATTTAACAATAGCAGAACCATTAGCAGCATCTCCTTGAGCGCCATCTGGCATTGATTTTCCACTGTACTTCCTGAGGGAGGACTCTCCAGGGGCCTTAAAGTGAAGGAAACAATGATTCTTCTCTTACCTCTGCAACTGCTGACTTAGAATCATCTGTTTGTTTTTTTTTTTTTTTTCTTCATTTATTCACTTCGATAACACAGAGACAAGCTAGAAAAAGGGCACTGCTGTGCTGTATAAAAAAAACATCATTTCTGAGTTAGGTCTTATGTGTGCCAGAAGCCCTGTAGTTCCGTTTAAAATTTTTGTTGAGTTTTTATTCGGATAAGACTTATGTCTAGGGTAGAATTAACCCATCGTTAATATTAACTTTATGTTACCCTAACATAAAAATTGTTTCATTTAACATCTGGATGTCCTTTGTATTACAGCTACTCTATAGATAGCTATTAATTGCTTCCATTTTTGACCGACCTTTTGGCTATTCATTCTTTCTTTTTTTTTTTTTTTTTTTGAGATGGAGTCTCACTCTGTTGCCCAGGCTGGAGTACAGTGGCACCATCTCGGCTCACTGCAAGCTCCACCTTCCAGGTTCAAGTGATTCTCCTGCCTCAGACTCCCGAGTAGCTGGGATTACAGGCGTGCGCCACCACGCCCAGCTCTTTTTTGTATTTTTAGTAGAGATGGGGTTTCACCATGTTGGCAGGGCTGGTCTTGAACTCCTGACCTCACGTGATTTGCCCACGTTGGCTTCCTAAACTGCTGGGATTACAGGCGTGAGCCACCGTGCCTGGCCTCTTTTTATCTTGTTTTGTTTGAGATAGGGTCTTGCTTTTTTGCCTGGGCTGGAGTGCGGAGGCACGATTATGATTCACTGCAGCTTGGAACTTCCGGGCTCAAGCAATCTTCCCCTTTTAGCCTCCAGAGTAGCTGGGACTACAGGTGCCACCACACCTGGCTTGGCTGTTAATTCGTATTTGGCAATGGGGCCAGATGCTTCCCTGAAAAAAAAGTTTTTAAAGATTTTTTTAGTTTCTTGATTTTTTAATTTTTAAAATTTTAATTTAAAAAAATTATGCTATTCTTCTTCGTATTATTCCAATTTTTGTTTATGTGCTGCTGGAGTATCCTGAAACAAATGGAATGAACTAGCATTGCCATGAAATCTTTTGCTCATTTATGTATTATGGTCAGCAATTATGAATACGAAGGTTAAATACAAGACAAACTCACAGCTGCTTTCTTTTTGTTTAAGTAGAATCATCTTTAATCAGTCTCATGTTAAAATAATTAATCACCTCCAATTTGACAGGTTGTATTCTTATATTCCTGATCACAAAGTTGCTCACCACAGCAACATTGGCATTTTATTTTTATTTAATTTATTTATTTATATATTTAGAGACAGGATCTCCCTCTGTCACTCAGGCTGGAGTGCAGTGGCATGATCTCGGCTCACTGCAACCTCCACCTCCTGGTTTCAAGTGGTTTTTCTGCCTCAGCCTCCTGAGTAGCTGGGGTAACAGGCACGCGGGCCACCACGCCCAGCTAATTTTTTAATACTTTTAGTACAGACGGGGTTTCACCATGTTGGCCAGGCTGGTCTCAAACACCTCAAGTGATCAGTCCACCTCGACCTCCCAAAGTGTTGGGATTACAGGTGTGAGCCACCGCGCCCAGCCAACATTGGCATTTTAATAGTAGCTGCCTTAATATATTGGGAGGGAAGTCGGTACTGTATTAGATCAATAGAAGAAAGGCGGCTAATGCAATTCACTAGAGCAATAGACATAAACTAAAAAACAACTGTGGCATATTGTCATCATACTGGATCCCCAGTGTCTTCAAGAAGGATTGATGGATTTAAGTTACTTCTCTTCATATGATCATTTATGTACTCTTGAATATTGTGCTTTCAATAAACTTGTGTTTACCAGTGATTATTTATTGTTTTGGTCTATTGCACTGAAGTTAAGAAATGCTATACTCACGTTTATTTATTTATATTTGAGACAGAGTCTAGCTCTGTTGTCCAGGCTGGAGTGCAGTGGCACGATCTTAGCTCACTGTAACCTCTGCCTCCTGAATTCAAGTGATTCTCTTGCCTCAGCCCCACAAGTAGCTGGAAATACAGGTGTGTACCACCACGCCCGGCTAATTTTTTTGTATTTTTAGTAGAGACGGGGTTTTATCGTGTTGCCCAGGCTAGTCTCCAACTCCCGAGCTCAGGTGAACCACCGCCTCAGCCTCTCAAAGTGCTAGGATTACAGGCTTGAGCCACTGCGCCTGCCCTGCTATACTTTTATTTTGATGATCCTAGTTGAAGTCTTTAAAGTAATAAGCTTGGCCGGGTGCGGTGGCTCACACCTGTCATCCCACCACTTTGGGAGGCCAAGGTGGGCGAATAAAATCCCTACACTAGTGGTTGTTGCCATTTCTAGATCATTAGGATTTAACCGCTACCATAATTTCCAGGTATTTATATCCTCAAATGCCCTATGTTTCAAATTATGGAGGCACAGCTAGAAATAAATGGTGTGTGAGGCCTATTTGAGTATTTTTTTCCATTTATAAAATGGGAATAATAAAGTTTATATCTGCTGTATTCTGGGGACATCTTTACTACTATAAGATATTTTAAGTTACATATGTTATATCTTTTAAAAAATCAAGTCTGCCTGTTTTCACCATATTCTATAATATTTTCTGGATTGGAGCATTCAGAGTGTTGAACTTTTATTAAAGAAAACAAGCAACATACGCAGAACAGACTTAGTCCTACCTAGCTATTTGATGGTATAGTAGGAAAAAATGGTACTATGAACCCGTATGCTTGCATAGTGGTCAGAAGCAAAGACTTAGGAGTCTAAAACTTGAGTATCAAACTCTTCTCTACCACACAGGGATTGTTTGGCCTTAGGCAAGTTACTTAAGCTCTCTGAGCCTCAATTTTGAAAAAAGGGTAAACAAGAAAGTGTTGTTGTAAACATTAAACTATACGCACAAGTGTAATGTATACATATATGTATATAAATGTTTATGTGTATATATGCATGTATACATGTTTTAATTGTTATAACACTGACATACATATATACATATTACATTTTTACACTTAACATTCTGCATGGTCCATAGTAATCAATCAAAATCGGATCTGTTGTTATTTTTATTGTTTTCTGCTAATTTAAAGGAGCTTTCCATAGTGGGAACATACTTGTATACACATGTATGTACGAATAAAATACATTTTTACTTACCCGAGGTGAAAGATATAACTTATCTATATTATTTACTTATAGTGTCAGCACAGGAAGCAATCACATTATTTAAAAGTAAAGTCTGTAGGTGGGCATAGTGGCAGGCTCCTGTAATCGCAGCTACTCGGGAGGCTGAGGCAGGGGGAATCGCTGGAACCCAGGAGGCAGAGGTTACAGTGAGCCAAGATGGTGCCACTGCACTCTAGCCTGGGCGACAGAGCAAGATTTCATCTCAAAAAATATAAAAAAAGGAGGTAAAGTCTGAAGCACTGACATTCTTCTGTGACAAAATGACAAAAGATGGTTAGTTGTGTAAAGAATGTCCAATAGAAAACTATTAATTGTTGGTGTTGTGTAGTAAAAAATAAAAAAATTATGAAAAGGCTGGGTACGGTGGCTCATGCCTGCAATCCCAGCACTTTGGGAAGCCGAGGCGGGCGGATCACAAGGTCAAGAGATCGAGACCATCTTGGCCAACATGGTGAAACCCTGTCTCTACTAAAAATACAAAAATTAGCTGGGTGTGGTGGTGTGCATTTGTAGTCCCAGCTACTCAGGAGGCTGAGGCTGGAAAATTGCTTGAATCTGGGAGGCGGAGTTTGCAGTAAGCTGAGATTGCGCCACTGCATTCCAGCCTGGTGACAGAACGAGACTCCATTTCAAAAAACAAAATTACAAAAAGATCTTATAATTGCCTGCAATTAACATGCATGGACTGCTTTGTTATATTGCTTCTAATTTTGTTTTGTTTATTTTGAGACAGGGTCTCGCTCTGTCATCCAGGCTGGAGTACAGTGGCATGAGCAGGACTCACTGCAGCCTCATGCTGCAAACTTAGCCCCAGCTAATTTTTGTAGAAACAGGGTCTCACTCTGTTACCCAGGCTGTTCTGAAACTCCTGGGCTCAAGTGATCCTCCCACCTCAGCTTCCCAAAATGTTGGGATTACAGGCATGAGCCACCACGCCCAGCCTAATTTTGTTTTAAACTACTATTTAAATAGTTTATTGTTTTTTATATTTTTACCATTTGTGGTTTTACCTTACCAAATAGGTTACATCCCTTCTAAATAGGCCAGTCCTTTCTAAGTACTGTACTTAATGACTTAATTTTTATTTCAAATGTGTTGATCTGGAATGTTGAAGGATGTAATATTCCAGATACAATATGCTTTTGCCTCATTGAGAGTCAGTTTGTTTCTCTGCAAAATTAGAGAATTGGGTCAGATGCCCTTTTTGACTTTTCCCATTCTAAATATGCCATGATTTCATGCGTATTGAGCTGGAACACCACAAATGTGGAGTTGGTTCAAACATTACCCAGTTTTTTTGTTTTGTTTTGTTTTTTGAGTCTTGCTCTTGTTGCCCAGGCTGGAGTGCAACGGCACAATCTCAGCTCAACACAACCTCCACTTCCTGGGTTGAAGCGAATCACCTGTCTCAGCTTCCCAAGTAGCTGGGATTACAGGGCACGCACCACCACGCCTGGCTAATTTTGTGTTTTCAACAGAGACAGGGTTTCTTCCTCTTGGTCAGGCTGGTCTCGAATTCCCAACCTCAGGTGATCCGCCTGCCTCGGCCTCCCAAAGTGTTGGGATTACAGGCATGAGCCACCACGCCTGGCAAACGTTACCCAATTTTGTTGCCAACTGACAGCTACTGAAATATTCACTGAGTTATTCCTGGAGGAAGACAGCATGCTTTGAAGATGTCTGTAATGTGACTGCCCACAGTTGAAGTAAGCTACAATGGTCAGAATGTCAAGAAGACAGCTGCCCCCAATATGCTATCTGGAGGGCCTAGCAACAAATAGCAATGAGATTGGCTAGCAGAAGAACTGAGGGCAATATGCAAGTTTGAAAACCCAACTGTGCCAAAATCAAGGCAGAAGGTTCAGGTCCTTGGCTGTCTTACCTGGGTGAACTCATAAATCCTTCATTCAGCAGAATTTTATTTGTGATTATGTCCCTTTGGCTTTAAGAGATGGTGCCTTGTTTTACCATCAAATGATGCTTCGGATTGAGGAGGTGTGCTATTCAAATTCATATCTCAGATGTTTGTATTTCTGTAGAATACTGTGAAACTTTATTACTCTCAATAGGTTTATAGATAAGAATTTTTTTAAAATTATCTTATTAACTGTAGAAATATCTATGTTTCAGTGCCAGGATATTTAACGAGTGTAATGTCATCCAGTAGTGAGGAGGCAGAGTTGTGGGCAGAAGACACTAGAAAAAATGTGAGTAACTCCCTCCTGCCACCTGACGTCCCTCGTGCTGTCAAAGTAACCTGCAGAGTTTCCTGTGGTCTATCACGTAGGACCGTATATCTCAAAGAATGATCTGCTGACCCCTTTAGAATCAGCCAGGGACTGCTAAAAAACGTGGCTTTTGCAGCCCATCCCAACCCACTGAATTGAAATATCTCAGAATGGGGCCATTTTAACAAGCTCCTCAGGTGATTGATGCAAGATAAAGTTTGAGAACCCTTGACAAACCGAATGACTTGTCGAAACTGTAGCGAGGGCTCTTTCCCTCTTCTACCTAAACCCTTAATTGGCTCCACAAAGCCACAGAAGCAAGTTGAAAGTTTTCAACCTGTCAAATACAGCTTTAATGACTTCTCTGCCTAGGTCTCCAGTTTTATTCTCTCCCTGCTGCGTGCTGTGTGCTTAAAATTCCAGCAACAAGGAACTGTTTGCAGTTTCTGCAAACAGAGCTTGCTGCTTCTGGTCTCCTTGTCTGGGCTGACCAGGTCCCCTCTATCTGGAATGCCCTCCCTTCCTTTCTTTTCTTTTCTTTTTTTTTTTTTTTTTTGAGACGGAGTCTTGCTCTGTCACCCAGGCTGTAGTGCAATGGCGCGATCTAGGCTCTGTTGCCCAGGCTGAAGTGCCATAGCGCAATCTTGGCTCACTGCAACCTCCGCCTCCCAGGTTCAAGCAATTCTCCTGCCTCAGCCTCCCGAGTAGCTGGAATTACAGGCACCTGCCACCACACCTGGCTAATATTTGTATTTTTAGTAGAGACAGGGTTTCACCATTTTGGCCAGGCTGGTCTCAAACTCCTGACCTCAGGCAATCTACCCGTCTCGGCCTCTCAAAGTGCTGGAATTACAGGCGTGAGTCTCTGCGCCTGGCCTCTTCCTTCCTTTTCTTTCCAGGCTCCTCTATCTAGAATGTTCTTTCTTTCATCCTCCCCTTCATTACATCCCCTGAACTAAGTTAACATGGCTGCTTTTTCTCTTTGTAGATCTGTATCATCAGCCTTATACGGAATTATAAATGCTAGGGCTATTTTTCTTTTTTTTTTCCTGAGATGGACTTTCACTCTTGTTGCCCAGGCTGGAGTGCAATGGTGTGTTCTCAGCTCACCACAACCTCCGCCTCCCGGGATCAAGAGGTTATCCTGCCTCAGCCTTCTGAGTAGCTGGGATTACAGGCATGTGCCACCATGCCCAGCTAATTTTGAATTTTTAGTAGAGACAGGGTTTCTCCATGTTGAGCAGGCTAGTCTTGAACTCCCAGCCTCAGGTGATCACCCCACCTCGGCCTCCCAAAGTGCTGGGATTATAGGCGTGAGCCACTGCGTGGCCTCAAGGGCTATTTTTTCTATACATATTACATAATAGGCCATGAAAGTCTTGAGGACAGGATAAATATGTTGGTTAGTTTGGTTGCAGGCAACAGAACTCAAATCTGAAGAAAGAAAGAAGTATTGGTAAGATGCTGCATAGGTAAGAGATAAAAAAGAAGTATTTCAACTGTGCTTAGGAAGGGCAGACACTAGGGAAGCTACCGGTCACAGCAATAGGAACTTCTACCTATGCCAGAGGAGGGTCATGAAGGATAAAAAGCAGACACTATCAGTGGCAGCCCCAACAAGGTCATTGTTACATCACTGAAACATACACATGCATACATACACATACATTACATTTAACATTGTATGTGGTTCATGTCAGGTCTCTGAGCCTAAGCTAAGCCATCATATTCCCAGTGACCTCCACGTACACATCCAGATGGCCTGAAGCAACTGAAGATCCACAAAAGTAGTAAAAATAGCCTTACCTGATGACATTCCACCATTGGGATTTGTTTCTGCCCCACCCTAACTGATCCATGTACTTTGTAATCTCCCCCACCCTTATGAAGGTTCTTTATAAACTCCCCCACCCTTAAGAAGGTTCTTTGTCATTCTCCCCACCCTTGAGAATGTACATTTTGAGATTCACCCCCCCCCCATCCCCAAAACATTGCTCTTAACTCCACCGCCTATTCCAAAACCTATAAGAACTAATGGTAATCCCACCACCCTTTGCTGACTCTCTTTTCGGACTCAGCCCAACTGCACCCAGGTAAAATAAACAGCCTTGTTGCTCACACAAAGCCTGTTTGGTGATCTCTTCATACAGACACGTGAGACATTTGGTGCAGAAACCCGGGACAGGAGGACTCCTTCGGGACACCAGTCCCCTGTCCCCACCCTCACTCTGTGAGGAGATCCACCTACGACCTCGGGTCCTCAGACCAACCAGCCCAAGGAACATCTCACTGATTTCAAATCAGGTAAGTGACCTTTTCACTCTTCTTCAGCCTCTATCACTACCCTTCAATCTTCCTCTCTCGCTACCCTTCAGTCTTCTTCTCTCACTACCCTTCATTCTCCCTGTCCTTCCAATTCCAGTTCTTTTTCCTCTCTAGTAGAGACAAAGGAGACACATTTTATCCGCGGACCCAAAATTCCGGTGCCAGTCACAGACTCTGGAAAACAGTCTTCCCTTGGTGTTTGATCACTGCGGGGACGCCTGCCTGATTATTCACCCACCTTTCACCTTTCTGATCACCGCAGGGATGCCTGCCTTGGTCATTCACCCACATTCCCTTGGTGGCAAATCAATTGCAAGGACGCCTGCTTTGGCTGATCACCCACCCCCTTCTCTGTGTCTCTACCCTTCTCTTTAAACTTGCCTCCTTCACTATGGGCAACCTTCCACCCTCCATTCCCCTTTCTTCTCCCTTAGCCTGTGTTCTCAAGAACTAAAACCTCTTCAACTGTCACCTGACCTAAAATCTAAGCATCTTCTTTTCTTCTGCAATACCATTTGGCCCCAATACAAACTCGACAGTAGTTCCAAGTGGCCAGAGAATGGCACTTTCGATTTGTCTATCCTATAAGATCTAGATAATTTTTGTCGAAAAATGGGCAAATGGTCTGAGGTGCTTGACGTCCAGGCATTTTTTGACACATTGGTCCCTCCCTAGTCTCTGCTCGCCATGAAACTCGTCCCAAATCTTTCATCTTTCTCACCTGTCTGTTCCTTCAGTCTCCACCCCAAGCTCTGAGTCCTTTGAATCCTTTTCTACAGACTTATCTGACCTCTCCCCTTCTCCCCAGGCTGCTCCTCACCAGGCCAAGCCGGGTCCCAATTCTTCCTCAGCCTCTGCTCCCCAACCCTATAATCCTTCTATCACCTCCCCTCCCCACACCCGGTCTGGCTTACAGTTTCGTTCCGTGACTAGCCCTCCCCTACCTGCTCAACAATTTCTTCTTAGAGAGGTGGCTGGAGCTGAAGGCATAGTCAGGGTACGTGTGCCTTTTTCTCTATCAGACCTCTCTCAGATCAGTCAGCGTTTAGGCTCTTTCTCATCAGACCCCACTAAATACATACAGGAATTCCGATATCTAACTCCATCCTATAATTTAACCTGGAGTGACTTAAATGTCATCCTGACTTCTACCTTCTCCCCAGATGAACGGGAAAGAGTTTTTCTCGAGCCCAGTCTCACACAGATAACCACTGGCTTCATGAGCCAGACCTCCAGGAAGGCATTAGAGCAGTTCCCTGAGAAGATCCCCAGTGGAACTATCCGGCAGATTCCACAGGTAGAGCTAGGCGAGATTACATGGTTTCCTGCCTAGTTGAAGGACTTAAAAAGGCAGCTTACAAAGCTGTTAATTATGACAGACTTAAAGAAACTACCCAAGGTAAAGATGAAAACCCAGCCCAGTTCATGGCACGCTTAGCAGCAACCCTTCGACGCTTCACCGCCCTAGACCTAGAGGGGCCAGAAGGCCGCCTTATTCTTAATATGCATTTTATCACCCAGTCAGCTCCTGACTTTAGAAAAAAGCTTCAAAAATTAGATTCCAACCCTCAAACGCCACAACAGGACCTAATTAACCTCGCCTTCAAGGTGTACAATAATAGAGTAGAGGCAGCCAAGTTTCAACTATTTCTGGGTTGCAATTCCTTGCCTCCACTGTGAGAGAAACCCCAGCCACATCTCCAGCACACAGGAGCTTCAAAACATCTGAACCGCAGTGGCCAGGCGTTTTTTCAGGGCTGACTCCCCCAGGGTCTTGCTTCAAGTGCTGGAAATCTGGCCACTGGGCCACGGAATGCCTGCCGCCCAGGATTCCTCCTAAGCCATGTCCCATCTGTGCGGGACCCCATTGGAAATTGGACTGTTCGACTCACCTGGCAGCCACTCCCAGAGCCCCTGGAACTCTGGCCCAAGGCTTTCTGACCGATTCCTTCCCAGATCTTCTAGCGGCTGAAGACTGATGCTGCCCCATCGCCTCGGAAGCCCTCTCTAGACCATCACAGACGCTGAGCTTTGGGTAACTCTCACAGTAGAGGGTAAGTCCGTACCCTTCTTAGTCGATACGGAGGCTACCCACTCCACATTACCTTCTTTTCAAGGGCCTGTTTCCTTTGCCTCCATAACTGTTGTGGGTATTGATGGCCAGGCTTCTAAACCTCTTAAAACTCCCCAACTCTGGTGCCGACTTGGACAACATTCTTTAATGGACTCCTTTTTAGTTATTCCCACCTGTCCAGCTCCTTTATTAGGTCGAGACATTTTAACTAAATTATCTGCTTCCCTGACTATTCCTGCTCTACAGCCACACCTCATTGCCACCTTTCCCCCAGTTCAAAGCCTCCTTCACATCCTCTCTTTGTATCTCCCCACTTTAATCACAAGTATAGGATACCTCTACTCCCTCCTTAGTGACTGATCATGCACCCCTTACCATCCCATTAAAATCTAATCACCCTTACCCTGCTCAATGCCAATATCCCATCCCACAGCGTGCTTTAAAAGGATTAAAGCCTGTTATCGTTCACCTGTTACAGCATGGCCTTTTAAAGCCTATGAACTCTCCTTACAATTCTCCCATTTTACCTGGCCGAAAACCAGACAAGGCTTACAGGTTAGTTCAGGATCTGCGCCTTATCAACCAAATTGTCTTGCCTATCCACCCTGTGGTGCCAAACCCATAGACTCTCCTATCCTCGATACCTCCCCCTCCACAACCCATTCTGTTCTAGATAAACCTAGCTGACCCCAGAAATCCTAAATCCTTCCCCCACTCCCCTTTCCATTCCTTAAAAAACAGCCCTAAAAGCTGCTTCCACACTAGCCCTCCCTAACTCATCCCAACCCTTTTCATTATACACAGCCAAAGTACAGGGCTGTGTGGTCAGAATTCTTACACAAGAGCCGGGACTGTGCCCTGTAGCCTTTCTGTCCAAACAACTTGACCTTACTGTTTTAGCCTAGCCCTCACGTCTGCATGCGGCAGCTGCTGCTGCTTTAATACTTTTAGAGGCTCTCAAAATCACAAGCTATGCTCTGCTTACTCTCTACAGTTCCCATAACTTTCAAAATCTATTTTCTTCCTCACACTTGACGCATATACTTTCTGCCCCCCAGCTCCTTCAGCTATACTCAGTCTTTGTTGAGTCTCCCAGAATTACCATTGTTACTGGTCCAGACTTCAATCTCGCCTCCCACATTATTCCAGATATCACACCTGACCCGCATGACTTTTTTTTTTTTGTTCCCCTTGCCTTTCCTTCCTTTTCCCCTTTTTTCTTTTTTTCTGTTCCTTTCCCTGATCACACTTGGTTTATTGATGGCAGTTCCACCAGGCCTAATTGTTACTCACCAGCAAAGGCAGGCTATGCTATAGTATCTTTCACATCTATCATTGAGGCTACCACTCTGTCCCCCTCCACTACCTCTCAGCAAGCCGAACTCATTGCCTTAACTTGGGACCTCACTCTTGCAAAGGGACTACGCGTCAATATTTATACTGGCTCTAAATATGCCTTCCATATCCTGCCCCACCATGCTGTTATACGCACAGAAAGAAATTTCCTCACTATGCAAGGGGCCTCCATTATTAATGCTTCTTTAATAAAAACTCTTCTCAAAGCCGCTTTACTTCCAAAGAAAGCTGGAGTCATTCACTGTAAGGGCCGTCAAAAGGCATCAGATCCCATCGCTCAGGGCAACGCTTATGCTAATAAGGTAACTAAAGAAGCAGCTAGTGTTCCAACTTCTATCCCTCATGGCCAGTTTTTCCTCTTCTCATTGGTCACTCCTATTTACTCTCCTACTGAAGTTTCCACCTATCAATCTCTTCCCACACAAGGCAAATGGTTCTTGGACCAAGGAAAATATCTCCTTCCAACCCACAGGCCCATTCTACTCTGTCATCATTTCATAACCTCTTCCATGTAGGTTACAAGCTGTTAGCCTACCTCTTAACCTCTCATTTCCTTTCCATCATGAACATGTATCCCCAGTCCTCCACTCTTGACTCCCTTTTGGAGTGGACAGATGATCTTTATTGACAGGACACACTCCAACACTTTCACCCTGATGAAGTCCTATTCTTTACTTTTATACAATTATTCTTCTTCCCATTCTTATGCCACCCTCTACCTCTCCCCAGCTATCTCCACCACACTATCAATCTCACTCACTCTCTCCTAGCCATTTCTAATCCTTCTTTACAAACAATTGCTGGCTTTGCATTTCTTTCCTCCAAAATCACCGAGTACCGCAATTTACTCATTGCTGAAAAAGGAGGACTCTGCATATTTTTAAATGAAGGGTGTTGTTTTTCCCTAAATCAGTCTGGCCTGGTATATGACAACATTAAAAAAAACTCAAAGATAGAGCCTAAAAACTTGCCAACCAAGCAAGTAATTACACTAAACCCCCTAATACCTCCTTGGACACTCTCTAATTAGATGTCCTGGTTCCTCCCAGTTCTTAGTCCTTTAATACTTGTTTTTCTCCTTCTCTTATTCGGATCTTGTGTCTTCCGTTTAGTTTCTCAATTCATACAAAACCGCATCCAGGCCATCACCAATAATTCCATATGACAAATGCTCCTTCTAACAACCCCACAATATCACCCCTTACTACAAATTCTTCCTTCAGCTTAATCTCTCCCACTGTAGGTTCCCACGCCGCTCCTAATCCCGCTTGAAGCAGCCCTGCGAAACATCGCCCATTATCTCTCCATACCACCCCCAAAACTTTTCGCCGCCCCAACACTTGACCACTATTTTGTTTTATTTTTCTTATTAATATAAGAAGACAGGAATGTCAGGCCTCTGAGCCCAAGCTAAGCCATCATATCCCCAGTGACCTGCACGTACACATCCAGATGGCCTGAAGCAACTGAAGATCCACAAAAGTAGTAAAAACAGCCTTACCTGATGACATTCCACCATTGGGATTTGTTTCTGTCCCACCCTAACTGATCCATGTACTTTGTAATCTCCCCCACCCTTAAGAATATTCTTTATAAACTCCCCCACCCTTAAGAAGGTTCTTTGTCATTCTCCCCACCCTTGAGAATGTACCTTGTGAGATCCACCCCCTGTCCCCAAAACATTGCTCTTAACTCCACCGCCTATCCCAAAACCTATAAGAACTAATGGTAATCCCACCACCCTTTGCTGACTCTCTTTTCAGACTCAGCCCGCCTGCACCCAGGTGAAATAAACAGCCTTGTTGCTCACACAAAGCCTGTTTGGTGATCTCTTCACACAGACACGTGAGACAGTTCATAGTAATCAATCAAAATGCTATCTGTGGCTTGATGAAAGAACAATTCCCTCGAAGGAAGGGTGTATGGTGCTGTTACAGAAGAAGCTGGAGAGGTGCTTGGCAGCTGAAAACAATAGCTGTTCACTCCATTGGGCCTTGCTCTGGACTGTGTCCCCAATGTCTAATGAGGTGCTTAACACAAATTAGGCTTTTATTGAATATTTTCAGAATGATTGAAGTCAGAGAGACAGAGAACTGATACTTAACACCACCTACCAGGCAATGACTTAAGGATTTACTTGCTATTGCATTTAACCTCTCACAACAATTCTGTAGGTAAACACGGTGTTTTTTCAGATGGGGAACCTAAGACTAAAGAAAAAACTTGCCAGGGACACTCAGCAAGAGAAAGCTGTGGCCTTGAGTGTGTGGGCATTGACTTCCCTCAGTGAGAAATATAGAATCTTTTTTCTCCATAAGAAGCATGTGTGGCCAGGCACGATGGCTCACTCCCGTAATCCCAGCACTTTGGGAGGTGAAGGCTGGTGGATCACCTGAGGTCAGGAGTTCAAGACCAACCTGGCCAACTTGGTAAAACCTGTCTCTACTAAAAATGCAAAAATTAGCTGTGCGTGGTGGCAGGTGCCTGTAATCCCAGCTACTCAAGAGGCTGAGGCAGGAGAATGACTTGAGCCCGGGAGGCAGAGGTTGCAGTGAGCCAAGATTGTGCCACTACATTCCAGCCTGAGGGGCAGGAGTAAGACCCTATCTCAAAACCAAACAAACAAAAAACTGAAGAATTTGAAAGAGCACTTAAAGAGAGAGATATACCTTATTTATGGACTCAGCACTGTAAACATGGCAGTTCTTTCCAAATTAACCTGTAATTTAATGTTAAGGTTAAGAATATAAACAATTACAAAAGGGACACACTTCCAGGTTTGCTAGGAACAAGCAAAGCCTGCTGTCCACAGTTTT
>NW_012101421.1:1152880-1154052 GCF_000951045.1 Mandrillus leucophaeus
CCCTAGTAGCTGGGATCACAGGTGCTCGCCACCATGCCTGGCTACTTTTTGTAGTTTTAGTAGAGACAGGGTTTCACCATGTTGGCAGGTTAGTCTCGAACTTCTGACCTCAGGTGATCTGCCAGCCTCGGACTCCGAAAGTGCTGGGATTACAGGTGTGAGCCACCATGCCTGGCCTGATTTTTGTGTTCTTCAGTAACATCTCTTTTTAGTTAACAATGTCTTGGAAAAAATAGAAGAAGGTCAATATTGTGTAGGGGTTAAGTTCATTAACATTTAGAGTCAGAAGTCCTGGCTTCAACTCAGCTGTTTTTTATCATAAATGTAATCTGAGGCAAGTTTTTGGACTGTCTGTACCTCTGTTTCTCTGGAAACAGCAGGATGATAATATTAGTTACCTATTTCATAGAGTTATTATGATGATTAAATGAGTTAACACATATAAAGCACTTGGAATAATACCTGATACATAGTTAAGTGCTATTAAAAGTTTTGTTTGTTAGGCTAAGCGCTGTGGCTCATGCCTGTATTCCTAGCACTTTGGGAGGCTGGGACAAGAGGATTGCTTGAGCCCAGGAGTTTCAGACCAGCCTAGGCAACATAGTGAGACCTCGTCTCTACTAAAAATAAAAAACTTAGCCAGGCATGGTGGTGGGCACCTCTAGTCCTAGCTACCTGAAGGCTGAGGTGGGAGGATTGCTTGAGCCCAGGAGGTTGAAGCTGCAGTGAACAGTGAGCCACTGCACTCCAGACTGGATGACAGAGCAAGATCCAGTCCCCATTGTCCCCCACCAAAAGTTCTTTTTAACTGCTGCATTTAATATTTATATTTTAAATATACTACACTGTAACGTATTTAATTATCCCTCTAATAAATAGAAATTTTGTTGCTTGCATATTTTTGGTACTATAGACAGTGTTTCAAAGAACAACAGGCCGAGGGTAGTGGCTCACGTCTGTAATCCCAGCACTTTGGGAGGCTGAGGAGGGGCTAGATCACCTCAGGTCAGGAGTTCGAGACCAGCCTGGCCAACATGGTGAAACCCTGTTGCTAATAAAAATACAAAAAAAATTAGCCAGGCGTGGTGGCAGTTGCCCGTGATCCCAGGTACTCGAGAGGCTGAGGCAGGAGAATCACTTGAATCCAGGAGGTAGAGGTTGCAGTGAGCCGA
>NW_012101421.1:1155732-1157732 GCF_000951045.1 Mandrillus leucophaeus
TTCCTTCCTTCCTTCCTTCCTTCCTTCCTTCCTTCCTTCCTTCCTTCCTTCCTTCCCTCCTTCCTTCCTTCCTTCTTTCTCTTTATAAAGACAGGATCATCCAGGTTGGAATACAGTGTTGTGATCACAGCTCACTGCAGCCTCAAACTCCTGGGCTCAAGTCATCCTCCCGCCTCAGCCTCCCATAGTGCTGGGATTACAGGCCTGAGCCACTGTGCCCGGCCAATGCTGCCATTTTTTGAACATGTGTCCTATGAAGAACCAAAATTCTAGACTACACTTTTACGGAACACTGATTACCTCACTTTTCCTTATGCCTAATTATGTTTCCCCATGCCTTAGACCACCCTGCTCTTCTATCCCATAAATGCCCCTAAACTCCATCTTTGGGGAGGCAGACGTGAGACCTGTTCTCCCATCTCCTTGCTCAGCGGCCCACATAAATAAATTCTTTCTCTGCTACAAAATTCATTATGTTCATGGTTGGCTTACTGTGATGTGGGCAAAACAGGCCCAGTTTTGTAACTGCCCAAAGGGTTCACCCTGCTCTCTGCCTAGACAGAGCCGATTCATCAGGACAGGGGATTTGCAACAGAGAAAGAGTAATTCATGCAGAGCCAGCTGTATGGGAGACCAGAGTTTTATTACTCAAATCAGTCTCCCTGGGGAGCAGAATTTTTAAGGACAATTTGACAGCGGAAGGGGGAGGCCAGTGAGCCAGGAGTGCTGCTTAGTCAGAGATGAAATCACAGGGAGTCGAAGCTGTCTTCTTGCACTCAGTCAGTTCTGGCTGGGGCCGCAAGATCAGGTGAGCCAGTTTATTGATCTGGGTGGTGCCAGCTGATCCATCAAGTGCAGGATCTGCAAAATGTCTCAAGCACTCATCTGAGGAGCAGTTTAGGGAGGGTCAGAATCTTGTAGCCTCTAGCTGCATGACTCCTAAACCGTAATTTCTAAACTTGTGGCTAATGTTAGTCCTACAAAGGCAGTCTAGTCCCCAGGCAAGGAGGTCTGCTTTGGAAATGGGCTGTTATTGTCTTTGTTTTAAACTAGAAACTAAGTTTCTCCCAAAGCTAGTTCAGCCTATGCCCAGGAAATGAACAAGGACAACTTGGAGGTTAGAAGGAGGATGGAGTCAATTAAGTTAGATCTCTTTCACTGTCTCAGTCATAATTTGGCAAAGGCAGTTTCAGTTCAGTAACACTCTTACCTTAGCCATCTGAGCAGCTGGAATTACAGGCACACACCACCATGCCTGGCTAAAATTATTAATTTTTATTTATTAATATTTAACTTAGCACTGCATACAAACAGTACAAATTTCAAGATGCACAAAAGATCATATGGTAAAAGTCTTTTTTTCATTCCTGTTTCCCAGGAACCAGTTCCCCTCCCTAGCAACAACCACAGTTATTCATTTCCTGTGTATCTTTTCAAAAAATCAATATGCATAAACAGTATATATACATTTTGTGTATCTACATATGTTATACATACACATAAACCCTTATACCTACGTGTGTGCACATGTATAGTCTTTCAAAAAAATCAATGATAGTGTACAATAAATACAGTTGTGTACTTTGCTTTTTTCACTTAATAATACATCTCAGAGGGGTTTCTCTAGGACAGTTATAAAGCTGACTTGCTTTTTAATGGCTGCATAGTATTCCATTGTATGGAGATGCCTTTATTTATTTATTTGCTTATTTTTGAGACAGAGTCTCACTCTGTCGCCGGGCTGGTGTGCAGTGGCGCAATCTCGGCTCACGGCAATCTGGAGATAGCCATAATTTATTTAACCAGTCACCTATTGGTGAATATTTAAAATGTTTCTAGCTGGCTGTAGTGGCTCATGAGTGTCATCCAAGTGCTTTGTGAGGTTAAGGCAGGAGGATCACTTGAGCCCGGGAGTTCAAAACCAGCTTGTGCAACATAGCAAGACTCTGTCTCTACAAAAAACTCATTTTTAAATTACCTGAGCATGGTGGTATGTGCCC
>NW_012101421.1:1159252-1161294 GCF_000951045.1 Mandrillus leucophaeus
TTATTATATCAGATGCTTTTATCCTCTCATATCTATTTGCCTGCCTCATTTTGTTGAATACTGTTTTATTATTTTCTAAGAATTTTTATGCTTCTCATCTCTACAGCAGAGACTTAGTGAAAAAATGCATAGATTTTTAAAAATAAAAGACAAGCTAGAATTAAAATCTGGTTCTACAACTTATTTCCTATGTGACTTTTGCTAAGTTAAATAATCTGAGCATATAAAATGGGAATAATAATATTGACCTTGTGAGATAATTATTGAAAGACATGTATAAATATGAATATATTTGTCACTTCTCATATGCCAGGTCCTCTAGCCCTCAGAGTTGCCACTATCAGGATAAATAGGAAGGCAAATATAGCAGGTTATGGAAGACTAAGAGGATAGTATGAGATGAATGTGATGTGGAAAGGTTTCCAAGGCCAGGCATGGTGGCTCATGCCTATAATCCCAGTACTTTGAGAGACCGAGGCAGGAGGATTGCTTGAGCCCAGGAGTTCATGACCAGCTTGGGCAGCATATTGGGACACTGTCTCTACAAAAAATACAAAAGTTAGCTGAGTGTGGTGACACATGACTGTGCTCCCAGCTACTCAGGAGGCTGAGGTGGGAGGACTGTTTGAGCCCATGAGGTTGAGACTGCAGTGAGATGAGCCACCGCGCCCGGCCTCTTGCAGGACTTTTTAGATAATATTAAGGATTTGGAATTTAATCCTAAGGATTAGGAGACCTATTAAAGGATTTTGTGCACGGGGTGACACAAGATGTTTGCTTTTCGAAAGATCACTTTAGTGGCCATGTGGATAATAAACTGGAGAGAGGCAATGATGGATGCGGGTAGGGCATCTAGGAACTATTGCCATAAGTCGCGCAAGAGAATGCAGTGATTTAAAATAAGCGGTGGCTATGGAAATAGAAGAAAATGAGCCTGGTGGCTCACGCCTGTAATCCCAGCACTTTGGGAGGCCAAGGCAGCCGGATCTTGAGGTCAGGAGTTCAAGACTAGCCTGGCCAACATGGTGAAACTCCGTCTCCACTAAAAATACAAAAAAATTAGGTGGGCGTGGTGGCATGTGCCTGCAATCCCAGCTACTCGGGAGGCTGAGGCAGGAGAATCACTTGAACCCAGGAGGCAAAGGTTGCAGTGAGCTGAGATCCTGCCATTGCACTCCTCCAGCCTGGGTGACAGAGACAGACTTCATCTCAGAAAAAAAATAACGATTGAGATACATATTGGAGGCAGGATTGTGATTATGATTGATTCAATGTGAATAAGAGGAGGAAATCAAGGATGACGTCCAGGTGTCTAGACTGAGCTATAAAGTGGATCATAGTGCCATTTGCTAACAGAGAGATCAACCACTGGAGAAGGTGAGGTGGTGGCTGCTATAATGAGTTCATTATTGGAGACACTGGGCTGAGGGTGTCTATGTCAAATGGTCAGTCATGTAAGCTATTGGGCTATTGGGCATTTGAATGGCCTGGGGTGGAGATAAAGATGTGAAAGTCTTTGGAACCAAAATGGTGACAGAACCTGTGTGATTTTTGAGAGAGAGAGAAAGAGAGAGGGAGACAGAGAGGAGAAGGGAAAAGGTGCTAAGACAGAATCCTAGGATCTCTAGCCCAGAGCCAGTGGAGAAGGAGACTCTGGCAAAGGAGAGAAACAACAGCCAGAAAGAAAGAAGGAAAGTCAGAGTGCTTCCAGGAGGGGATGGTCAGCACTGACAAAAATAGTCGAGGGGTCAAGCACAAAAATAGCTGAAAAGAATTTATTGGAATTAGTTACATGAACGTCACCAGTGACACTGATAATAAAGCAGTTTTTGGACAGATGGAGGTGCAGAGGTTGGTTCAGAATCCAGAATGGACTGAATAAGAAGTGAATAAATAAGAAATGATGACATAATGTAGAGGATCAGATCAAGAGATTTGGCCTTGAAGGGGATATGGGGCAGGAGTTGAGGCATAAGTGGGATGAAAGGGAGGTTTTTGTTTTCCTTTTGAAGATAGGAATAACTATCTTTTCATCCTATTTC
>NW_012101421.1:1162160-1167007 GCF_000951045.1 Mandrillus leucophaeus
GACTACAGGCGTGCACCATCACACCCAGCTTTGTATTTTTAGTAGAGACAGGGTTTCACCATGTTGGCCAGGCTGGTCTCGAACTCCTGACCTCAGGTGATCTGTCCTCCTTGGCCTCCCAAAGTGCTGGGATTACAGGCATGAGCCACTGCCCCGGCTTGGTTTGTTTTTTGAGACAGGGTCTCGCTCTGTCGCACAGGATGGAGTGCAGTAGCGTGATCTTGGCTCCTGTGCTCAAGTGATCCTCCCACCTCAGCCTCCCAAAGAGCTGAAATTACAGGCGTGAGCCACGGTACCCGGCCTATATCTCCTAATTAAAAGTAAAGCCTGGGGTAAACTGGATGAAGTTTACGGCCTGTTAAATACATACATGTATTATATGCGTTATTATATCCCATGTGTTACATTATATATTATTGTATATGCGTATTATATACTATGTACTATTCTTACAACTGTATGCAAATCTATAATTACCTCAAAGTAAAGTTTTGTTTTTGTTTTTTAAAGTAAGTTCTGTGAGAACTGGGATTTTGTTTGCTTGTTGACAGTTGTGTCTCCATCACCAGAACTGAGTCTGGCGTGCAGTGGGCACGAAATAAGTCTTCGTAAAAAGTGTGAATTAACGCCCGGCTAATTTTTGCATTGTTAGCAGAGACGGGGTTTCATCATGTTGGCCAGGCTGGTCTCGAACTCCTGACCTCAAGCGATCCACCTGCCTCGGCCTACCCAAAGTGTTGGAATTACAGGCGTGAGCCACAGCGCCCGGCTGATCACATTTAAAGGGCGGGATGGGGAGAGTACAAACAACAGAGGAAATCCTGAGCCGCAGAGGAAACTGGAGACGGCAGGGTTTAGCACTAGAATATCTGTAAGAGAGGTAGGATTGGAATCTGAATCTCCCGAACTCTTTCCACTACCCAGGCTCTCTCTCCATTAATGGACTATTGATTGGACGACAGAGTAATGATAGCACCGTCTTAGGAGACGTCCAATCATAGGTCATAGTTCAATCTTTGCAGCTTATTGTGATTACAACAGTGGAGGATGGTCCGTACAAGCGGCTGTTCTCTGATTACCATTAAGCATGGCCACGCCCGCACTTCACTTCTGACAGTGGGGAAAGAGGCTGTGTGTGACAGCTTGGAAGGTTTACTACTGCCTCAGGTCCTCTTCTCTGCAGTTGAGGTTTCAGGTTTCAATCCTCCCAATACCACAAGACAGAGCACCTGGCGGCTGCCGCCTCCGCCTCCGCGCCTTAACCTAGGCGGCTTGCCGAAGATTTCAGCCCCGCGGCCGCGCACTCGCCCTGCCCTAGACCAGGGTTGGGCGCAGCGGCGGAGGTTGCTTCTTGGCTGCGCGAGCTGCGCGCGCTGGGAGGCGGCGATCGCAGCTGGGCCGGGACTTCCTTCCTCCACCGCACGACAACAAAACAACCCTGCAGCAGGCACTGAGTGCTTGGCAGCTGTCTGGGCGAGAGGCACAGCGATGGGGTCCGTGCTGAGCAGCGACAGCGGCAAATCGGCTCCCCCCTCTGCCACCCCGCGGGCCCTGGAGCGCAGGGGGGACCCGGCGTTGCCCGTCACGTCCTTCGACTGCGCCGTGTGCCTTGAGGTGTTACACCAGCCTGTCCGGACCCGCTGTGGCCACGTGTAAGTGCCAGGGGAGCTCGGTTTGGGCCCACCCCTAAGGAGGGCGATGTCGGGAAGCTGAGGGCATGATGTGGGGAAGGAGGGGGACGGAAGACAGCGCCTTAGGAAACTGCTGCAGAGAGAAACCTGGACCCGTCGGGTGCGGGGCCACGGGGAAAACGCCGGTCGGAAGGTGACACAGGATTTCGGGAGGAGAAAAAAGAAACAATCGGGCCCTGCAGCCCCCTTGCGCTGCCTCCTCCCGAAGTCCAGGTGCGGAGCTCCAGAGAAGGGGATCCAGGCACGGGTCCCGCCCAGAGCCAGGGCTCGCCAACAGGGGAGGGTGCTCTTGGCTGGAGAACCAGCGCTCGCCCGGGCACGAAAAAGAAACGAGCTCCAACTGCAAGGCAGGGGCTCCCTCAAAGCGCAGGTACCCCGCTGAACACGGTGGAACAGGCTGCGCTTCCCTCTGCCCCAGAAACCCGGGTCTGTTTTGTTTTGCTGGAGCTGTGCACGTGTTCCCAGAATGCCCACAGAGGCTCGTCTTAAGCAAACAAGGATCTGTGCAAAGTGTTTTTCCACCCGCACCCCTGCTACCCTTTCCCAACACAGACACCCATCCCCTCAAAGAGCAAGTCAAACTGGAGCTTCCGAGTGACTTTCCACAAGTCGTTAGAGTTTAACAACCTGCTAGGGTGGGGCTTGGACGTTAGCCGCAAGCCCCTGAATGTACTCCTCCAAAACCCAGCCACAACGTGACAGGAGGTGGCAGACTACCTGCTTTACACACCGTCTCTCCAAACCGGCAGAAATTACAGAGTAAAATAACTTTCTCAAAACGGCATAGTACTTAGCTAAAACTCACAGTTGGTGCAAAGCCGTGGTCGTTTCTAAGAAGAGTTTAAAAACAAAGTTCCTATATAAAATTGGCACATGCTTAATGTGTGCTTGAGTAACTGGTGGAGTTGGATCTGTGAATTTGTGCTCTCTGTTTACTTTGTGTGTGTGTATGAGAGAGAGAGAGAGAGAGATAGTCTGACTCTGTCGCCCAGGCTGGAGTGCGGTGGCGGTGGCAGGATCTCGGCTTACTGCAACCTCCACCCACTGCAACCTCTGTCTTCCCGGCTCAAGTGATCCTCCTGCCTGAGCCTCCCGAGTTGCTGGGATTACAGGCGCCCAAGACCACACCCTACTAGTTTTTGAATTTTGAGTAGAGATGGGGGTTTCACCATGTTGGCCAGGCTGGTCTTGAACTCCTGACCTCAATTGATCCACCCACCTCGGCCTCCCAAAGTGCTGGGATTAAAGGTGTGAGACACTGCACCCAGCCTTCTCTCTTTGGTTTGAATTTTGTTCGTGGATGTGTGTGTGTGTGTGTCTGCACGGATCAGAAGCGGAAGCCTACTTAATGTCCTTTGAAGGGTGACTATAGTATGATGAAGCCCTGTGTGATACCACAGTGGCATGTACTTGTATTTGGCTTAGCAGGAAGAAAGAAATGCATTTGGCTTAGCAGGAAGAAAGAAATAGCATTATTGCTTCTGAGGATCACTTTTGAAAGGATTTAGGTAGTCCTTAAAAACATGTTGTGCACTTGCATTCAGAAGTTTTGAGGCCGGGCATGGTGGCTCACACCTGGAATCCTTAGGTGATCTTTAATACCTATAGCCTTGTATCTGAAAAGCAGTTTTCACCACTGCCCACCTGTGAGCCAGGGAGAAAAGTGTGCAGCCTGCACAATGTATAAATAAAGAGTGCTTTGGGCATTATTTCGTAGCTGTATTTTCGAGGCCTGTTGTTTCAGCTTTGTTCTTAAAACTCGAGGCTTAAATTTACCCTCCTTTCTGATTACTAATGTTGTTGCTCAGCTGTCCAGATGTAGCTCATTAACGTAATATCCACAGGCCAATCTGGAAGCCAAGATGGGCTGTGTGAGTCATAAAATATATTGATTATTTTAGGGCAATAACAGCCTAAAGATACCTCCACGTAAATTGAATCATTATTAGCATTAAAACTTTGAAGTTGTGCAAAACATAAACAGTGGGCATTTTGAAGATTCTTTTTGGAATAGACCGCTTTGCTGCTAATTCAATTATCTGACTGGAGATTGTTTTCCTGTTTTGGACTTTGAATAGTATAACTTACCATTTACAATATTTTGCCTTCTACTAAAGGATAATATAAATTTGCAAAATGTTAAATTTTTTGTTTAATCTTTTTCTTTGTTAAAGTTAATAGGAAACTAGCAACTGGAAAAATAACCATAAAATAGCATTACAAGGGCTGAACAAATTGCCTTTCCTCTCTTTACTGTTCTTTGTTTTGACAAATCTATGTCCATTGTTCTAGCTGTGGGCAGAATTTCCATATTCCTCCTTTTGGCAAACTTACTTGGGCCCCTTCCACTTTATAAATGTTAACCAGAGTCCTTTCTGCTGTAGAGATTATGAGCGTTGTTAATGCCATTTGTACATTCTAAATGAATTACTCTTTTCCATTGAAATTAAGTTGGAAAATGAATAAATGCAAATGAACCTTCTGTATTTTATTATCCCATATTGAAGCTACAGTTTCAGACATATTGAACTAGGTGGTTTATGCTGATTTTCAAGTCAAACAAGTTTAATAGTAACAGCAGTACCTTGACTGAATATGTACAGAGCACTTTATAAGTTGTATTGTGATGCAGTAGTAACTGGCCCTTATAGAAAGCTGGATTTGAAATTCCCCTCTGCCACTAGCAAGCTGTGTGACCACTGTAGGGAAATTTGAATTTGATTTTTTTCCCCTAAAGGTTTGATCACTTGAGTCTATGAAACAAACTGCTGATAGATTAACAGGGGAGGAAAGGCCTACAAATGTATTAATGTGCATATGGGCACGGGAGTCATCAAACTATGAAAACTGAAAGGGCCAGATGCTTGATGCTTTTAAACCATCTTGAGGTTACACCAGAATAGGGGCTTGGAACATGGTTATGGGAAGGCAACAGAAAGAAGGGTCTGGGGCAAAGATGGTCTAGTTATGCAGATGAAACTTCATAGATAGCAGCTCCTAGAAAGAATAGGCATGAGCCTGTGTTAAGTTGCTCTGTCATACCTTCCTAGGTGTCAGACCTTCAGTTAATAATTTCCTAGGTACGGATAAGGGGGTGGCTCCAAGAAAGCCTGGTTGTTTATTTCACCAGTGTAGATTTTCTCTACAGATACAAGT
>NW_012101421.1:1167057-1171825 GCF_000951045.1 Mandrillus leucophaeus
TTAATACCTATAGCCTTGTATCTGAAAAGCAGTTTTCACCACTGCCCACCTGTGAGCCAGGGAGAAAAGTGTGCAGCCTGCACAATGTATAAATAAAGAGTGCTTTGGGCATTATTTCGTAGCTGTATTTTCGAGGCCTGTTGTTTCAGCTTTGTTCTTAAAACTCGAGGCTTAAATTTACCCTCCTTTCTGATTACTAATGTTGTTGCTCAGCTGTCCAGATGTAGCTCATTAACGTAATATCCACAGGCCAATCTGGAAGCCAAGATGGGCTGTGTGAGTCATAAAATATATTGATTATTTTAGGGCAATAACAGCCTAAAGATACCTCCACGTAAATTGAATCATTATTAGCATTAAAACTTTGAAGTTGTGCAAAACATAAACAGTGGGCATTTTGAAGATTCTTTTTGGAATAGACCGCTTTGCTGCTAATTCAATTATCTGACTGGAGATTGTTTTCCTGTTTTGGACTTTGAATAGTATAACTTACCATTTACAATATTTTGCCTTCTACTAAAGGATAATATAAATTTGCAAAATGTTAAATTTTTTGTTTAATCTTTTTCTTTGTTAAAGTTAATAGGAAACTAGCAACTGGAAAAATAACCATAAAATAGCATTACAAGGGCTGAACAAATTGCCTTTCCTCTCTTTACTGTTCTTTGTTTTGACAAATCTATGTCCATTGTTCTAGCTGTGGGCAGAATTTCCATATTCCTCCTTTTGGCAAACTTACTTGGGCCCCTTCCACTTTATAAATGTTAACCAGAGTCCTTTCTGCTGTAGAGATTATGAGCGTTGTTAATGCCATTTGTACATTCTAAATGAATTACTCTTTTCCATTGAAATTAAGTTGGAAAATGAATAAATGCAAATGAACCTTCTGTATTTTATTATCCCATATTGAAGCTACAGTTTCAGACATATTGAACTAGGTGGTTTATGCTGATTTTCAAGTCAAACAAGTTTAATAGTAACAGCAGTACCTTGACTGAATATGTACAGAGCACTTTATAAGTTGTATTGTGATGCAGTAGTAACTGGCCCTTATAGAAAGCTGGATTTGAAATTCCCCTCTGCCACTAGCAAGCTGTGTGACCACTGTAGGGAAATTTGAATTTGATTTTTTTCCCCTAAAGGTTTGATCACTTGAGTCTATGAAACAAACTGCTGATAGATTAACAGGGGAGGAAAGGCCTACAAATGTATTAATGTGCATATGGGCACGGGAGTCATCAAACTATGAAAACTGAAAGGGCCAGATGCTTGATGCTTTTAAACCATCTTGAGGTTACACAAGAATAGGGGCTTGGAACATGGTTATGGGAAGGCAACAGAAAGAAGGGTCTGGGGCAAAGATGGTCTAGTTATGCAGATGAAACTTCATAGATAGCAGCTCCTAGAAAGAATAGGCATGAGCCTGTGTTAAGTTGCTCTGTCATACCTTCCTAGGTGTCAGACCTTCAGTTAATAATTTCCTAGGTACGGATAAGGGGGTGGCTCCAAGAAAGCCTGGTTGTTTATTTCACCAGTGTAGATTTTCTCTACAGATACAAGTCTCCCCCACAAAAGGCAGCTTTTTAGGGTTATTCCTGTATGCGGGAATATATCAAAGAAGTACATTTTGGGGTGAAATATTTTCAGTTTCCTTTAGTCCTCCATTTTCACATTTCCTTTATTTCCTTTTATTATTTTTTACTTTATTTTTAGAGGTCACCCAGGTTGCAGTGTAGTGGTACAATCATGGCTCACTACAGCCTCTACCTGCTGGGCTCAGCAATCCTCCTGCCTCAGCCTCTCGCGTAGCTGGGACTACAAGTGCCTGCCACCATGCCTGGCTATTTTTTACTTATTTATTTATTTTGAGATGGAGTCTCACTCTATTGCCTAGGCTGGAGGGCAGTGACGTGATCTCAGCTCACTGCAACCTCCGCCTCCCGGGTTCAAGTGACTCTCCTGCCTCAGCCACTCTAGTAGCTGGGATTAAAGACACGCACCACCATGCCCAGCTAGTTTTTGTATTTTTTGTAGGGGCAGGGTTTCGCCATTTTGCCCAGGCTGGTCTTGAACCCCTGAACTCAGGTGATTTGCCTGCCTCGGCCTCCCAAAGTGCTGGAATTACAGGAGTGAGCCACTGCACCCAGCCAAGAAAGTGACAATTCTTTACATACCGCAAGGTCAGGAATTTTGTAAGGGAACCATATACACAGGGTACCAGGCCAATCTTTTTCTAAGTCCATTGGCTTTTTAATGTCAATCTCAGTCCCTCAAAGCAGTTTGATCATGTATCTAAGTATGACATTCCAGTTAAAGCCTTGGTAAAATAACCACTGTCTCCAATTA
This sequence comes from Mandrillus leucophaeus, assembly GCF_000951045.1. Lineage (NCBI taxonomy): Eukaryota > Metazoa > Chordata > Mammalia > Primates > Cercopithecidae > Mandrillus > Mandrillus leucophaeus. Next base: position 1,169,404 of record NW_012101421.1, read on the forward strand.
TGTCCTGTTCAGACTGTTACTGAACTTATGCATGTAACTATATTGCCATGAAATAAGAATACTCAAAAAACAGTTTGTCAGTCCAAAGAGAAAAAGGTAAATTATTTTGCTCACAAAAGTATACTTGCCCAGGTGCGTGGCTCATGCCTGTAATCCCAGCAGTTTGGAAGACCAATGCAGGAGGATGACTTGAGACCAGCAGTTTGTGACCAGCCTGGGCAACATAGCGAGACCCCATCTCTAATACACAAAAGTCTTGTTCAAAAGAGAAAACCGTATTTTACTTTTGAATCAATATATCAATAATAAAGCTAATTTAAATAAAGCCTAATAAACAAGTTCATCTAATTTCAGTCAGCTTTGACCACACAAGATAAGATTTACATATCTTTTATAACCTCTTAGAATTTTTCTTCTATTTCCAACTTTCTATATTCATTTAGTTTTATCTATATCTTTTTTTTATTCTTTCAATTTGAAACAATCTTTAAATAACTTATGGATAAAATTAATTTTCCATTAACAAAAAAATCACACTTCATGCCATTCTTTTTTTTTTTTTTAAGACGGAGTCGTACTGTGTTACCTAGGCTGGAGTGCAGTGGCATGATCTTGGCTAATTGCAACTTCCGCCTCCTGCGTTCAAGCGATTCTCCTGCCTCAGCCTCCCGAGTTGCTGGGATTACAGGCGTGTACCATCACACCCGGCCTCATGCCATTCTTATAACCTTTATCTCCAAAAACATATTTTGCTTTTTTTGTATATTCTGCCTGAAGAATTGTTTCTCTTATTTCCAGTAATTTTGTTTGTTTTTAGAGACATGATCTAAGAATAAACTACTCAGTGATGTGATCATAGCCGACTGCAACCTCAAATTCCTGGGCTCAAGCAATCCTCATACCTCAACCTCCTTAGTAGCTGGAACGACAAGCATGCCCCACCACACCCTGCTAAAATTTTATTTTTTTATAGAGACAGGGTCTCCCTATGTTGCCCAGGCCAGTCTTGAATTCCTAGGTTCAAGTGATCCTCCTGCCTTAGCCTCGCAAAGAGCTGGGATTACAGGCATGAGCACTCCCAAACTGCTGGGATTATAGGCATGAGCCACCACACCAGCCAACCAACAATTTAAAAACTAGTTTTATTGCTGGGCACAGTGGCTCACACCTATAATCCCAACATTTTGGGAGGCCGAGGCAGGCGGATCACTTGAGCCCAGGAGTTGGAAAACAGCCTGGTCAACATGGCGAAACCTTGTCCCTCCTGAAAATACTAAAAAAATTAGCCGGGCATGGTGGTGCACGTGGAGGCTGAGGTGGAAGAATCGCTTGAACCTAGGAGGCAGAGGTTGCAGTGAGCTGAGATCGCACCACTGCACTCCAGCCTGGGTGACAGTGAGAGTCGTTCTCAAAAAACAAAAACAAACAAACAAAAATCCTAGCTTGATTTACCAAAGATTACTAAAGTCATATGAACTTTGAAAAACATTTGGGATAGTTAATTTGTGAGTACTCATTTATTTAGAAGTCAGTTTGGTACCACACAGACTGTACAAACACACGTGTAAACATATATATATACATGTAGACACAACATATATCACACGCACACACCAGTATCCAAAAGCCAAAGAGATTAGGATGTTTAATGCATGAGAGCAGAACTTTAGACATGAGAGGATGGACCCTGCCTATGGCTTCTGTGGCTCAGTGAGACAGAGGACCCCTAACGGCCAGGCGCGGTGGCTCACGCCTGTAATTCCAGCACTTTGGAAGGCTGAGGCGGGTGGATCACCTGAGGTCAGGAGTTCGAGACCAGCCTGCCCAACATGGCGAAACCCCATCTCTACTAAAAATACAAAAAAATTAGCCAGGGGTGTGGCGGGCACCTGTAATCCCAGCAACTCGGGAGGCTGAGGCAGGAGAATCACTTGAACCCAGGAGACGGAGGTTGCAATAGCTGAGATCACGCCATTGCACTCCAGCCTGGGTGACAAAAGTGAAATTCTGTCTAAAAAAAAAAGAAAGAAAAAAGAAGAAGAAGACAGGGGACCCCCTAAAGAGGGGCGACTGGTGGCTTTTGTGTTTGTGTATGCATGTGTGTGCGTTCCTCAAGGAGTCTCACAGTTGATAGAGGTCCCCTCTAGGCCTCTTCATGTGGTATCAAAAATGGCAAAAAGGAGTAGGGGCAGAAGGGGAAGGAAATGGAAGGACAAGTCTTAGAGGAGCCAATTTGGGGAGATTTTAAGCTTTCAAAAGGCCAATACAGTTTTAGTTAGTAGGAGTCTGAGGAACATACAAAGGTCTAGTTGACTAAGAAGTTCCCATGGGAGAAACAGGATTTGAAAGAGAATAGAGAATATCAGCTATTAATTAAGCTGGCTTTTGACCACAGATCCATTTTTCTTAAATTTTTTTTTTT
>NW_012101421.1:1174205-1178984 GCF_000951045.1 Mandrillus leucophaeus
CATGTTAGCCAGGATAGTCTCGATCTCCTGACCTCGTGATCCACCCGCCTCGGCCTCCCAAAGTGCTGGGATTACAGGCTTGAGCCACCGCGTCCGGCCTGTCTGGCCATATTCTCTACTGTTTAAGACAGAGGAAAACAACAGCTGGATGAGAGGCTTACAATAGGAACGGGTACCCCAAAGGTTAAGAAGTTATACAAATATAAATTCAAAACAATTCAAACCAATTTTTTCCAAGTGTTTCTTTTATTTTTCCTTCCTGAGTTAAAGGATTTATGTCTCCTAGGGACTTGTTCCCTGAAAGGGAATTGAATCCAGGCTGCAGAGGTGAAAGTGCAGAATCCTTACCACTAGACTACAGGATGGAGTCTTTTTTTTTTTTTTTTTTTTTTTTAAACAAATTTCATAAGGAATCTAAAGCATGCAGTTTGAGTACAAAGAATTTTAACTTTGTTTTATATCTGATTTCTACTTTTCAACAATCTTGCCGAGGGAGTTACTAAACCTGTATTCCTTTTCTATCTTTTCATAGGTACCAATAAGGTAGCTATTTAAGATGTGAGCTCTAAAAAGTTTTTTTTTAAATATAGCCATTCATTTATTTTAAAAGCGATTCAAACCAATACAAGAACTAATTTATATGTTTTTCCCTGTTGATCCAAATTTAGAAAAGGTAAAACACAGAGACTCATCCCATCCACATTTGACCAGGCACTATAGGCAGAGATCAGAGAGGAGAACTGACTTGGTTAAAAAAATGAGTTTACCTTTCTTTGCTGGCTTTTCATCTGTTGTTCCAAGATCCCATTCATTGGCTCTAGAATGAACAAAATGACTTATATCCGGATCACAATACCAAAAATTTAGTGAAGCTTAAATTTTTCTCCTAAAGATTCGATACTTTGAGTCTATAAAACAGGCAGATAGCAGATTAATGGGATAAAAGCATACGCATTTATTAATGTGCATATGGGCATGGGAGTCATAAAAAATATGAAAAGTGAAAGAAAGGACCAGATGCTTGAGGTTTTTTTTTTTCCTTTTTTTCTCTTTTTTGAGACGGAGTCTCGCTCTGTAGCCCAGACTGGAGTGCAGTGGCGTGATCTCAGCTCACTGCACGTTGAGTCTCCCGGCTTCACGCCATTCTCCTGCCTCAGCCTCTCAAGTAGCTGGGACTACAGGCGCATGCCCGGCTAATTTTTTTGTATTTTTAGTAGAGACGGGGTTTCACTGTGTTAGCCAGGATGGTCTCGATCTGCTGACCTTGTGATCCACCCGCCTCGGCCTCCCAAAGTGCTGGGATTACAGGTATGAGCCACCGCACCCGGCAGATGCTTGATGTTTTTATACCTGAGGTTACAGAAGAATGGGGGATTGCAAGATGGCACGAGAGGTTATAAGAGGGAAAAAAACAGTAAGGGGCAAAGGTGATCTTGTTATACAGAAGAAAGTTAGACAGGTAGCAGCTCTCAGAAAGAACAGGTGCTAGTCAGCCGGGCATGGTGGCTCACGCCTGTAATCCCAGCACTTTGGGAGGCTGAGGCTGGCGGATCACGAGGTCAGGAGATCGAGACCATCCTGGCTAAAATGGTGAAACCCCGTCTCAACTAAAAATACAAAAAATTATCTGGGCGAGGTGGCGGGTGCCTGTAGTCCCAGCTACTCGGTAGGCTGAGGCAGGAGAATGGTGTGAACCCGGGAGACTGAGCGTGCAGGGAGCCGAGATCGCACCACTGCACTCCAGCCTGGGCGACAGAGCGAGACTCCATCTTAAAAAGAAAAAAAAGAATAGGTAGTAGTCCATGGTAAGTTTCTTTGTTAGACCTTCAAACGTTTCAGACTCTTGGTTAATCATCCTAGATGGGGCAAAGGAGACCTCAGAGAAAGCCTTTCACCAGTGTAGACTTTACCAATGAGGCTCTCCCCCACAACATGCAGCTTTTCAGGGCTTTCCTTTCTGCAGGCCATCTCAATAGCCATCTCGAAGTATGTCAAATAATTATTTTTTGGGGTAAAATATTTTGTTTCCTTTTTTTTTTTTTTTTGAGATGGAGTCTCGCTCTGTTGTTCATGCTGGGGTGCTGTGGCGTGATCTCAGCTCACTGCAACCTCTGCCTCCTGAGTAGCTGGGACTACAGATGTGTGCCACCATGCCCGGCTAATTTTTGTATTTTTTAGTAGAGATGGGGTTTCGCTATGTTGGCCTGGATGGTCTCAAACTCCTGGCCTCAAGTGATCTGCCCACCTCAGCCTCCCACAATGCTGGGATTACAGGTTAAGCCACCTGCCCAGCCGATTTTCTTTACTACTAAGTTGCTTAATGTCTTTGAATCTCAAGTTTCTTCATTTGTAAAACGGGGTGAGTAGTACTATTTTTATGAATATTTAAAATGTAAAGATATCCCATAGTAAAGGCTCAAAACATGGTTTCTGTTTCCTTCAGTCATTCCATAAGCGAAACCCACAGGAACAGGTATTATTTCTTATCTCTGTATTTCTTTTGGAAGAACACTGTGCCACGAAAGGTTGATCTATGACATTTCCAAGATGTCTCAGATAGCCTCACTTTTAGCTTAGTTCTTTTTTGTTTGTTGGACTTTAAGAAGTTTCACTTTAATGTTTTATAATTTTAAATGGACTTTATTCATGTTGCTGTATCAGTTGTAAAAATAGATTTGAGGGAAAAGCCTTCTCACTTCTGCCTTATCTTCTGTTAGAGAGCTGTGGTGAGAGCCAGTAGATAACTTGGAGCTGTATAAATGGAACTTAAGGCTGGGTGTGGTGGTTCATGCCTGTAATCTCAGCACTTTGGGAGGCTGAGGTGGAACTGCTTGAACCCAGGAGTTTGAGACCAGCCTGGGCAACATAGTGAGACCTCGTTGCTACAGAAAAAAAAAAATAATAGCTGGGCATGGTGGTGCATGCCTGTAGCCCCAGCTGCTTGGGAGGCTGAGGTGGTAGGATCACTTGAGCTCGGGAGGCTGCTATGAGCAGTGATTGCACCACTGCACTTCAGTTTGGGTGACAGAACAAGACCCTGCCTCAAAAGAAAACAAAAACAAAAACAAAAAACAGATTTACATTTAAAGGAAATATTCAAAGACATTTGTTTTCAGATTGAAAATAGTAGATGCAAGGGAGAAAGATATAAAAGCCAACTGCCGGGCTTTAAGGCAGGTGGATAAACAGGGTCAGAGAGACTGGCCCAGGAGGAAGTGAGTGCACTCATGAATGGGCCTGCTGAATGTACAGCGGTCTGATAGGCAGATATCCAAATGGAAATAGCCAAAGGCTCTGGAGGAATAGACTGGGGGAAAGAGATCAGGGCTGGAGACTGAGTTATCTAAAAAGCGTCTAGAGGTTGAGAATGGGCCGAAGAGAGCTCAATGAACTGGAGCACACTATAAGATAGAGCCAAGTCTCCATTGACCTCAGATACAACTGCTCTAAGTCATAGAATGTACCTAATTTTTATTTTTATTTTGTATTATTTTATTTTATTTTATTTTTTGAGCCAGAGTCTTGCTCTGTCACCCAGGCTGGAGTGCAGTGGCGCGATCTTGGCTCACTGCAACCTCCGCCTCCTGGGTTCAAAAGATTCTCCTGCCTCAGCCTCCTGAGTAGCTGGGACTACTGGCGCATACCACCATGCCCACCTAATTTTGTATTTTTAGTAGAGACAGGGTTTCACCATGTTGACCAGGCTGATCTCAAACTCCAGACCTTAGGTTATCGGCCTGCCTCTGCCTCCCAAAGTTCTGGGATTACAGGCGGGAGCCACCCCACCCAGCAGTGAATGTACCTAATTTTTAGAAAATGAAACTCTGTTTAGGATAATTCTGAAGTACTTTCAGGTAAATGGATTGAAACGTTCAATTTGTGGTCAAGTATGAGCAGTAAAGCCTACACTAAATTGGTGGTTTCCTAAGTAGAGTCTGAGAGTCTTCCTGTTGAGTTTAAAATTGATCCAGAAGTATGCTTGAATGCTTTCATTCTTACAGGACATGTGCAATCCCAGTGTAAACCAAAAATAAAATTCTAAGGCCCCCAACCAACTGAATGGACCTTTCCTCTCTGCCAAGGGCATTCTAAAGTATACCAGAAACACTAGTTCAGGCCATGATGGGAATGGGTATTTATCAAATACTACAGACTGGGTAATGGATAAAGAAAATAATTTTTTCAGCTCACAGTTCTGGAGGCTAGGAAGTCCAAGAGCGTGGTGCTGGGACCTGGCTAGGGTCATCCCCTGGTGGAAAGGTAGAAAGAAGTTAGAAGAGTGGGAAAATGCACGTGAGCGAGCTCGCTTATTATTTTATTATTTTAATTTTTAGAGATGGGGGTCTCACTATGTTGTCCAGACTGGACTCAAACTCCTGGGCTCAAGCGATCCTCCTGCCTCAGAGAGTTTACTTTTATAGCAAAGCCACTTCTGCAAGAACTAGCCCACTCCTGTGATAATGGCATTCATCCATTCATCATAGTGGAGCCCCTATGACCTAAATGTCTCCTGAAGGCTCCACCTCTCAATACCACCAAAACAGGAACCAAGTTTTCATGCCTGAACTTTGGGGGCACACATTCATTATATCAAGACTCCTGGTTATATAGGCACATTCATGGTCTTATATTTGTGGCTTCCGCTTGTCACTGGGAAGAACTGAGGTTTCTTGAAAAGACTACAAAATTTGAGGCCCTACCCAAACTGTTTAAGGATCAGAGCACTACTGTTTGTGGCTGCATAAACTGGGCACATTGCTACACTACTCTGAACCTTAG
>NW_012101421.1:1179329-1179962 GCF_000951045.1 Mandrillus leucophaeus
AAAAGGGAAAATGCTAGTTGACAAAAAACAAAATGTTATCTGCTTGCCTCTAAATAATGTAAGCAGATACTTCATGTCAGAACCATAGGTGTTGTATTAGAAATGTTAATTATGAGTTGAGCATTTGAGCCATTTGTCATAAATTTCATTCATAGACTACACTTTGAGAACCAATTCTTAGAGACTCAGAGACATCCAAGGTCAGATTGTACCTTAGAACTTATAATCAGCTGAGATAGAAAGAAGTAAAATATGTATTGCAGAGGACTTAGATTTCTTGATCTTAAAATATTGCTCTTTCCAACTGGGGTAGCTATGGTGGTGGAATAAAAGGTTACCAAAATTTGGATCAGAAAATCCCAGCCTAAGACCAACGAAGTTCAGGCACTTTCTTTTCTTTTTCCTTCCTTCCTTCCTTCCTTCCTTCCTTCCTTCCTTCCTTCCTTCCTTCCTTCTCCTTCCTTCCCTCCCTCCCTCCTTTCCTTCCTCCCTCCCTCCCTCCCTCCCTCCCTTCCTTCCTTCCTTCCTTCCTTCCATCTTTCTTTCTTTTTTTGAGAGATAGAGTCTTGCTGTTGCCCAGGCTGGAGTGCAGTGGCGCGATCTCGGCTCACTGCAACCTCTGCCTCCCGGGTT
>NW_012101421.1:1185232-1185733 GCF_000951045.1 Mandrillus leucophaeus
TTGCAGCCTAGGTGACAGAGCAAGACATCTGACAAAACAAACAAACAAACAAACAAACAAAAAACCCAATGGAGTATTCATTTGATGCTCTGAACGAGAAAGTTTAGGGCGAGGAGTGACATTTCACATTTAGCATGTTGTTCAACATGAGCCGAGCCTGACCTTCAGGGACTGAAATGAGAATGGCAGAATTTGTCTGAAGATACACAGTATAGAGATGGAACCACTGCTCTTTTGAGGAGCCCCATCTCAGGGCTATCACTGGAAAGTCCAGATTGCTTGACACGCTGCTAACCAATGACTGGGGTTCAGGCCCCAACAGGTGTCTGGGTTTAACGGAGTTAAGTTTATGCTGAAGATGGAAAGGGAGAAGAGGACATAAAAGCAAATTCGTTTTTCCGTACCACAAGGCTTTTGTGCCAAGCTGTCTATGTTTGTCAAAGTCAGGGAATCCCTCCTCCTGGGAGCCAAGAGGAAGCCTCTCAAAATTAGAAGGGAACA
>NW_012101421.1:1185807-1186112 GCF_000951045.1 Mandrillus leucophaeus
AAATTTGAGGCCCTACCCAAACTGTTTAAGGATCAGAGCACTACTGTTTGTGGCTGCATAAACTGGGCACATTGCTACACTACTCTGAACCTTAGTTTGCCATCAATAAAATGAGGAGAAAGTACAGCAGCATTTTTTTTTTTTTTGAGACAGAGTCTCTCTCTGTTGCCCAGGTTGGAGTGCAATGGCGTGATTTTGGCTTACTGCAACCTCTGCCTCCCGGGTTCATGCCATTTTCCTGCCTCAGCCTCCCTAGGAGCTGGGATTACAGGCATCCGCCAGCACGCCCAGTTAATTTTTTGTAT
>NW_012101421.1:1187109-1187553 GCF_000951045.1 Mandrillus leucophaeus
TATATGTGCCTCGGTTTCCTTATCTATAAGTGGAAATAATGATCTTTCTTGGGAGTTTATTAAGGTTAAGTGAATTAAGGTATATGGAAGTGTTTCCACAAAGTTTTGTAGAGAGCCAGTGTATCAAGCTTGAAATCAGACATAAAAAATTACTGGCCGGGCACAGTGACTCACACCTGTAATCCCGGCATTTTGGGAGGCCGAGGCAGGCGGACAGATCATTTGAGGTCACGAGTTCGAGACCAGCCTGGCCAACATGGCAAAACCCCGTCTCTACTGGAAGTAAAAAAAAAAATTATCTAGGCATGGTGGTGCACACATGCAATCCCAGCTACTCGGGAGGCTGAGGCAGGAGAATTGGTTGAACCTAGGAGATGGAGATTGCAGTGAGCCGAGAATGCACCTGGGCAACAGAGCGAAACTCCGTCTCAAAAAAAAAAAAAA
>NW_012101421.1:1187603-1189584 GCF_000951045.1 Mandrillus leucophaeus
AAAAATAGCTAGAAGGAAAGGGTAGGAACCAAGGCAGATATGGAGTTCTACGTAAACGGAGAAAAATTCCATCTAGTTGCTACTGAATCAGTCATTATGTCACTGTGTGCAGTGTTCAACTTCCAGAGACATGGTCTGTACATGATTTGGCTTGCCAGGTGCTCGCACCGTCAGCAGGAGTTGGCAGGCACCTTGACTGAGGTCCCACTGAGTCTATATGTAATATAAGAGGTATTGTTCCTGCAGAGCAAGAGCAGGATGCTATTGCAAGAAAAAGGAGGAATGGATGCTGGACAGGTATAAACAAGTAGATGTCTCAATCACCGCACGACTGGGCATCCTCTGTGTGCTTGTAGTAATTTGATAACAGATGCAGAAGAGAATATTGTTATGAATCAGTCATGATCCAAGCCAAATTGAAACATAGTAAGAAGGAAAAAAATAAAGAGGGAAAAAATCAGTAATGACTAATATAATTAGGAGTTAAAGAGGAAAAAAAGAAGAAGAATGGTTTGGAAAATAGCTGTGCCTGCTCATCACTAAAGTTTATCATCTGCAAGTATTTAAATACTATTCAGATGCCCATTAACAACAGAATGGTAAATAAATTTGGGTGTATTCATACCATAGACTTCACAAAATCAGAATGGACAATCTCAACTACGTACAACAATATGGGTGAATCTTCTGACCATAATATTGAGCTAAAGAAGACCAAGAATACATACCAGAGGGTTCCATTTACAGGAAGTACAGAAACAGGCAAAACTGATCTTTGTTATTAGAAGTCAGTGATTACCACCACCAAAGACAGTAAGCAGGGGTGAGAAAGCTGTGGTCTATAGGCTGGTACAATGTTTGATAAGTATAATTTTTATATGTTAAAATACATTTTAAAAAGTCAGTGATTACTTTGGAGGGGTTAGAATTGTGTCTGGAGGCCGAGCACAGTGGCTCACACCTGTAATCCCAGCACTTTGGGAGCCTGAGGCAGGTGGATCACCTGAGGTCAGGAGTTCGAGACCGGCCTGACCAACATGGTGAAACCCTGTCTCTACTAAAAATACAAAAAATTGGCCAGTCATGGTGGTGGGTGTCTGTAATCCCAGCTACTCAGGAGGCTGAGGCAGGAGAATTGCTTGAACCTGGGAGGTGGAGGTTGCAGTGAGCTGAGAGATCTTGCCATTGCACTCCAGCCTGGGCAACAAGAGTGAAATTCTGTCTCAAACAAACAAAACAAACAAAAAACTAGAAGGGAAAGGTGTTTTCCCCACATCAATCCAGCTTCAAGACGTTCTATTAGTGACACTGACAGATATCCCGTCCCCAGAAAACAAAAATGAAGTGCACTGTGTGCTAACAACGTACCTTAAAATAAAGAAAGAAAGAAAAAAGAAAACCAAATTCTGCATTTTTGTAAAACTTGATAAAAATAGTATTTCAAACTGTACAGTCAGTCATCACAAGTACATAGTTATCACGAATGCACAGACTTCACCTGGCACCTTCAGCACCTTGGCTTCCTGTGCCTGGTCTGTTTAGGCATCTGCATTCTCTGCAGGGTTATTCCCCTCCTTGTCAGCATCAGTTCTTCCCTTTATCTCTGGGTATTTTCTCTCCCTTCTTTGCAAGGGCCTCCTTAGACTTGGCTTTGGAGAAGCAGGTTTAACAGACAACCTTGCGGGTCTTCTCTGGTTCGTCCTTCACCTTGGCGTTATCTCCTTAGCATCCTGCTCAGTCTTTCTCTTGAGCAGGGCGGCAGCTGCAGTGGGACATAAACCCTGGGTAAGGGATGCAACAGCATATGGGTTATAGTTGGTCTGAAGGTTGTTCTTGCTTCTTCTTCACACTGCTCCTTTAGGTGATCTTGCAGAAGCAACTTACCCTATATGTGCCTCGGTTTCCTTATCTATAAGTGGAAATAATGATCTTTCTTGGGAGTTTATTAAGGTTAAGTGAATTAAGGTATATGGAAGTGTTT
>NW_012101421.1:1191444-1200209 GCF_000951045.1 Mandrillus leucophaeus
AAAAAAAAAAAAAAAAAAAAAAGAGAGAGAAGGAAACAAGAGGGGAAATTTTAGGGGCTGGCCATGCTGTTTTTGTTATAGGTACTGGTTATATGGATGTGTTCAACTTTGAAATTTCATTCAACTATATGCTTATGATATAAGAACTTTCCAGTATGTATAGTATACTTTAAATTTAAAAAGCCTACCTTTTGACATGTATTAATACTCCCAAATAGATATTATGCGCTGAGTAGTTTAAGAGGTATGAGGTTCATGCTGATGTGTATAAATACCTAAATGCTCATTTTTATTTCTGTGTTCATGGAGCCTTCAACAACTCCTATAAATAGGTGAGAATTTTCTGGAAATGTTGATTATGTTAAGATTTCATAATGAGCACCTTTAAATAAACCAAAGAACGTATTTCTTGACTTGGAAGACATTCCTAATAGTGGTCATCTTAATTAGCTAATTTTCTATATCTGGGGATGACTTTAAAATTATTTTATGCTGGGTGTGGTGCTTGCACCTGTAGTCCCAGCCATTTGGGAGGTTAAGCGGGGAAGATCTCTTGAGCCCAGGAGTTTGAATCCAGCCTAAGAAACCTAGCGAGACCCTGGCTCTCGAAAGAAGGAAAAAGAGAGGTGGGCAGAGAGGGAGGGACAGAAAGAGAAGGAAGGAAGGGTGGGAGGGAGGGAGGGAGGAAGGCAGGGAGGGAAGGAGAAAATGGTTTTATAGGGAATTATAATGTGTCTGGTATTTTTACTTCCTTGACTTCCTGCCATTTTCTTATGTGACACACAGAACCGCACAGAAGAAAGACATATTTTCTCAAGAAATTTGAGGTAAAATCTAATGTAGACATTCTTTAAATTATCGTTTAAACTTAGCCTATAGGAAAGCTATTTCACCCACTTTGAATTCTTTTCTTGAAATGCGTGAAAGTGCAGATGGTAAGAATGTGTGATTTCGAAGAAGTCTTGCTGGGAAGTTAAGCAATTCTCGGGATGTGTAGGGTGCAAGTGGACCTGTAATTTGGTAGTATGGCTCATGGGGTACAAGGTGTCATTAAATTACAGTTTACACAAATGAATACATGGTGGTGGCTCCTTACAGCTTTCAAGGAAAGTGATGTAGTTTTGGTTTGTTTGGGATAGATTCTGCCGTTCCTGTATTGCTACCAGTCTAAAGAACAACAAATGGACCTGTCCTTATTGCCGGGCATATCTTCCTTCAGAAGGAGTTCCAGCAACTGATGTAGCCAAAAGAATGAAATCAGAGTATAAGAACTGCGCTGAGTGTGACACCCTGGTATGTGACCCCACCTATGTTCATGGTTACCAGCTTAAGTCCCTGTGAAAGTTATTTCACCTCTGCTTCTGACCCCGTGGTACTCACCTTTTCTTTTCTTGAAACGGGGTATCGCTCTTTCACCCAGGCTAGAGTGCAGTGGTGCGATCTCGGCTTACTGCAACCTCCGCCTCTCGGGTTCAAGCGATTCTCCTGCCTTAGCCTCTGGAGTAGCTGGGACTGCAGGCACGTGCCACCACACCTGGCTAATTTTTTGTATTTTTAGTAGAGACGCAGTTTCACGATGTTAGCTAGGATGGTCTCGATCTCCTGACCTCGTGATCCGCCTGCCTCGGCCTCCCAAAGTGCTGGTGAGCTGTGAGGCCAGCTGGACTTCCTGGGTCACATGAGGACTTGGGGAACTTTCCTGTCTTACAAGAGGATTGTCAAACAATTAGCGCTCCATAAAACGCACCAATCACTGCTCTATGAAACGCACCAATCACTGCTCTATGAAATGCACCAGTCAGCACTCTGTAAAACACACCAATCAGCAGGATTCTAAAAGTAGCCAATCGCAGGTTGGATTGAAAAAAGGGGACAATAAGAGAATAAAGCCGGCCACCCCAGCTAGCAGTGGCATCCCGCTCAGGTCCCCTTCCAGGCTGTGGGAACTTTGTCCTTTTGCTCTTCACAAGAACCCTTGCTACCGCTCACTCTTTGGGTCCATGTCTTTTTTTTTTTTTTTTTTTGAGACAGAGTCTTACCTTGTTACCCAGGCTGGAGTGCAGTGGCGCAATCTCGGCTCACTGCAAGCTCCACCTCCCAGGTTCAAGTGTTTCTCATGCCTCAGCGTCTGGAGTAGCTGGGACCACAGGCATGTGCCACAATGCCCGGCTAATTTTTTGTCTTTTTAGTAGAGACAGGGTTTTGCTATGTTGGCCAGGCTGGTCTCAAACTCCTGGCTTCAAGTGATCTGCCCACCTTGGCCGCCAAAGTGCTGGGATTACAGGCGTGAGCCATCTCACCTAGCCTCCAATTTTATATATATATATATATATCATCTGCAAAAAACCCTGAACTCCTGCCATCACCCCTAATTTGTCAAACAAATGCTTTCATTGACCACCTCCATTTTCCCTTCTTTCCATTACTCCAGTGATCCTCTATGATGTGTCCTTCAGTTCTACTACTCTATTGCAGGCCATCAATGAATAGCTTTATTATCAAACCCAGTGACATATTTCCACCTGTATTAATCTGAACTTTGCCGTATTTGTCTCTATCAAGCACACCTTGCCTGTTGCAGTTTTCAGCTTGGGTACTATATCAGCCTCTCCAGATCATGTGAGGTCTTGAAGGTTATGTAGAAGATTCTAGATTTTTATCTTAAATGCAATAGTAAGCCAGAGAAAGAGAGCAAATTTTGGAGTGCCAAGATCGGGCTTATATCTTTATTTTTATTTTTATTTGAGACAGAGTCTCACTCTGTTGCCCAGGCTGGCATGCAGTGGTGCGATCTCAGCTCACTGCAACCTCCACCTCCTGGGTTCAAGCGACTCTCGTGCCTCAGCCTCCCGAATAGCTGGGATTATGGGGACCCGACACCACGCCCGGCTAATTTTTGTATTTTAGTAGAGATGGAGTTTCACCGTGTTGGCCAGGCTGGTCTTGAACTTCTGACCACAGGTGATCTGTCCACCTCAGCCTCCCAAAGTGCTAGGATTACAAGCATAAGCCACTGCGCCCAGCCTTGAGATACTTCTTATATTCTGTCTTTTCCTTTCTGTGTTATCCCTCTTTCTAGGAATGCTCCCCATTCCTTCTACGCACATTTTGCCCTCTCCCATTTTGCACTCTCTGTGTTCTTCAGAGTCCCGACCAGATCTCCATTTCTTGAGGCCTGGCCTTAGTATTCCAGTTCCCTATATAAAACAGTTTCTTTCTTTTTTTTTTTTTTTTTGAGACAGAGTCTTGCTCTGTCGCCCAGACTGTAGTGCAGTGGCACCATCTCAGCTCACTGCAACCTCCACCTCCCAGGTTCAGGCAATTCTCCTGTCTCAGCCTCCCAAGTAGCTGGGACTACTGGTGCATACCACCCCACCCAGCTAATTTAATAGAGAGGGAGTTCCATCAGGCTGGTCTCAAACTCCTGACCTCAGGTAATCCACCCACTTCAGCCTCCCAAAGTGCTGGGATTGCAGGTGTGATCCACCATGCCTAGCCCCTATATCAGACAATTTCTTATCTACTTGTCTACACATCCTCTTTCCTCTATTAGATTATAAGCACCATTAGAATAGGCACAATGAATTACATTTCTTCTGCCATTTTTTATAATGTCTCAGATAATTTTGTGTCTAGACTATGAATTGATCAATTCATTTGTCAGTAGCCCACAGCTTGTTAATTTTCATGACTAATGCATATCTTTGTTGAACAAAGAATACAAATAGAAATTTTTACTAGCAAAAGTCATAAAGACATGAGAGAATGCTAATGTGCAAAGTTGGATGTTACAGATTGTAAAATACATCTGTTTAAGACAGCTTATGCAGATCAATCCTAGTTTTCATCTCTTTTAGGTGGATATTTGTAAAGCCAGGGTTTTGTTCTTACTTTTCCACTGGCTTTTATTTTTGCCCTTTGTTAAACAACTATAACTGTTTCCTTGACATGGCAATTTCATGTTTGAGGTTTAACTTCCGTAGCTTGGGCAGAATGAAGCAGAGTGGGTCGGCCACCTTACCACAGCTGTACAGAGCTTCCTTTAGCACAAGATCTTATCAGAGTTTCTAATGAAACATTTAATAGGGTGTGTTATGTTAGCAACAGATCCCTCATGGTTAGGATCTCTGAATGTATATGTGAAAGAACAAGGGCTCTTTATTCTGCATTGATAAAAATGGACTGCAAGAGCTGTCTTTTATGTTTGCTCTTAATGGGACCATTAAGTATACCGTGTATTGTGAATTCATGTAATACTGTTGGGGGTGTTATAAAACCATGGTATTGATATCTTTCCCTAAGGCACAGTGTTTCATTTAGCTTACTATGGGCACCTCTAAAATTTATCCATTTATTCTTCTTATCTCTCCATTTCTTTTTTCTGTCTCTTTTTCTATCTTAGATTGTTTCTTCTTTTCTCTCTCTCTCGTGCTCTTTTTCTTCACCCTTTTTCCCCCTTCCTTCTTTCTAAAACCTGTTTATGTAATGGCATGCAAAAGAAGTAAATTTGAGTTGCTACACATCTATCTACTTTAAAAAATGTGTATGCTTTTTAGAAGAACCAAATTCAAGAACTTAATAGTTGGGTCTTCTAAGTGTTGGAGAATTTGAAAAATAGTAGTATTCCTGATAATGCCTTAATTTTTGGTGGTACTGGTGTTATGAATGCATCTATTTAGTCAATTGATCCCACAGTATGACCTTATTTGAAAGTTAAAAGGCTGGATCACATAAGCTTTCATTGAGCCCTTTTTTAACATATGAGTTCATTTTGAATTTGTTTTTATGTAGGTTTGCCTCAGTGAAATGAGGGCACATATTCGGACTTGTCAGAAGTACATAGATAAGTATGGACCACTACAAGAACTTGAGGAGACAGCAGCGAGGTTTGTTTCCATACAATATAGTTTAATGCTATAATTGATAACGTTTATAAAGAATTTAATGGGCTGGAAACTTTAACATTCTTATGAAAATATTTATGTATTTATGTTTACGTTCTCAACTATAATACCTGGTACTGGTAATCATTTGTTGACAGCAATCATTGTTGAAGAATTTTGCTCTCTCTACTTTAAAAATTTCCAGGGGCAACCAACCACAGACTGGAGAGATTGGGGCAACTTCCTCAAACAAGTTTGTGTTAACACAGATCCAAAAATAGAATGCAGAACTGTTACATTTCTGCTAGGCTTTGTTTTCCAATAGATGATTCCTGAAGTAGATCGTGGTTGGGATTATCCATCTTCTGTCACCACTGCTCATTTCACCAGCTTGTTCCTTATCATTTTGCTTGTTTCTCTTTAGAATAGAGACAGCAGCGTCTCAGTATACAAGAGAACAGGCTGGGCAGGCATCCTGAATCCTTTGCCTTTTTGATGGGTAATCTGGTATGGGGATAGGGGGAGGACGGAGGTAGCTGGTAGATGTAATGGAGGATATTGATAATATTTTATTCTTTAAAAAAAAAGAGAGAAAGAAACATTCATGGGGTGCAGTGGCTCACACCTGCAATCCCAGCACTTTGGGAGGGTGAGACGGGCAGATCACTTGAGATCAGGAGTTCGAGACCAGCCTGGGCAACATGGCAAAACCCTGTCTCTAGTAAAACACAAAAATTAGCTGGGCATGGTGGTGCACACCTATAATCCCAGCTATTCTGGAGGCTTAGGTACAAGAATCACTTGAACCTGGGAGGCAGAGGTTGCAGTGAGCTGAGATCTGGCCACTGCACTCCAGCCTGGGTGACAGAGCAAGACTCTGTTAAAAAAAGAAAGAAAGAAACACATCTAGGTTATTATTTTCCTGATGAGAAAGGAAATTTAGCTGCATCAAAGTAATTATAAAGTTTATAATCTGCTCCTACTAACCAAATAAAGTGATTTGTGCTCTCTAGCAAAGGTTGATGGCTTTCCAGACATTAATCTGTCTATGGATTCATGTATCCAATATTGGTATTCTGTATAGTTTCTCTCTCCCAGAGAAAAATGTTAGTTCTGCTCATTTTTAGAAAATATACTCAATAGAGCTTACATTTCAAAATTAAAAGTCTAAATAATCACTTTATTCCTTTTGTTTTACTAGAGATTGCCTTGCAAAAGCACCTGTTATTATAGGATTAGCTTTATACCCTGACATTATAAATTTCAAATGAGTATTTTAGCTATAAACAGAGTATGGATCCTGTTAGATTGACCACAATGACCAATAGGAAGGAAGCATTACAAACAGGTTGAGAAAGTGTGGGTTTGATTGCAAGGTTGACGGCTTTTATGAAAATTTAAAAATATATGAAAGCTAATATGAATCCCAATTATTTTACTGGTTAGAATTAAATAGTAAAGAATTAAAATAATAGAAAATGGGGAGGGTTGTTGATTATTTTACAAGATAAATTAATATTTGGATTTATGATAAAAAATCTTTGCTTTACAGAAGAATTTGCCACATAATTCAAATTGTAAAAATTCTTACACATAGTGTTTGTCTGGAGTACAAGTTTTGGGGCACAGAAAGTTACGTCTGTAACAGAAAGTGAGCCAACAACTCCAAGACTCCATATTGTCCCTAAGAACTTAAGGCAGTATTGTCCAATAGAAATATAATGATTTTTTTTTTTTTTTTTTGAGATGGACTCTTGCTCTGTTTCCCAGGCTGGAGTGCAGAAGCGCGATCTCAGCTCACTGCAACCTCTGCCGCCCGAGTTCAGGCGATTCTCCTGCCTCAGCCTCCCGAGTAGCTGGGATCACAGGCATGTGCCACCACGCCCGGCTAATTTTTGTGTTTTTAGTAGAGACGGTGTTTCAGCATCTTGGCCAGGCCGGTCTTGAACTCCTGACCTTGTGATCCATCTGTCTCGGCCTCCCAAAGTGCTGGGATTACAGCTGTGAGCCACTGCTCCCAGCCTAGAAATATAATGTTAATCACATGTAATTCAAAATTTTCTAGTTGCAACATTTAAACAAATAAGAAGATAAAGTTTAAATTACCTTTCAATATATTTTATCTAACCTAATGTTGCCAAAATATTATCATTTGAACATGTAATCAGTACAAAAATTATCAAGATATTTCACATTCTTTTTTCTTTTTACATTAAGCCGTCAAAATTCAGTGTGTATCTTATACATCCAGCAAATCTGAATTTTTTTTTTTTTTTGAGATAGAGTTTCACGCTTGTTGCCCAGGCTGGAGTGCAATGGTGCGATCCCGGTTCACTGCACTTCTCTTTGGGAGAGAAGTGCAATCTGAGCATGCATTAACTGAGAAATTGAGGATTGCAGCACCCAGTTGTCCTTGAACTACCTTTTTCTTCCTCCCTTTCCGAATTCACATAACATTTAGATGGGGTGTTATTTGTTTTCCACCTTCACTAGCATATAACTACACGCGTCAGCCTATGTTGTTAGTTTCCAGTGAAGAATGAAAAATGACCTGCAGTCTGGGTGAGGTGGCTCACACCTATAATCTCAGCACTTTGGGAGGTCAAGGAGGGTGGATTGCTTGAGCTCAGGAGTTTGAGACCAGCTTGGGCAACATGGTGAAACTCCCATCTCTATTGAAAATACAAAAAATTAGCATGGTGGCACGTTCCTGTGGTCTGAGCTACTTGGGAGGCTGAGACAGAAGGATCATTTGAGCCCAGGAAGTGGAGGTTACAGTGAGCCGAGATTGCACCACTGCACTCCAGCCTGGGTGACACAGTGAGACTCCCTCTGAAAAAGAAAAAAAAAAAAAAAAGAAAGAAAAAGAAAAGTGACCTGCAGCTACCTTGTTAAGTCCTTATGTACACTTAGGAATATTTGTCCCTTATCTGTGCTGTCCAAGATGTGTCCACTGGGCACTTGAAATGTGGCTAGTCCAAATTCAGATATGTGGCCAGGTGTGGTGGCTCACACCTGTAATCCACCCAGCACTTTGGGAGGCCGAGGCGGGTGAATCACCTTAAGTCAGGAGTTTGAGACCAGCCTGGCCAACATGGTGAAACCCCATCTCTACTAAAAATACAAAGATTAGCTTGGTGTGGTGGTGGGGGCCTGTAATCCCTGCTACTTGGGAGGCTGAGGCAGGAGGACCCCTTGAACCTGGGAGGTGGGGAGGTTGCATTGAGCTGAGATCATGCCACTGCACACAACCTGGGCCACAGAGCAAGACTCTTGTCTCAAAAAAAAAGAAAAAAAAGTGACTACTATCTAGTTGCCAACCATTTTAGTAATATTTGTATTCTGTGTTATTTCCAGGTGTGTATGTCCCTTTTGTCAAAGGGAACTGGATGAAGACAGCTTGCTGGATCACTGTATTACTCATCACCGATCGGAAAGGAGGCCTGTGGTAAGGATTTTTGTTATACGTATTACAGCAGTGTCTGAATTTAGGACACATTAGAAAAGCCATTTAATAGATTTCTACTTATAGATATATTATAAAGGATAATGATTTATGTTAAGGTTATGGTAACTCTGTGACTATTCATGATATGTGAAAGTGTTGCGTTGAAACTGATAAGAATGACTAATGTGTGATCACTCATTTATGAAATTATACATTATCTCTAACAGGTAATCATGGGCATAATCAACTAAAATGATCCAAAATGCACAATTAAGATCTAAGTTTAGCGGGCCAGGCGCGGTGGCTCAAGCCTGTAATCCCAGCACTTTGGGAGGCCGAGATGGGCGGATCATGAGGTCAGGAGATCGAGACCATCCTGGCTAACATGGTGAAACCCCGTCTCCACTAAAAAATACAAAAAACTAGCCGGGCGA
>NW_012101421.1:1201344-1203851 GCF_000951045.1 Mandrillus leucophaeus
AAATCGTGCCACTGCACTCCAGCCTGGGTGACAAAACAAGAACCTGTCTGAGGCCAGGCGCAGTGGCTCACGCCTGTAATCCCAGCACTTTGGGAGGCCGAGGCGGGTGGATCACCTGAGGTCAGGAGTTTGACACCAGCCTGACCAACATGGTGAAACCCCGTCTCTATTAAAAATATGTTTTAAAAAATTAGCTGGGTGTGGTGGGTGGCACCTATAATCCCAGCTTCTTGGGAGACTGAGGAGAATCACTTGAACCTGGGAGGCAGAGGCTGCAGTGAGCTGAGATCACGCCATTGCACTCCAGCCTGGGCAACAAAAGTGAAACTCTGTCTCAAAAAGAAAAAAAAAAAAACAAAACCTGTCTCAGAAGAAAAATAGATAGAGACAGAGAAAATCCTCACAGCAATCCTGTGAGATAGGCTTGATGACTATCCCCATTTTAAAAATGATAAACTGAGGCGCAGAGAGGTTAAGTCAATCATACAAGGTCACACAGCTGGTAAGTAACAAAGACAGAATTTGAATACAGTAATCTAGCTCCAGGGCTGCATGGGAAACCCCTGTGGTCTATAGCAAGTTTAAGAGAAAAGCATGCAGGGATATTTGTTATTGATCTTAATGGCCTAGGGAGTTGACAATTGGAATGGCTAGGTAGGAACTTGTTAGATGTGGAGGGAGCAGAGGAGATGGTCATGGGCTTTTCCTGCTCAAGTTGCTCTGTAGGAGGAACTGGGCTAGGGAGTTGTTTCACAATAGGTCCCTGGGGAGCTAGAGGAAGTTAGAAGAAAGCATAAGGATGGAATGATAGTGACTACTATCACGGAGTTTACTGAGTTCTAAGTACTTTCTTGTCTCCTAGCAACTCTATGAAGAAGGTTGAACCCTGACCATTAGTACCCAGGGTGCTGCTTTGGCTGGAAGAATGCCAGGCCCTCTGGACTGTGGTCCTAGGCTGCATCTAAGCAGCAATCTGGGGCAGGCCACAGATTGGCCACAGATTGGTCAGTTCTGTGGTACTGTGTCCCTGCTCCAGCAGAAATCCAGTCCACGTGCTGCTCAGTTTGGCCCCAATTGAAGGTGGCCCATGAAACTAGGTCCTCCGTGATTTTACAGGTCTTCAGGGGCATTGAAGACAGCTAACCTAAGCAGGGAAACAAACTAGGAATGGTGGGATCAGATTGCCTATGGGATTTTGTAGTTAAATCCTAGGCTTTAAAGGGGATAGGCTTGGTTCTAATCCCAGGAAGTCTATTAAATTCTCTCTGCACTGTTTCATCATTTGTAAAATGCAGATGGTGATGACATTCATACCTTTTTCACAGGTAGTACATCAATCAGGCATATAATAAAGTAAGCACTGTCACCTGGCGATCACTCCATTAATAGAAGAGGGTGGTGGTGATAGTGGAGGTTCACCATGCTTTTCAATTCTATAAAATTGGGCCTAGAGAAGATTTCTTAGAGGAAGTGATGTCCTCTCACAGTTAGAGAACCCACATGGGGTGATGGTGTGAGTTGGGGGGTGGCGGGGAGGAGGAGGATGGGGAAGTGAAGTGGTAAAATCTCACCACAAAGACCAGGATGCTGTCATGGCATTGAAGCAGGAGCAGACTGTTCAGAAATCCGAGGTTCTGTAATACCCTAGGGCTGTGTAGAGGGGGTAATTGGAACACAAGACCTTCAGGTGTCCTGTGTTAGTGTTTCACTCTTGAGCAGAAGCTCAAGAGCATGTCACTCTGAAGGATCTAGAGCCACTAGAAGTCATGATTTACCCCATGGTTAGGAAAAGGCAGGGGACAGATATGTGGTATAGCTGGGGTTCACATGCTTAGGAATCCCTAATGGGGACATGTGGGTGAAAACACCCTGAGGGAAGTCCTGGGCAAGGAGGGCTGGGTCCCATGCTGATTCTGGATGGGTGCGGAAGTTAACCAGGAATTATTGCTTTAAAGGACTGGATTACAGGTTTTGCAAGCAGGTAAGATCAGTGACATTATCTGACCTACCTCACGTAAGAGGTTTCCTGGCAGTTGGAGATTTCCTGGGTAAATGATTCTTCTGACTTCCAAAAATAATTAGGTAACTCAGAGATCAAACCGCAAGATAAGCAATCTTTTCTTTCTGAGCTGTTCAAGAGTGATAAAATGTATGTAAAAAACATCAGGGGATTTTGACTTTTCTTATATGCAGCCTTAAGAGCCAATAGCTCCTTTTTGTCAAGCAGTAATTATATTGTTATATTCTGCCATTTTTTAAAAATTGGAGACAGGGTCTTTCTCTATCACCCAGGTTGAACTGCAGTGGTGCAGTAGTAGCTCACTGTAACCTTAAACTCCTGGGCTCAAGTGATCCTTACCTCAGCCTCCTGGGTAGCTGGGACTACAGGTGTGCACCACCACAACTAGATAATTCTTTTTTTTTTTTTTTTTTTTTTTTTTGGTAAAGATGAGATCTTGCTATGTTGCCCAGGCTGGTCTCAAATTCTTGGCTTCAATCTATCCTCC
>NW_012101421.1:1205691-1214466 GCF_000951045.1 Mandrillus leucophaeus
GCTTGAACCCGGGAGGTGGAGGTTGCAGTCAGTCGAGATTGTGCCACTGCACTCCAGCCTGGGTGACAGAGCGAGACTCCGTCTCAAAAAAAAGAAAAAAAAATTAGGTATGCAGCCTTGTACCTTGATTTTAATTACAGTTGCCTGTGAATATTTTCAGTGCATGTTCCTTTTTTCTTCTTTGGGTATTGAATTGAGTAACCTCTAATTACCTCCTCAAATGGCACTTGTCATCACATTGAAAGTGTTCTATAATCAGCTGAGTTGCTGTGGAGGTTAATCTAAGCCACAGATAGAGCAGAGTGTCCATTATCATATATATTGCGAAGGATCGAATCCTTTGCATCTTGGGATGGCTGTAACATGAGTGCACTGTCTTCCAGCTCTTTTACACTTGTACTCCTAGAATTCATCTTCTGGCTTCAGGAGAACTTGATAGAACATGCTGTTCACTAAGGATCATTGATAGTAGATTGCATACATAGTACTTGGCAACTGAAAGCCCTCAAAGGTAAAATATGGTGTTCATGCATCTATGCTATTAGAACCTAAGAAAAGGGTACCAGCAAAAAATTAAGTTCTGACACACCTATTTTCTATTAAATATTAAATCAGTCATGTACAGACTTTAGAAATGGAATTCAAGTTTTATAGTAGAAAATATATGTCATTGGCTGGGCGTGGTGGCTCATGCCTGTAATCCCAGCCCTTTGGGAGACTGAGGCAGGCGGATCACCTGAGGTCGGGAGTTCGAGACCAGCCTGACTAACATGGAGAAACCCCGTCTCTACTGAAAATACAAAATTAGCCGGGCATAGTGGTGCATACCTGTAATCCTAGCTACTCGGGATGCTGAGGCAGGAGAATCGCTTGAACCTGGGAGGTAGAGGTTGTAGTGAGCCGAGATCATGCTATTGCACTGCAGCCTGCGCAACAAGAGTGAAACTCTGTCTCAAGCAAAAAAAAAAAAAGAAAGAAAATACTTGTCATTCACAGTGAGGGCTGTCAGACCTGCACTGAGTATGGTATACTTTTAGGGATTCCCTATAACAATACAAAAATGGGGAAACACTGTCAAGATTGGGCGAACTCTCCAGACATGGTGGCTCACACCTGTAATCCCAGCACTTTGGGAGGCCAAGGCAGGCAGATCACTTGTGGTCAGGAGGTCAGGAGTTCAAGACCAGACTGGCCAATGTGGTGAAATCCCATCTGCAGAAAAAAATTTAAAAAGCTATCCGGTTACATTGGAGTGCACCTGTAGGAGGCAGAAGGATTGCTTGAGCGCAGCAGGTGGAGGCTGCAGTGAGCTGAGATGCCGTCATTGCACTCCAGCCTGGTTGATGGGAGTAAAACACTATCTTTAAAAAAAAGAAAAATAGGAAAACTGGAAAGCCGACTACCCTGTTGGTTATGATCTGTCCGTAATATTGCCTTTATTCTTAATGGGATAAGGGAGGGGTGTCTTATTGAAAACCCTAGTAAGGACCAGTTCAAAAAGACTAGGGGGGAGACAGGATATTTGACTCCATGTATCCATGAAGCAGTATCAAATCCATTTCTGTGTCTTTGGTGTTTGGTGTGAGAAACTTTAGGAAATGTATCCTAATGGACCCATGTTAGATGCTCTCACCTATGATCCTGATGATCAAAGCTCATATGATCCTGTGAAGATGTTTGTACTTTTTTTTTTTGAGACAGAGTTTCGCTCTTGTTGCCCAGGCTGGAGTGCAATGGCGCAGTCTCGGCTCAGAGCAACCTCCACCTCCTTGAGAAACCTTCAAGCAGTTTTCCTGCCTCAGCCTCCCAAGTAGCTGGGATTACAGGCATGCGCCACCACGCCGGCTAGTTTTTGTACTTTTAGTAGAAACATGGTTTCACCATGTTGACCAAGCTGGTCTCGAACTATTGACCTGAGGTAATCCTCCTGCTGTGGCCTCCCAAAGTGCTGCGATTACAGGCAAGAGCCACCGCACCTGGCCTGTACATTTTATGTATTCTCAGAAGCCCTTACATTGGTGATTCCTAATCTTTTCCCTGTCCTATCACACCTAAAAAATATAATGCTGAATGAAATCATTCTTATTTTCCCATAAGTAATAGTGACGCATAAGAGTGGTGAGAACTCCTCTGGGGAGAAAATGTGGTTGTATCAGAATTTAGGGAAGGAAGGGTATGTCACTGAAAAAGAACTCCCATCTGATTCTGTGTATCAAGCATTCTTCTCCCATTTCTGACCTGCCCAAGTGCTCTGTTATAGGAACTGATGTGAAGTAGAAGACATTTGGAAAAAACAAACAAACGAAAACCTAGCAAAAATCCATCAGAAGAGAAAGAAAAGTACTAGAAATCTTCATCCTAAAAAGCAATTCTTTATTCATGAGGTGTCTACTGTGTGTCAAGTTATGTTAGGTCTAGGCGTAAGGAAATAAGGTAAATACGATTTGTTCTTGCCCTAGGATCCTTTATTCTAAGGAAGAAGAAAATTTGAATAAAATATATATTATCGAATCTGCAAAGTATATATTTTATTCCTACTTTAGATATGAAAAATTGAATTTGAGCTTCTATTGTGTGCCAAATCCTATGCAAGCTAACATAGCAAGAATTTAGGCCAGGTGCAGTGGCTTACACCTGTAATCCCAGCACTCTGGGAGGCCGAGGTGGGAGGATTGTTTGACCCCATGAGTTCAAGGCCAGCCTGGGCAACAGAGCAAGACTCTGTCTCTACAACAACAACAACGACAAAATTAGCTGGACCTGGTGGTGCACACCTGTAATCCCAGTTACTAGGGAGGCTGAGGGGGAGGATCCCTTGAGCCCAGGAGTTTGAGGCTGCAGTGAACTATGATGGCACCACTGCACTCCAGCCTGGGCAACAAAAGAAGACCATGTCTCTTAAAAAAAAAAAAAAAAAAAAATTAGAACAAGTTATTCTGATTTAGTTTTTCCTGTTCCAACATCTTGCTCCCTGTATTAGTTCATTCTCACACTGCTGTAAAGAACTGCCCAAGACTGGGTAATTTAGAAAGAAAGGAGGAGGCTTAATTGACTCACAGTTGCACATGGCTGGGGTGGCCTCAGGAATTATGGCAGAAGGCAAATGGAAAGCAAGGCACCTTTTTCACAAGCAGGAGAGAAAATGAACGCAGGAGGAACTACCACACACTTATAAACCATCAGATCTTGTGAGAACTCATTATTATGAGAACAACATGGGGGAAACTGCCCCGTGATTCGATTACCTACACCTGGTCTCTCCCTGGACCCTTGGGGATTGTGGGGATTATTAAGAGTACATTTAGGCCAGGTGCGGTGGCTCACGCCTATAATCCTGGCACTTTGGGAGGCCAAGGTGGGCGGATCACCTGAGGTCAGGAGTTCAAGATCAGCCTGACCAACATGGAGAACTCCATCTCTACTAAAAATACAAAATTAGCCGGCTGTAGTGGTGCATGCCTGTAATCCCAGCTACTTGGGAGGCTGAGGCAGGAGAGTCGCTTGAACCTGGGGGATGCGGAGGTTGCAGTGAACCGAGATCACGCTATTGCACTCCAGCCTGGGTAACAAGAGTGAAACTCCATCTCAAAAACAAAACAAAACAAAAAATACATTTAAAAATTAAAAAAGATTTAAATCCTAATTTTAAGAAACTTAAGAAATCCATTATTATTTCTGGCTGCCTTTATAAAAGGCACTTTTTTTTTTTTTAAACATCATATAGGACTTTTTTTCCTGGAATTTGCAAGGACTCCTACTCTCTTCACTATTTCTGAAAACGAAAGTAAGTGGATCATGTAGGAAGAAGGAGAGATTTCGTAGACTTTCTGTAAAGTGAACAGACTTTAGGTACTGACTCCTCATAAATCTAGACTGTTCTAAAATTGCCCTACAAAGTGCTGAGAAAATGACTCACATAAATAAAGAGGAAAAGGACTGGCCCGGTGCGGTGGCTCCCAACTGTAATCCCAGCACTTTGGGAGGCTGAGGCGGGCAGATCACCTGAGGTCGGGAGTTCGAGACCAGCCTGACCAACATGGAGAAACCACCCCCCGTGTCTACTAAAAATACAAAATTAGCCGGGCATGGTGGCCCATGCCTGTAATCCCAGCTACTCAGGAGGCTGAGGCAGGAGAATCGCTTGAACCCAGGAGGTAGAGGTTGCATTGCAGTGAGCCGAGATCGCGCCATTGCACTCCAGCCTGGGCAAAAAGAGCAAAACTCTGTCTCAGGAAAAAAAAAAAGAGACGATTTTAGAAAAAAAGATAATAACATTAAAAAATAAAAAAGATAAGAGCGAAACTCCATCTCAAAAAAAATTTTTTTTAAAAAAAGAGCAAAAGGAGTGGGAAGTTTTTCTAATTCTCGTGGATTACAGTAGGAGAATGAGAACAGGTACAAAGAAACTCAATGCCCTTGGCTTTATGCCAACAATGATTTTTTTTACATGGCAAAAAATGACAAACCTTCTTCCTCTCTTCCTCAAGCTTCTACATAATAGACATACAGTGGCATTTCTATTTCTACAATATACTTGGACTGTTTATAGTATTGAGCTAATAAAGGTTTTTACACAGTCGTAGAGAAAAGGGTCCTCAGAGGTGATCTAATGTAGACTCTTTCTCAAGGTGATAAGTAACTTACTGTGTGAGTGCTTGCAGTTTTCCAGAATGGCAACCCAGTTATTACAAGGATTTTATTTCTAGACCTTTCAACATCTTCATTTCCCTTCTGTGTCTATTGCAGTTTATTGATGTTTTCCTTACCCAGCACTTAAAATAGAACACAGCACTCCAAGTATGGTCAGTGGATGCAGAACAGAGGAAACAACCATTATTCTAGATAATTGAATATTATCCATACAGTTCATTATTTAGCACTGTACTAGCTTTTTTATGATTAAGTCCTATTTCTGGCCTAATAATGATTCTTAGTAAAACAGAACCCCAAATGACTTTTTTTTTTTTTTTCCTCTGAGACCGTTGTTGCCCAGGCTGAAGTGTAGTGCCGCGATCTCGGCTCACTGCAACCTCTGCCTCCCGGGTTCAAGCAATTCTCCTGCCTCAGCCTCCTAAGTAACTGGGATTATAGAGGCATGCCACCACATCCGGCTAATTTTTATATTTTTAGTAGAGACGGGGTTTCTCCATGTTGGTCAGGCTGGTCTCAAACTCCTGACCTCAGGTGATCCACCTGCCTCGGCCTCCCAAAGTGCTGGGATTATAGGCGTGAGCCACTGTGCCCGGTCCAAATGACTGTTTTTTTAATAGGTACTGGAGTTAAGAAAGGTGTTCTCCATTACAGCCTAGGTATTAGATTTAGAATTTCTCATTTGTTCACCTACTATTTTCTCTTGTCTCTCTGAAAGAAATTACATTGTCTTTAAGGCAGTGGTTCTTAAACTTTATCATGCTTGAGAATCACCTAGAAGACCTGTTTAAACATAGATTGCTGGCTTCTGCCCCTAGAGTGTCTGATAAAATAGGTCTGAGCTAGGGCCTGAAAATTTGCATTTCTAACAAGTTACCAGATGGTGGCAATGCTGCTGGTCTGAGGACCCCACGCTGAGAACCATTGCTTCCTTTAAAGCGCTGAAGTGGCCAGGCACCGTGGCTTATGCCAGTAGTCCCAGCGTTTTATGAGGCCAAAGTGGGAGGATCACTTAAAGCCAGGAATTTGTGGTTACAGTGAGCCATGATCATACCATTGCACTCCAGTCTGCGTGACAGAGTGAAACCCCATCTCTAAAAAAAAAAATTAAAGAGAAGGCAAGTGAGAAGTATGACCATATAGGTACTTTCAATTTTTGTGGATGCACAGTAGGTGTATATATTTATGGGGCACATGAAATACTTTGATACAGGCATGCAGTGTGTAATAATCACATCAGGGTAAATGGCATATCCATCACCTTAAGCATTTATCCTTTCTTTGTGTTACAAACAACCAATTATACTCTTTTTTTTTTTTTGAGATGGAGTCTTGCTCTGTCACCCAGGCTAGAGTGCAGTGGTGCGATCTTGGCTCACTGCGACCTCTGCGTCTCAGGTTCAAGGATTCTCCTGCCTCAGCCTCCCAAGTAGCTGGGACTACAGGCTCACATGACCACGCCCAGCTAGTTTTTGTATTTTTAGTAGAGACAGGGTTTCACCATGTTGGTTAGGCTGGTCTCAAACTCCTGACCTCAGGTGATCCACCCACCTTGGCCTCCCAAAGTGCTGGGATTACAGGCGTGAGCCACTGTGCCTGGCCTGTACTCTTAAATGTACAATACATGATTGTTGACTGTAATCACCCTGTTGTGCTATGAAATGCTAAATCTTACACATTCTGTGTGACTATATTTGTGTACCCATTAACCATGCCCACTTCCCCCAATCCCCACTACCTTTCCCAGCCCCTGGTAACCATCATTCTACCCTCTATCTCTATGAGTTCAATTGGTTTAATTTTTAGCTCCCACAAATAATGAGGACATGTGAAGTTTGTCTTTCTGTGCTAGGCTTCTTTCACTTAACATAATGTCCTCCAGTTCCATCCGTGTTGTTGCAAATGACAAAATCTCATTCGTTTCTATGACTGAATGGTACTCCATTGTGTGTATGTACTTTGTTCTCTTTACCCACTTGTCTGTTGCTGGACACTTAGGTTGCTTCCAAATCTTGACTATTCTGAATAGTACTGCAATAAAAATGGGAGTGCAGATATTTCTTGAATATACTGATTTCCTTTCTTTAGGGACTATACCTGGGAGTAGGATTGCTGGATCATATGATACTTTGATTTTCAGTTTTTTGAGGAACCTCTAAATTCTTCTCCGTAGTGGTTGTACTAATTTACATTCCCACCACCCGTGTATGAAGTTTCCCTTTTCTCCACATCCTCGCCAGCATCTGTTATTGTGTGACTTTTGGATAAAAACCATTTACCTGCAGTGAGATGGTATCTCATTGTAGTTTTGATTTGCATTTCTCTGATGATCAATGATGCTGAGCACTTTTTCATATGCCTATTTGCCATTTATATGTCTTCTTTTGAGAAATGTCTGTTTAAATCTTTTGCCCGTTTTTAAATTGGATTGCTAATTTCTTTTCCTGTAGACTTGTTTGCATTCTTTACATATTCTGGTTATTAGTCCCTTGTCAGATGAGGAGTTTGCAAATATTTTCTCCCATTCTGTGGGTTGTCTCTTCACTTTATTGATTGTTTCATTTGCTGTGCTGAAGCTTTTGGATGTGATTCCATTTGTCCATTTTTCCTTTGGTTGCCTGTATTTGTGGGGTATTACTGTAGAAATCTTTGACCAGAGCAATGTCCTGGAGAGTTTCCCCAATGTTTTCTTTTAGTAGTTTCATAGTTTGAGGTCTTAGATTCAAGTCTTTAATCCATTTTGATTTGGACTATTTTAAAAATTTGATTATATTTTGACCAGCATTGAATAATCTATATCCTAAGGTTTTGGAGGAATAAATATCCTTTCAAAAGAATCTTCCTCATCTGATTTCCATCCACATCAAGTGTTGTTTTGTTTTAATCCTATTAAAGCAGGCTTGGTCAGGAGATCTTTTCCCTTTTCCTAGCAAGAGGGTTTCTTTGGTCCTCAATTTGGTCATTTGTAAAACAAAGGTAGAGAAAATCTACTGAATGATTTTGGTTATTTTTGGCTTTATAATTTCTTGAAAAGAAAGAACAATAAATGAAGATTCACTGCACAGAAAGGGCCTATTTGGAGTCAACATGCTCAAGGCCAGAAAATAGAAACCGCAGGGCTAAGGGGATCAACTGAAGGCATCAGTAGGATGAGGTGAAGCTCTTCTAAGCTGCCAGGTCACAAATCAGGACAGGCAGATGTCCGGTCCCTGACACACTGGCCTGCACAGTGAATGGGCTGTAAGCTTATCCACTACAGACCTGTCATTGTTTGGGGCAGGTTGGTGGGAGCATAAGGACATGATAATATCACTATTATGATATTATCATAATAAGTGGGAGGCTAATCTTAGAAACAGTTTTCAATTATCTGAAGTTGGTAGTAGCTTCTAATATGGTAGCTATTATTCACCCATTGCATTCACCATCAGAAAAAATCCATACAGAGATGAAGCCAACATATTTTGAATGTACACGATACAGTTGTTGGCTCTTAATATAAGTAATTGAGTAGAGACAAGCAAGAAAGGATGAGCTGATATTAGGAAATGGACAACATTGAGTGTAAGTCAATACTTAGGTAACCTTCAGTCTGTCTCTTATCTACCATTTCTTTGTCCTTCCTATTCTTACCCTCTCTTCCCTCAGGTCTAATCTCCCAATTTAAGAAACAAAAGAAGTTTTTCCACTAGTACTGACTTCAGCCCATTGTTTGCAATGTTGTTTTGACAGATGTGTCTTTAGTCACACAATTAAATTTTATGTACACCAGAGACTGAAGACTCCAATAGTTCCCTATCAACGTCAGATTAACAATGGCTTGTACCTATAATCCTAGCTACTCAGGAGGCTGAGGCGGGAGAATTGCTGGAATCTGAGAGTTCAAGACCCGCCTGGTCAACAAAGTAAGATCCCGTCTCAAAAACAAAACAAAAACTTCTTTGCTTAAAATTCCAGTTTTTTTAAAAATTATTTTTATTTTTTTGAGACAGAGTCTTGTTCTGTCACCCAGGCTGGAGTACGGTAGCACGATTTCGACTCACTGCAAGCTCCGCCTCCCGGGTTCACACCATTCTCCTGCCTCAGCCTCCCAAGTAGCTGGGACTACAGGCGCCCGCCACTACG
>NW_012101421.1:1215921-1218416 GCF_000951045.1 Mandrillus leucophaeus
CAGGATGGTCTCGATCTCCTGACCTCGTGATCCACCCGCCTCGGCCTCCCAAAGTGCTGGGATTACAGGCTTGAGCCACCATGCCCGGCCTCACACTACAAGTATTAATAGTGCTCTTCTGTTGAAATATTTCTCGGTCTCAGCTCTGTTCTCATTACATGTAGTGGCATCAGGGAAAATTAAATGCTGTCTTGGAATGACCAGTGGTGCCAATTAACCAAGAACATTAGGAAATTGTAAATGATTATAAATTCAATGATAATTAAAAGGATGTAATTTTACTAAAAATAAGATGTAAAAATTAGTGAAGTTGAGCAAAATTCAGACCTTTAATTATAGAAATTGAGCATATTGAAACTGAGATCCTCATAAAACAATAAGAAAGAAGTATATAAAAACCTCATTTAAATAAAGAAAAACGTTATCACCCAAGTTGATACATTGGACACTGTTAGAATGTGAAAAGAGCACTGGAATCAACTGAAGTTGATTCCAGATCTGATACTTACAGCTGAGGAAATTCAAGCTATTTTTTTTTTCTCTGAAATTGGGCTCATCAACAAAATAAGGATAGCAATGAATTCACTGAGTTGTTGTGAGGATCAAATGAGAATACCACGTAATTTACTACCTAACAACACATACTTGGCACTCAGTAATGAGTCTGCATCTCATACTTTAAAAAATGAATGCATGGGCTGGGTGGGGTGGCTCATGCTTATAATCCCAGCACTTTGGGAGGCTGAGGTTGGGTGTATCACCTGAGGTCAGGAGTTCATGACCAGCCTGGCCAAAATGTTGAAAGTGCAAATTAAAACCATGGTGAGATACCAGTATACATTTAACAAAGTGGCTAAAATAAAAAAATTTGGACATTACCAGATGTTGGGGAAAATAAGGAAAAACTGAATAATTCATACATTGCTGGTGGGAATGTAAAATAGTACAGCCACTCTGGAAAACAGTTTGGCAGTTTTTTACAAAGTTAAACATATACCTATCATATAACCAGGCAGTCACACTCTTGAAAATTTGTCCTAGATAAATGAAAACTTATGTTTATGCAAACATTTGTATACAAATATTTCTTACAGGTTTATTTGTAACAACCAAAAACTGGAAACAACCCAAATGCCCTTTACAAAATAAATGGATAAGCAGACTGTGGGACATCCATACCATGAAATACTACTCAGTAATAAGGAGGGAGCTATGGATACACCCAGCAACTTAGATGGATCTCAAAGTCATGCTCAATGGGAAAAGCCAATCTCGAAAGGTTAAATACTCTATAGTTCTATTTATACAAGTTTCTCAAAATAGTAATAATAACAATATGGGGAACAGAGCAGAGGTTAGGGAGAGAGAAGGAAATAAAGGATAGCAATGCACTGACATTCCTTTGTAGTGACAGAATGGTCTGTATCTTTTTTTTTTTTTGAGACAGAGTCTGACTCTGTCATCCAGGCTGGAGTGCAGTGGCGCAATCTTGGCTTACTGCAACCTCTGCCTCCCGGGTTCAAGCCATTCTCCTGCCTCAGCCTCTGGAGTAGCTGGGACTACAGGTGTGCACCACCACGCCTGGCTAATTTTTTTGTCTTCTTAGTAGAGACGGGTTTTGCCATGTTGGCCAGGCTGGTCATGAGCTCCTACCTCAAGTGATCCACCTCCCAAAGTGCTGGGATGACAGGCCCAAGCCACTGTGCCCGGGGATTACATTTCAACATGAGATTTGGGTGGGGACAAGTTTCCAAACGATATCACACACACATACTGAAAGATACGAGTACAGGCAAAACCTGGTGAAATCTTTTTTCAAGCAATTCTCCTGCCTCAGCCTGCCAAGTAGGTGGGATAACAGGTGTGCACCACCATATCTGACTAAATTTTGTATTTTTAGTAGAGACGGAGTGTCACCATGTTGGCTAGAATGGTCTCCATCGCTTGACCTCGTGACCCGGCCGCCTCAGCCTCCCAAAGTACTGGGATTACAGGCATAAGCCACTGCACCCGGCCGTTGTTTTTAATTCTGGCACTAATAACTGTTTTAAATTCTTTCTTGAACCCCTGATATTGTTTGTTTCCAGTTCTGTCCACTTTGCCGTTTAATACCCGATGAGAATCCAAGCAGCTTCAGTGGCAGTTTAATAAGACATCTTCAAGTTAGTCACACTTTGTTTTATGATGATTTCATAGTAAGTATATTTTCTTATTTTTACATTATGTTTTTATGCTGTCTTTGTTAAGCTTACTTTTCTGATCCAAGTGAATAAAATTATAGAGGAAAAAATGTATATATAGCTATAGTGTTGAGTATTAGCATTATGTAAGAAATCAAGAAAATAGAATATTTTGGCCTGGCACAGTGGCTCATGCCTGTAATCCCAACACTTCAGGAGGCCGAAGTGGGCAAATCACTTGAGGTCAGGAGTTCAAGACCAGCCTGGGCAACATGGTGAAATCCTATCTCTACTAAAAATACTAAAAATAAAAAA
>NW_012101421.1:1220196-1221308 GCF_000951045.1 Mandrillus leucophaeus
TTTTTTGTATTTTTAGTAGAGACGGGGTTTCACCGTGTTAGCCAGGATGGTCTTGATCTCCTGACCTCGTGATCTGCCTGCCTCAGCCTCCCAAAGTGCTGGGATTACAGGCGTGAGCCACTGCGCCTGGCCTAAAATTCCAGGTTTTCTGTATTTGTCTTCTCCACTAGACTCTAATCAACTCCTTAATGGTAGGGATCAAGGTAATAGACATCTCTGTACCTCTGACTTTTTGCATCAAGTCTACCAAAAACATGTCAAGTGCTTGAATAAATACGGAGCAGAGCTAGTTCCAACTTATCATTCCAAACTCATCCCCCGCCACTTCCCCAACTTGCCCTACCTTCAGTTACACTGAGCTTTTTCCATTGCCCTAAGCAGGCCTTTTTCTTTTAGGATTTACTGCCTTTTCCCACATTGATTCCTCTGCTGTGATGCTCCTCTCTGCTGGCGTGGCTGGCTCATTCTTCAAGACCCACTTCAGTTACCAGCAACTCTGCTGAGGCCTTTCTGAACCCTTGGGCAAAATTAGTAATTCCCTTTACAGGTCTTGAACAGTTGTCTGTTCACATCTTGAATATGGTGCATGATACACTCTTGAAAGTATCTGCTTAAGTGATAATAATGGCAGCTGTTTATTACATGTGCTAAAGACTGAGTTAATGTGACTGAGCTTTATAATATTAAATGGTGTATGATTTTAAATCTAACAGCTCTGAGACACAGAAAATCAGCAAGAGGCTGAGATGAAATTGGAAACTATTTTCTGGGTACTAAGAATGTAGGGATCAACTAGACACATGGTATTCTCTTCCCCCGGGGAGCTCCAACTCTTCAAGGACAGGGGTCAAATAGTAGTAAATGTGTGGCATTTATTGAATGTTTGATGTTTACCTGGCACACTGAAGACATTATCTGTAAATATTACAGCTACTCTACAAGGCAGGTGATATTATCCCCATTTCACAGAAAGGGAAACTTACATGCTTAAGATCACACTGCTGGTGCAAGGATTTGAACCCAAAGTATCTAACTTCAAAGTATCCTACTGATCTCCATATTCTAAGTGCCGAGCACGTAGTAGGGGCATAATAAAGAGTGTTGGATGAACA
>NW_012101421.1:1227078-1229734 GCF_000951045.1 Mandrillus leucophaeus
ATTCAAGATCGTCATTTGAGAATTTTCTCCAGGCTTTCTATCTGCCAATTATTATTATCCAGGTTGAACATAAGGAGCTCAGGTTCTAAACTAGTTTTAAGCAACAGCTCTGTCACATATGTGCGACCTTGCAGAAGGCATTTAACCTCTGAAACTCAGTTTGTCCATTGGTTAAGGGAAGAGATTAAAAGCACCTACTCTCAAAACTCTTCTTAGGATTAAATGAGATAATGTATATAAAGTGATTTGCACAGTTCAGGCACAGATGTTTGGCAAATTGGAGATGGGATAGGAGTAGAATTGTTAGGACCACTTGAGGAACTGAACAAGGAACATGACAGAGGCTTTAAATCCTCAGCTCCATATCTCTAAGCATGTGTCTTTTGTGGCCCATACGGCACACAGGCCTCAACAGAACTTGGTTCTGGTCTGTGTGTTCTCTCTGGTAAAACAAAGAGGTTTCTCTTGGCCCGGTGCGGTGGCTCACGCCTGTAATCCCAGCACTTTGGAAGGCCGAGATGGGCAGATCACGTGGTCAGGAGATCGTGACCATCCTGGCTAACACGGTGAAACCCCATCTCTACTAAAAATACAAAGAAATGAGCCGGGCGTGGTGGCAGACGCCTGTGGTTCCAGCTACTCAGGAGGCTGAGGCAGGAGAATGGCGTGAACCGGGGAGGGGGAGCTTGCTGTGAGTCGAGATCACACCACTGCACTCCAGCCTGGGCGACAGAGGGAGACTCCATCTCAAGAGGTTTCTCTTTACCTTAGCTCTATGAGATGTTCTAAAGCCAGGTCGATTCTATGGCTCTTCTGGCTAATCATGTTCAGTCTGTTCTCAAGATCTTTCAGACAAAGCATGATCCAGAGCTAGGCAGGATGAAGCCACTTTGATAAGAATACTTTGCAGCCACTCACAGCCATCTTCTTGGGTATGGAAGTGAGCTTGAAGTAGTGTTCTTTGTTTTGATTTTTTGTTTCCTGAACTGCTATGTACTAAGCTAAGCACTCTATGTATATATCACAATAAATTGTGATATGTACATAAGTTGTAGCAACTTCCGTGAAGTGAATACTGTATTTTTATCTTCATTTAACTGAAATATCTGAAGCTCAAAGGTTAACTAAATTACCTAAGAACAAGCCAGTATCAAGACCAAACCTTGTGCTCTGCTGTGCTTTATGGCTTTCCTTTGGATTTTGTGGAGTTTTTTTTGTTTTTTGTTTTTATGTTGCAGAATGGACTTTGAATAGAGATTTCATCTTTTGTTATTGTGGAAGAGGAGAGGGATTGCAGAGGATAGGGTTCTTAATGGTTTTTGTTTTACTTATAGAATGTGCTGACATAGAATTTTGAATTCCACTTTGACACATAGGGAGGTAAAGAGAAAGTTTTGTTTTTAACATTTTCTTCGGAAATAGCTATTCAGTGGTACTGCTGGCATTGGTGAAGCCTGTGGGGGTGCCTGAACTTTGCTCCATTTTACAGGTTTGTGTGGAACATAGCACTCTGAGCAGGATTTGTAATGATGACTGAAAACTTCTCATTATATCAGATAAAAACTTCAAATTTTGAATCAAGACTTTTTATTATGACAGTAACTAGTTAATTGATAGGCAGCAAAGTGAAGGAGAAAATTCATTAGCCCCAAAGCAAAAGTCCTGGGTTCTATGACAAGCTTTGTGGAACTTTGAACAAGTCTCCTAACTTTAGTTCCCTGCAAAATGAGGGTGTTGGATTGACCCTCATCCTCCAGTTTCTGAAATACTATTGACTCTGAATATTTCTAATTATTTTTCTTTATTATAGGATTTTAATATAATTGAGGAAGCTCTTATCCGAAGAGTCTTAGACCGGTCACTTCTTGAATATGTGAATCAGTCGAACGCCACATAATTTTATTAAAACGAAGGGAAAAGGGACCACTGAATTGCACCATTTAAGATGCTGCTTGAACAAATTGAAGGGAAGTTGTCAATGCTTGATGGGCAAAAATGTACAACACAGTTATATGTTTGTCCATGTTTATTGTTATAGTGCATTTAAAAACTGCTTTAATTTTGATGATTTAAATCTGTTTTACATCCTTGAGATTCCTACACATCTAACAAAAAAAAACTGTCTATATCAGTCGTCATTATATGGAAAAGGCACATGGTAGGCAAGTGGGTGGAGGATCTCGGTTTGCAAATTAGATAACACTCTGTGTATAATACTACATATTAATAACTACCATCATGGTTAGGCACGATAACTAATCTTTGTTCTATGTAAGAAAATAGAGAGTGAAACAAAATGCAGACATTCAAAGAAATAAGAAATCTGCTCCAATGCCCTTGCTCTAATCTCTAATAGATTAACATTAATAATCTTGTACGGGAGTTGGAAAGGAACATTTTGGAAGTCAAGGAGGTCCATTTAGGCCAGATGCAGTGGCTCACGCTTGTAATCCCAGCACTTTGGGAGGCTGAAGCGGGCGGATCAAGAGGTCAGGAGTTCGAGACTAGCCTGGCCAACACTGGTATCTGTGAAACCCTGTCTCTACTAAAAATACAAAAATTAGCTGAGTGTGGTGGTGGGCGCCTATAATCTCAGCTACTTGGGAGGCTGAGGCAGAAGAATCGCTAGAACCCAGGAGGCAGAGGTTACAGTGAG
>NW_012101421.1:1229810-1244716 GCF_000951045.1 Mandrillus leucophaeus
AAAAAAAAAAAAAAAAAAAAAAAAAAAAAATCCATTTAACCAAATTACATTACATAATACTGTAACAAAATAAGTTTTGTGTTAGAAAAGTATACTTAATTCTTTGACTTTTTGTAACTGCATACATAAGAATTCAACATTTTTCAAATATTTGTAGTTTATTTTGAAATATTTCTACAATATAGGCAATTTCTTAAAAACCGTCAGGTGATACTTAACAGTAGAAGTATTCACATCCAAACTTTTTAGTAGAAAACCCTAAGGGTTTTGATTTCTTTTTTGATTGTAACATTTTAAAAATTATGAAATAAAAGTACTGAAAACCAGACACAAAATTTATAGCTGAATGCTTTATTATAAGCAAATACTCTTTTAGGACTCAGCCAGTCACCACACGTGTCCTTTTTGTATCCTGTCACAATTACAACCCCACAAAAGTAACCACTAGACTGATTTAAATGGTAATCACTTTGTTGCATTTGATTACTGCTGCAACACCTAAATGCATATATCTATATTTTAATATTATCAATTTAAAATTTTAAATGTATATTTTATTTTACATCTCTTTTTTAATCTAGAAGTTCCCTCTTCTTTCCAGTTCCTTAGAATTTACCTGGTGAAGAACCTGATCCTAGGACCTATAGAGTTTCACATACTTTGTATTTTGCTGATTGCACACTCATGGCACAGTTCAGCACATTCCCCTGTCCTCTAGATATCAGCACATGGGGCAGGTTCAGGCACATTGTATTTGAGAAGACTTTGGTTCAGTCCTTTGGCAAGACTGTAAATCATGGTGTCTTCCTTCCTTCCTTCCTTCCTTCCTTCCTTTCCTTCCTTTTCTTCCTTTCCTTCCTTTCCTTCCTTTCCTTCCTTTCCTTCCTTTCCTTCCTTTCCTTCCTTTCCTTCCTTTCCTTCCTTTCCTTTCTTTCCTTTCTTTTCTTTCTTTCTTTCTTTTTTTTGACAGAGTTGCACTCTGTTGCCCAGGCTGGAGTGGGCACTGCAACCTCCATCTCCCGGGTTCAAGCAATTCTCCTGTCTCAGCCTCCCAAGTAGCTGGGACTACCACAATGCCTGGCTAATTTTTGTATTTTTAGTAGAGAGGAGGTTTTACCATACTGGTTAGGCTGGTCTTGAACTCCTGGCCTCAAGTGATCCACCCACCTTGGCCTCCCAAAGTGCTGGGATTACAGACATTAGCCACTGCGCCTGGCTAAGTTTTGTATTTTTAGTAGAGACGGGGTTTCGCCATAGTAACCAGGCTGGTTTCAAACTCCTGACCTTGTGATCCGACCACCTTGGCCTCCCAAAGTGCTGGGATTACAGGCTTGAGCCACTGTGCCCGGCCTACAGGGTTTTTATCTAACCTTTCTGTTACAACTATACCACTCTTCTTCTATACTGAGAGTTCTGGTTTTCAAGAACACAGAGCATGATAGAATTAGAACATCCCACAATTACTCATTTCTTTTATTTACCTTACACTTGCAATTGCCTCAGAATACAACCACAACCAATATGGCAATTGAAATAAGTGTTCCATTTGCTTTTCCCATTCTTTCCCAATTTTTTATTTTATTTTATTTTTTTATTCTTATTTTTTTTTGAGATGGAGTCTCGCTCTTGCTGCCCAGGCTGGAGTGCAATGGTGCGATCTCGGCTCACTGCAACCTCCGCCTCCCGGGTTCAAGCGATTCTTCTGCCTCAGCTTCCCGAGTAGTTGGGATTATAGGCATGTGCCACCACACCCTGCTAATTTTGTGTTTTTAGTAGAGATGGGATTTCTCCATGTTGGTCAGGCTGGCCTCAAACTCTCGACCTCAGGTGATCTGCCCACCTTGGCATCCCAAAGTGCTGGGATTACAGGCGTGAGCCACTGCGCCTGGCACCCCAATTTTTAAAATAGTTATACTATATCAACATTTTCAGAACATACTGGTATAGCATACTGTACTTTCTTCCTTTTATCCCCCATTTATTCTTAGTTCTTCAACTGTATATTTAACACTTACCCCAGTTTTTGTTGTTTTGTTTTGAGGCGGAATCTTGCTCTGTTGCCCAGGCTGGAGTACAGTGGTGTGATCTTGGCTCACTGCAACCTCCGCCTCCCAGGTTCAAGCAATTCTCCTGCCTCAGCCTCCCAAGTAGCTGGGATTACAGGTGGGCACCACCACGCCCAGCTAATTGTTGTATTTTTAGTAGAGATGGGTTTTGCCATGTTGGCCAGGCTGGTTTTGAACTCCTGACCTTAAGTGATCCACCCGTGTTGGCCTCGTAAAGTCCTGGGATTACAGGCGTGTGCCACTGCGCCAGGCAGTTGCCCCCAGGGTTTATTTGATGGCTCTGACTGTTTCTCATATCTGACTCTTTAATTATGAATCCAGGGCATAGATTAGTATCTCTATCTTGAAAGGAAGCAAAGAAGCCATGAAAATGAGTGATATCAACTCCTGAGGATAAAATGTTATTTGACTAGAGTTAGCTTTTTAATTGTGATCATTTATAAACTTCTTTGTTCCTTACATATAAGCATAGTCATAACCATGGTACCCAAAATTTTCTGTAAGTTATTGTAACTCCTTAAAGGTCTTGCTACAGTTCTTCTATCCAGTACAAATAACTGGGAAAATGTAAAGCTGAGTGAAATCTAGTGAGCCTCATATCCTCCCTTTTAGATATTGGTTTTAAGTTTGCTTTTCACAGCTGCTAAAAAGTAACAACTAATTTTTAGTTGCACAACCTCTCTTTCTTAAATTTGGATGGATCATACAATAAAGCAAAACCTGGCTGATTACAGTGGCTCACACCTATAATCCCAGCACTTTGGGAGGCTGAGGTGGAGGGTCACATGAGCCCAGGAGTTCCAAGACCAACCTGGGCAATATAGTGAGACTCCTCTTAAAAAAAAAAAACAAAAAAAAAAGCTGGGCATGATGCACACTGTTATTTTCGGCTACTAAGAAGGCTGAGGTTGGAAGATCACTTGAGCCCAGGAGGTCAAGACTGCAGTGAGCTATGATCATGCTACTGCACTCCAGCCTGGGCAACAGAGCAAGACCCGGTCTCCAAAAACATAAATAATTAAATATAAATAAAAATCAAGCAAAACCTGTTGGGAAACAAGAGAAAAAGGAGAGGAATTTTTCAGGAATAATCATAAAAAGAAAAATGATCATCAGACTGAAAGTCTAGTGCGTGAGAGATGAAAACATATTTTTAAGCATTGGTGTTGACCATGCAGACAAACTTCTGTTAATTCAGAGCAGTACAAAAGGCACCTTTGAATCTATAAAACTTGAAAAAAGTTAAAAATTGTATTTTGGATAGGCCAGGCGCGGTGGCTCAAGCCTGTAATCCCAGCACTTTGGGAGGCCGAGACGGGCAGATCACAAGGTCAGGAGATTGAGGCCATCCTGGCCTACGTGGTGAAACCACGTCTCTACTAAAAAATACAAAAAACTATCCGGGCGAGGTGGTGGGCACCTGTAGTCCCAGGTACTTGGGAGGCTGAGGCAGGAGAATGATGTAAACCTGGGAGGCGGAGCTTGCAGTGAGCTGAGATCCGGTCACTGCACTCCAACCTGGGTGACAGAGCGAGACTCTGTGTCAAAAAAAAAAAAAAAAAAATTGTATTTTGGATAAAGCTTTAAGTCATCTGTCACTATTAACCTCAATGCAGCAATTCTGACTCTTGTGCCTGGATTCCTCTTATGATAATTTTGCCACCTACAGGACAGATTAGGTGCTGGTCGCCTGAATTATTTTGTGTTCTGAATTATTTTGAGTTCTAAAATGGTAAAGTGCAAATACTCATTGTTTCACTGTGCCTTTGGCCTTTTATAAAAAGGTATTTCTAATTCGTTGGTAAAAACCAATATTTGAAGCTATTGATTAACAACAAAAAAGTTTCACTGTCTTTATAGTGCCTCAGGATACAACTTTTTCAAGGCTTATTAGAGAAAAACTGATTCACATGTTATTCTTCTAAAGCTAAATTCTTAAAATGTAGGTTGAAAGAGTGGATTGATTGTGAATCTACACTAAACATATGGTCCCAGGCAGACCTCCTTACTGTCTTCAGTGATGTTGCGTTTCGTTACTGTTACTGGGTGCCAAGTGTCTTTCATTTGGAAGTGAACTTACGCCAGTTATTGAATGTTTATCATATCATAATTTGTATTTTCAAACATTAAGTTTTTCAAACATTAAAAAGTCACTAAGAGATTCATTCTTTTATTATTCAACTACAAAAAAATTAGCGTAATGATTGGAATTTAAAATGTACAATTCTTTTTCTTCTGTAAGTATATATTGCTATGATAAATAAAAAATGGCAGGACCATTGTTTTTATTAAAATATCTACTGTGTCTATTCTTAAACATTAATCTTGGTTACTTTTTTATTCAAACCTAATAATGCTTTTTAAATCTTCATCATTGAGCAACAATGATGAATGAAAGGTATACATTCATTTAGGCCAGTAGTTTGCAACTGGGGATAATTTTGTCTCCCAGCAGACTTTGGCAATGTCTAGACACATTTTGGGTTGTCCTAACAGGGCTCAGGTGTACTAGTGGCCTGAGATCTAGATAGAGGTCAGGGATGCTGTTCAGCATTCTACAGTGCACAAGACAGCCCCTCGCAACAAAGCATTATCCTGCTCAAAATGGCAATAGTGCCAAGGCTTAGAAACTGATTTGGCCAACATAATACTGAGCACTGTGGAATTATTCGTTCTGCTAGCAAGAGGCTTCACTGAAATTTAAAAGGTAAGATGTAGATAGATTCTTCCCCCTGCTAAATCCATACTAAGTTTCGAATGGCCGTAGCTGCCATGTGTACCCATATGTCATGAGCATATTAATTTTTTGGTTTTTTGCAAGAACATGTACAGGACAGAACACAAGTGTTACTGACGAAACCTCTGATGCTTCTCTGTTTGCTGAGTGATGTTCTAGATGATTGAGGGAACCCAGGATCAGTTGAGAAGATTTACCTTTATCATTTAGATTATCTTTATTGAAATAAGTAAGACAAAATATTACAGAGGGATACTCATGTCTGAGATCCTTGAAGCTAATAGTTATGTTTTTGTATTATTACTAGAAAATCATGTGATATCTTAATCCTAAATATTTCAGCGAAGACAGTGCATGGATCTTAAGGCTAATCATTGCCACCAAAGTAGCCATATAAGAAGCCCAATGAAGGAGAATCACAGGGAGTAGTATTGATCTAGGTGAATTGGATTATGCTACAATTACAAGTCCCAAATCCCAGGGCTCACCCAAAGTCTACAGTGGTTCCTGGCTATTCTCTAGGGAAGCTGTTCTCCAGCTTCAGAATTCCAGGGTACTTTCATCTCATGGCATTTGTATATCACTGTGTGTTCCTATATCACCCCTCACAACAGGCTGCTGTGTTGGCTACACAGGTAATTTCTGTTCATTATTTGCCAATGCAAATCACATGGCCATATGTAATGTCAAGGCATTGAGGAAGTGCAGTCTTCTCATGTAGAAGAGAACTGGATACTGGGGCATAATAGTAATACTAACCATGAAGGTACAAGCCAGGCAGAGTTGATAAAGAAGACAGGAAGTACACAGGGTAAAGACATTAAAAATATGTGTGGAAAGAAGGGGTGAAAAGTAAAAATGAGACTAGCTTTCTAAAACATGAAGTGATATTCATTTTTGCCATGGTAATATTTTATTTTTCTTTTTTTGTTTGTTTGAGATGGAGTCTTGGTTTGTTACCCAGGCTGGAGTGCAGTGGCATGATCTCAGTTCACTGCAACCTCTACCTCCCAGGTTCAAGCAGTTCTCCTGTCTCAGTCTCCTGAGTAGCTGGGACTACAGG
This sequence comes from Mandrillus leucophaeus, assembly GCF_000951045.1. Classification (NCBI taxonomy): domain Eukaryota; kingdom Metazoa; phylum Chordata; class Mammalia; order Primates; family Cercopithecidae; genus Mandrillus; species Mandrillus leucophaeus. The sequence continues at coordinate 1,235,677 of NW_012101421.1, forward strand.
CATGCACCACCATGCCCGGCTAATTTTTGTATTTTTAGTAGAGACGGGGTTTCACCATATTGGTCAGGCTGGTCTCAAACTCCTGACCTCAGATGATCCGCCTGCCTCAGCCTCCCAAAGTTCTGGGATTACAGGCATGAGCCACCATGCCTGGCCCTGCCATGGTAATATTTTTGTTAATTTTACTTAAAGTTTGGGATTATTTTACCAAATGAAAGACCTGTCAGTTTCTCAGACATAAGATAGTGATTTCTTTTTTTGAATCGTTCTTTCTTATTTATTAACAAAAATGCCAAATATGTTCTCTGTCCCTTATAACAGTATTTTCTCAGTATACTCCTTGTGTGCTGCCATCAGAACCACTTGGGATACTTGTTATATAACTGCACTTTCCTGGGCCCTCTCCAGATGTACAGAATCTGAAATTATGGATTCATCAGGAAGTCATTGACATGTATTCCAATCTGCCCATTTCTCATCACCTCCATTTTTACAATTCTATTCTATCCATCAGCATCTCTTGCCTGGATCCCTAGAGCTATGTAATTGGGCTCCGTGCCTACACGTAAGAAATTGTCCATTTCTCAGCCAGTCATGGTGGCTCACGACTGTAATCCCTGCATTTCGGGGGGCCAAGGTGGGTGAATCACCTAAAGTCAGGAGTTCGAGACCAGCCTGGCCAACATGATGAAACCCCATCTCTACTAAAAATACAAAAAATTGACCAGGCACAGTGGCTCACGCCTGTAATCCCAGGACTTTGGGAGGGCAAGACGGGTGGATCACCTGAGGTCAGGAGTTCAAGACCAGCCTGACCAACATGGAGAAATCCCGACTCTACTAAAAATACAAAAGTAGCTGGGCATGGTGGTGCATGCCTGTAATCCCAGCTACTCGGGAGTCTGAGGCAGGAAAATTGCTTGAACCTGGGAGGCGGAGGTTGCAGTGAGCTGAAATTGTGCCACTGCACTGCAGCCTGGGCAACAAGTGCAAAACTCTGTCTCAAAAAAAAAAAGTCCATTTTTCATACAGCAGTTGGAGAGATCTTTAAAAGCGTCAATCTGATTGTGCCATGCCACGTTCTCACTGCTTAAAATGCTTCCAGGGCCTCCATTGTTTTCTTTGTCGTCGTTTGTGTGTGTGTGTGTGTCCACGAGTCAGTTTCTTTGTAAATATATATTACATCTCTAGAAAAAGAATCCCAGGATTTTCCCGCCTGTGTGTTTTCGTCTTGCTTCTTCATGGTCCATGATGCCAGCTGAGGTTGTCAGTACAATGAAACCAAACTGGCAGGATGGGAGCAGATTATTCTGCCATTTTTCTAGATCTTTGAGTTGCACATCAAATCTGGGGCTAATCACTCCACACTTGTTTAGCCTGCCTGTGAGGTTCACAATTTTCCCAGCTCTGATCATCAATGATTTCAGACTCACCAATGTAACCACGCTTCATTATCACAGTTAGAAACCGGATGATGACTTTGGAGCATGGCCCAATAAGAACCTGGTGTTTGGCATTGTTGATTCTCTTGAGAGCATCAGCCAGGACATTTATGTGCACCATTGTGGTGATGTGGAAAGATGGTGGAAAGAGGTTTTTTGTTTTTTTGAAACAGGGTCTCGCTCTGTCTTCCAGGTTGAGTGCAGTGGTATGATTACTGCTCACTGCAACCTCGACCTTTTGGGCTCGAGCCATCCTCCCACCTCACCCTCCCTAGTAGCTGGGATCACAGACATGCACTACCATGCTGGGCTAAGTTTTAAAATTTTTGTAGAAACTCTCACTATGTTGCCCAGGTTGGTCTCTAACTCTTGGACTCCAGACATTCTCTTGCTTTGGCGTCTCAAAGTGTTGAGATTACAGGTGTGAGCCAACATGCCCAGCCTCCATCATTATGAGAATAAATTCTAAAGGCCCTTCTATGCCCTTCCATGCCCTTCCAAACCCTTCACAGCCTGGTCCCTGCCTACCTCTCTAACTTCATCTCATTCCACTCTCTCCCTTGATCCTTATACTTCATCCACATTGTTAGGTTTATTAAACACACCAAACTTACGGTGAGTCCTGTATCTTGGCACTTTGTATTCCTTCTGTTTGAAAAGCTCTTCCCTGGGAGTTTGACATGACTGCCTTCTAAATTATTCAACTCTCAGCTCAAATGTCATCTTCTCATAAAGGAATTCTCTTGTAATTCCAGTCAAAGTCACTCCTCCACCAAATTTGTCTATTGTTTTATTGTAATGTCTCCATAACTGCACTAGAATGGGAAGTTATCTTATGCATTTATTTTCATTTTTATTGTTTATTTCCTCTCTCTAGAATATACAGTTTTGATTGCAAGTATTCACCACTAAAGTCTACAAAATCTGAAACAATGGCACATGTCAGGTACTTAGTAAATATTTCAGCTGTCTAATCTATCATGAGAACTACTGATGATATATACGCATATACATCATCAGTGTGTGATGATAACACATATATAAAACATCCAACATGAAGCAGGAGGATTGTTTGAGTTCAGGAGTTTGAGGCTATAGTGCACTATGATAGTGCCTGTGAATAGCCACTGTACTCCAGCCTGGGCGACATAGCAACACTTCCCCCCATTTTTTTTTTTTTTTTGAGACATGAAATCCCAGCACTTAAGACAGAGCCTTGCCCTGTCACCCAGGCTAGAGTGCAGTGGTGTGATCTCAGCTCAATTCAACCTCTGCCTCCCGGGTTCAAGCGATTCTCCTGCCTCAGCCTCCTGAGGAGCTGGGATTACAGGCATGTACCACCATGCCCAGCTAATTTTTGTATTTTAGCAGAGGTGGTGTTGGCCAGGCTGGTCTCGAACTCCTGACCTCAAGCGATCCACCCACCTCGGCCTCCCAAACTGCTAGGATTACAGGTGTGAGCCACCTCGCCATAAAACCCCATTTTTGAAACAAGAAAAAAATTCTAATATTACCAGTAATCAAAGACATTAACTTGACCACTCTAATCATGTACCATTTTTCTCTTTTAGCATAATGTGTGGCATAGTGTTACCTCTAATAAATTTTTTTCTTTTTTTGAGACATGGTTTCACCTTCTCACCCAGGCTGGAGTGCAGTGGTGTGACATGGCTCACTGCAGCCTTGACCTCCCAAGCCCAAGTGATCCTCCTGCCTCAGCCTCCTGAGTAGCTGGGACTATAGGCACACACATCTAGCTAATTTTTAAAATTTTTTGTAGAGACAGGGTCTTACTATGTTGCCTAAGCTGTTGCAAACTCCTGGGCTCAAGTGACCCACCTCAGCCTCCCAAAGTGCCGAGATTACAGGCATGAGCTACCAGGCCCAGTCTTCAATAAATATTTTTTGATTCAGTCTATTAGCAAAATTTCTCAATTAATAATCCCTCATGAAAGGATGATATGGCATATTGTGCTGGTGATAGTGGTATAACTTACACATTTCAAAGCAAGTTGGTAGTGATATCTTACCTCTTGGCCCAGTAATTCTACATCTGGAAATATTTCCTGGCACTCTAATCCAAATGGAATCTATATGCAGGATGAAATTTATTGCAACACCATTCATAACGACAAAAAAAGGAGTGGTACGTAATAAAGTCTAATAACGGTTAAATAGTGGCACTTTTTTATTGTTACTGCCATTAGATAAGTGAATATCCTTCCTGTAGGATATAGCTTAAAAATAGTAATAATAATAATAAAAAAGATCGGTGAATACATCATTCATAGCTGGGCATGGTGGCATGTGCCTGTAGTAGTCCCAGCTACTTGGGAGGCTGAGGCATGAGGATTGTATAAGCCCAGGAGTTCAAGGCTGCAATGAGCTATGATCATGCCATTGCACTCCAGCCTGGGCAACAGAGTGAGACCAAATCTCTAAAAAAAAAAAAAAAAAGAAAAGAAAAAAAAAATACATCATTCAGTTTACTGTCAAGTTAGCTTGGAAAGAAATGTGTATCTTTAAATTACTATATTTAAACTTTGCTTTAGTTAGTTTTAATTTAATTCTCATAGAGCAATCCTTGTCACTGCTTCTGTTTTAGGAAATATTTTATTGTTGCCCTAGTCCTTCCATCCCCAACACATCATGTTGTTTCATTCCTCTGTGATTTTGCACACTTTTTCCTCAGCCTGAAATAAATTTCATTATTTTTCTAAAGAGACTTCCTTGACCCACCCAAGTAGAGTCAGTCACACCATCCTTTATATCACCAGTATCCCTTGACCATACATCGATTGCTATAGGTATCACATTAAATGTATCTGAGATCCACGAGATGGGGAGTTCCTTAAGGGCATACGTTGAGATTTATCTTTGTAATCACAGGGCTTTACTAGAAATTCAATTCATGTGTCAATCTGTTCAGGCTACAATAAAAAAATACCAAAGACTGGGTGACTTCAGTAACAGATTTTTGGACAGCCGACTTCTCACTGTGTCCTTACATGGTGGGGAGGGAGAGAAAGAGAGATCTCTGGAGTCTCTTATAAGGGGATTAATCTCCTCTCAGGGCTCACTCTCCAGACCTCATCTAATCCTAATTACCATCCAAATGCCCCATCTCCAAATACTATCAAATGGTGGGTTAGGGCTTCAACATATTAATTTTGGAAGACACAAGCATGCAGTCCATAACAACATGTTCATTGACTAGATGAATGAATGGCTAAAAAATGGATGAAAATATTCATGTTAGCTTTTCAGTGTACTTTCTTAGTAATAAAACCTACATGGGGAGCAAAATTATAATGAAGAAAGCAGCCGTATGTCTAAATTTGTGCATTATTGTTTCCGGAAGTTAGCACAGTGTCATGCATCTCTGTAGGCACTACATAAACATCTGATAAATAAATTAGTGACTAAGTAGTTTGATAAGCTTACATAAGATGTTCTTGATGAATAATGTCTTCAAGCCAGATGCATTCCTTCTCTTTAGAGATATGCCCATCAAGTGAACCCAACTACAGACAACTTCTCTCCTGGACAGAGTTCTAAAGTAAAGATTTAGTCCAGTGATATAGCTCTTATAGGAGAAGCAGTATTATTTTGTGTTCATTTTAAAGCTACAGTGCTAGTTCTGAAGTACAACTGTATATTATATATTATAGTTGCTGAGTTTAATTGGCTCTAGATGATACAGTGTGATAATCTGCTACAGAGTCAACCTAGGTAACCAAATAAAATGGACTAACCTAGGTAATCAGGTAAAATGAAGAAAATATTTAGCTCTCATATCCACTATGTTTTTGTTTTCGTTTTGTTTTGAGATGAAGTCTCGCTCTGTCGCCCAGGCTGGAGTGCAGTGGTGCAATCTTGGCTCACTACAACCTCCGCCTCCTGGGTTAAAGCGATTCTCCTGCCTCTGACTCCCGGGTAGCTAGGATTACAGGCACGCACCATCACGCCCGGCTAATTTTTGTATTTTTAGTAGAGACAGGGTTTCACCATGTTGACCAGGCTGGTCTCAATCTCCTGACCTCAGGTGATCTGCCCATCTCGGCCTCTCAAAATGCTAGGATTACAAGTATGAGCCACCATGCCCGGCCTATCCACTATGTTTTGATATACCTCTAAGGGTGTTTCACTTTGTGCCTTTGAAACACTCTTAGTAATGTATGCAAGAAGGTCAAAGTCTTATAACAAAATCATACTGTCCTTTGACAGGATTTCAAGGATGTATCCTCCAGAAATTTTGGCCTTGAGGCATGCTGGTTTTAAAAGTACCTTAAAGAGAGGAACAGTAACTTTCTAATTTAAAAAACTTAATAAAGTGATCAAACTCTTAGAAACAGAAAGCAGAATGGTAGTTGAAAGTAGAAAAGGGGAGTTGTTTATGGGTACAGAGTTTCAGTTCCGCAAGACAAAAAGTTTTAGAGATCTGTTGCATAACAAGGTGACTATAGATAACACTACTGTCTTATACACGTAAAAAAGGTTAAAAAAGGTCATGAAACCCCGTCTCTACTAAAAATACAAAAAATTAGCCGGGCGTGGTGGTGGATGCCTATAGTCCCAGCTACTCAGGAGGCTGATGCAGGAGAATGGCATGAACCCGGGAGGCGGAGCTTGCAGTGAGCTAAGATGGTGCCAGTGTACTCCAGCCTGGGTGACCATGCGAGACTCCATCTCAAAAATACATAAATAAATAAATAAATAAATAAATAAACAAACAAACAAATAAGGGTCAGGCGTGGTGGCTTACGCCTGTAATCCCAGCACTTTGGGAGGCTGAGGTAAGAGGATCACGAGGTCAGGAGTTCAAGACCAGCCTGACCAACATGGTGAAACCCTGTCTTTACTAAAAATACAATAATTAACCGGGCGTGGTGGCGCAGGCCTGTAAGTCTGTAATCCCAGCTTCTCAGGAGGCTGAGGCAGGAGAATTGCTTGAACCCAGGAGGCAGAGGTTGCAGTGAGCAAAGATCTCACCACTGGGCTCCATCCTAGGCGACACAGCGAGACTCCATCTGAAAGAAAAAAGGTCAGAATGGTAAATGTCATGTTTTGTGTTTTTTAAACACAAAGAAAAAAACAAACAAAAAATCTTAAGCAAATACCACGGCGTATATATAGTTCTATGATACCCAGTTTAGGAAATTATAATTGTCAGTGAAATTTAGGAAAGAAGAAATGTCATCTTACTGGCAAAGTTCTTAGGGTTTCAAAAATAAAGTATTTAAATATAGAGACAACAACTTTACTCTCTGTTGCTATTTTTTTCACCCACTGGTCTCTCTCCAAACTTTGGATGAAGCTTAAAGCACAGAACATTGTTTGCTTGTTTCCCCCACCATTTGCAGTGGTTGTACCATCTCTTAGGTATTTATTGAGTTGCCAGTTATAGTTAGTATCACCCCCATTTTAACTTAATTACTTTTTAAAAGGCTGTACCTCCAAAAATAGTCACATTCTAAGGTACTGGGGGTTAGAACTTAAACACAGGAATTGGGGAGAGAAAAGGATACAGTTCAGCCTATAAGATCTATTACAATTTAAAATTTTTAATATTAAACTTTCTCTGTTCAAATTATTGTGTGGTTTCTATCTCATGATTAGACCCAGACTGATAAATCAGATTGTGTTGATTTTTCCTGAGTACTCTCAATAAGGTACAACCAGAAATTTACATTCTTCCATGGAGATTTTTCTGGATGTGAGTAGAAAAAAGGAAGTTGGGAATTGAGAATGTGGAGGTCCGAATGAAGAAAGTAATCATTTTATGGACTGAGGTACAGACGTCAAGTTCTTTGATTCACTTCCTTTTCTGTATGTAAGTGTGAAATGCTGAGTGGGAAAGTTTGAGATCCTGGCAACTGGAGTGGGAAGGCATGAATGGAATGGAGGGTTTGGGGAATCTTGGCTCCCTGAGCTACATTAGAGGACCTCACACTGGCTTCCCTCCTGGCAAATCAAATAGGATGTCACTACCAGTACAAAATACATTGGACTGGTATTCAGTACATTACACTGGCTTCCCTCCTGGCAAATCAAATAGGAAATCAAAACCTCACACTGGTTTCTCTCCTGGCAAATCAAATAGGATGTCACTACCTGTAAAAATACATTGGACTGGTACATATATACACACACACACAAACACACATACATATATACATGCACACACATCATATATATTATATTTGTATTTATATTATATGTCTGTTTAAATGTAAGTAGAGAGTTTATTTGGGCCAAGTTTGAGGTCTGCAACTTGGGAGCGTAGATTCAGGATGCTGTGAATTCAGATCACCAGGCAATATTTTAGGGAATAGAGAAGACCTCTCTGCCAGCCCAGTTAGTCTTCTTCATGCTGTCCTGATATAAAGTTTGTCAAACAGAGTGTACTGGGATATGTATTGCCCCCAGAGTTGCTGCTAAGAAATGGAAACTCTATGGGTGTAGGCCAGCCTTGGCTCTTCAATTTAGCAGCCCTGCTGACCTGACATTTTTGGTGTTTATTTTTAGGAATTTCCCCTAAAATGAAACTGATGGTCAGGTGACTAAGTTTTTATTAGAATTATAGCACTGGGAAAACACAATTTGTATAACAGGCCTGTGATTTATTAAAACCAGTTCTTTGGAGACCCTAAGGTCCTCAGGGCATTTTTGGACTCCAGTGCCTTTAACAAAAAGTGAATTGTAAGTGAGATATATCCATCCTCTCTCCCCCAAACAGGGTAGTCTCCTCTAATGTCCTTTCAGATGCTCCCTTGACAATAGAAATAATCCCAGAAGGCAGTATCAGAGAAGCTAGATTTGTTGGCAATAGAGCTCTCACTGTTGCAATGTCAACCAAATGATGCCCATGAGATGCTGTGGTTCTCTGCTTTGCTTTATTAATTCTGTCCAGCAACAGATGGTACATGTCCTGTGGTTTCTTCCCCCTTTTCCATGTTCTAAATGGAAGTTTTCATTGTAGTTGTATTTGCTCTCCATTGTGGTATATAACAGATGGTTGATAGGAATTACATTTCTTATTTGGTCTAAGGTTGCAGTATCATGAGATCTCAAAGTTGGACCAGATTAAGACCCAAGTAAAGGGAGAGTTAATTTTTTTGAGATACTGAACTGGAAAAATAGTGGTCTCATGACCTTGTGACATTGCTGCTAGGAGGGACTTTGGATTACCTCCTTTTGATAAAATAATAAATGCCTATGTATTGAGGGGAAGGCTGGAATAACTGAACTTCATGTACAGAAAGAAGGGCTTATATGTGTGCTAGAGGGTTCTTCTGTTTCCCTAAAATGTAGGCTTTGTTTGCTTTTTAAAACTGGTGTCAGGTTTTTGCCTCCAGTGTGATAGTGGAACTAATCTTGTTATAGTTGCCTCTGTCCTGGTGAGGAAGCCAGGGCAGAACAATGCCCAGAGGATGTTAGTAAATGTGGAGAAGGCCAGGCGCAGTGGCTTATGCCTGTAATCCCAGCACTTTGGGAGGCCTAGGTAGGCAGATTGCTTGAGCTCAGGAGTTTGAAACCAGCCTGGGCAACATGGCAAAACCCCATCTCTACAAAAATTAGCTGAGTGTGGTTGTGTG
>NW_012101421.1:1244891-1260747 GCF_000951045.1 Mandrillus leucophaeus
AAAAAAAAATGTGGAGTAAAGGAAAAACAAAAAGGGAAAAAAGAGGAAGGAGGGAGGGAGGAAAGATAAGAAAAAGAAGGGAGAAAGGGAGAGAAGAGCAAGAGAGAAAGGGAGAAAGATCTTTTAGCTTCAAATTTAAATGTTTCTCCCAAAGATTAAAAAACAACTGACCGGGCGCGGTGGCTCACAACTGTAATCCCAGCACTTTGGGAGGCTGAGGCAGGTGGATCACCTGAGGTCAGGAGATCAAGACCAGCCTAGCCAACATGGTGAAACCCTATCTCTACTAAAATACAAAAAGTAGCCAGGCTTAGTGGTGCATGCCTGTAATCCCAGCTACTTGGTAGGCTGAGGCAGGGGAATCACTTGAACCAGGAGATGGAGGTTGCAGTGAGCTGAGATCGCGTCACTGCATTCCCACCTGTGGGATAGAGCAAGGCTCTGTCTCCAAAACAAACAAACAAACAAACAAAAAACCCAAGAACAGTATCAAAGAAAAGTTGAAATGTGAGATTTGTTTTGTTGAAATCTATTCATCATTACTGATCTAATCTAGGGCTCTGCCTCCTAGGACAGCATAGTTTATTCAGTGAAGCGACTTTAGCTGCATTCTGAATATCTGTTTCACTGTTGGTTTGCTCTCTTTCTACTAACTGATTTGTGTGTTTGGGCAAGGGAGAAGGTGGCTGCCCCACAGCTCCTCTGTTAACATGCCTTCCAAATTAAGGGATTTAATATAGACTAACTAGAATATCAAAATCTCAGTTCCACAGACTTGGGAGAGAGTGAGTGGCTGTCACAGGCTGGGATTATATTCACCTCTATTCTAATCAACGGTAACACAGAGGCCAGATCCCACAGGATAAACAGGGTCACTGGGGCTACTCATAGGAACATTGCTAAAAATGGAAGCTGTATAATAATACATAAAATATGGATGATATGAAATTAAATGTCATGAAAGTTCATGTTCATAACGACATTTATGAAGAAGTTGAAATGTAACTGTCCCAAACTGGGGTGAATTCAAAAAGGATAAATTCCTTCATTTTCTATAGTTCATTTAATCTCACTTTTGAACTTCCATTTCAGCTACTTTGTAGAGCTGTGAGGAGAGAATTTAAGCTTACAATGAAAAGTAACCCAGTTCCTTGTCTTTGGGAAGGAAGAACCACTTTGCGGCATTTCTTTCTCACTTGCCTCTCCTCTCCTTCTGAACTGTTGATTCAGCTAGGAAAATGGGACAGGGGCCATTCAGGAAAGCGGAGCTTGCAAGGGTGGTTCAGTACAGGATGATTGATATGGGAAACTAATTACAAAGACATTGAAAGAGCGGAAAGGCCAAGTGCGACAGTGAGGCAAATACACAAGGCATTGAGGAAAGGAAGGGCCTGCCCAGCAGGAAGCAGGACCAAAGGAAGTGCAGCCTCACAGAAGCCAAAACTGAGGAAGAAATGAAACCACTGCCAGAAGCAGAGAGAGAGAGAGAGAGAGAGAGAGAGAGAGAGAGAGCTGGGCGAGGTGGCTCACAACTGTAATCCCAGCACTTTGGGAGGCCGAGGCGGGAGGATCACCTGAGGTCTGGAGTTTGAGACCAGCCTGACCAACATGGTGAAACCCCATTTCTACTAAAAATACAAAAAATTATCCGGGTGTGGTGGCGGGCGCCTGTAATCCCAGCTACTTGGGAGGCTGAGGCAGGAGAATCGCTTGAACGTGGGGGTGGAGGTTGCAGTAAGCCGAGACTGCCATTGTACTCCAGCCTGGGCAACAAGAGTGAAACTCCTTCTCAGAGAGAGAGAGAGAGAGAGAGAGACAGACAGACAGACAGACAGACAGACAGAGAGAGACAGAGAGGGAGGAATAACTTGGTTTTGTCCTTCCTTCCTTCCTGATCTCTCATTGGTGCTTCGTATTGGCTGAATATAGCCAGATGTCAGCTGGCAAGGGAAACTGGGAAACAGTTTATAAGAGTCAGCTCCAACAACACAAAGCAGAACAGGGAAAGAGATGCGGAAAGGGATTGAGTTGTGAACAAGCAAATGCCTAGGTCAGATACTTCCAGCTACAAATAACCAAAGAACCCACTGAGAATGGTTCAAACTAGGTGTTTAATTAATCTTGATTAACAGATAGGAGGCAGGGCAGTTTTGGGGTTGACTAATTGAATAACTCAACTATTAATACATCAAGAACCTATATATTCTTTCCGTCTTTCAACTTTGCCACCTTCAGCACATTGGCTTATCTTTTCACGGCTGACTCTTTGCATGGTTTCATCCTGCTTGCAGCAGTTCCACGTAGCACATACAGACACAGAAACATCTAGATGGGGGAGTAGATTTGTCTTTTTTTTTTTTTTTTTTTTTTTTTTTAAGAGACAAGCTCTTGCTATGTTGCCTAGGTAGGACTCCTGGACCCAAGCAATCCTCCTGCCTCAGCCTCTCGAATAGCTGGGACTATAGGTGCACACCACTGCACCTAGATATTTGTAGTTTTTTGGTTATTTTTTTGAGACAGGTTCTCTGTTGCTCAGGCTGGAGTGCAGTGGAGTGATCATGGCTCACTGCAGCCTCGACCTCCCAGGCTCAAGTAATCCTCCTAATTCAGTCTCCTGGGTAGCTGGGATTACAGGTGTGAGCCACCACACCATGCTAATTTCTAATTTTTTTTTTTTTTGAGACGGAGTTTTGCTCTTGTTGCCCAGGCTGAAGTGCAATGGCATGATCTCAGCTCATTGCAACCTCCGCCTCCCAGGTTCAAGCGATTCTCCTGCCTCAGCCTCCTAAGTAGCTGGGATTACAGGTATGCAACACCATGACCAGCTAATTTTGTATTTTTAGCAGAGGCAGGGTTTCTCCATATTGATCAGGCTGGTCTCAAACTCCCGACCTCAGGTGATCCACCCACCTCGGCCTCCCAAAGTTTTGGGATTACAGGTGTGAGCCACCATGTCTGGCCTCTAAAATTTTTTAGTAGAGACAGGGTCCCACTATGTTGTCCAGGCTGGTCTCAAATTCCTAACCTCAAGCTCTTCTCCCACCTCAACCTCCCAAAGTGCTGGAATTACAGGAATGAGCCACCATGCCTGGCCTTGTCTTTGATCATCAAAGAAAAGTACTTGCTGTTGCCCCTCATAATAATTCCCTTCACAGCCTTTTGGTCATAATTGAGTCACATACAGACTCACGCTTAAACCACTGGTAAGAGGAAAGGGCCAATCCAGCGAGGGCATGGAAGCTCTGCACCTCTTCCCCCATACCTTACTCCATGCATCTTGTCATCTGTATCATTTGCAATATCCTTTATAATACACCAGTAATCGTGTTTCTCTGAGTTCTCTGCGCTGCTCCAGCTTCAAGTTGTGGTTCCCACAGCCCACTCTTCGGGCTTCATTAATTTGCTGGAGCAGCGCACAGAACTCAGAGAAATACAATTACTGGTGTATTATAAAGGATATTGCTCCAGCAAATTAATGAAACCCAAAGAGTGGACTGTGGGAACCGCAACTTGAAGCTCATTGATCAGAAGTTCTGGAGGCCCGGACTCGTAAGTGGTGTCTGGGGGTATGGAAGCCAGTCTTGGGAACTGGGCCCCCAACCTGTGGGATCTGACACTGTCTCTGGGTAGGTAGGAACTGAATTAGGGGACACCCAGCTGCTGTCTGCTGCTTGGTGCGAGGGGAAAAACCCCCACATATTTGTTCACAGAAGTCTTCTTCTGTGTTGATTGTTGTGGTGGTATGAGAGTAAAGGTAAAATAGGATTAGAGTTTTCCCTACATAATTGGTTATAGTGGAGCTTAAAGAACTCCATCATGGATGTTAACATGCTAGGTTAACTTCCAATTAACCCTAGTTCCAGGAATGCCCCTAAGAGTTCTTCTTTATGATTCCTTGTGTAAAAAGAGCATGTTCTTAATCATAAATCCTGCCCTTAAGCAAATTATAGGCTGTAATCCACATAGTATTCTTGTCTTTCCCTCAGGGGTGAACTTTAATTTTCCTACACATTATGTATACCCTTTCCTGATGGTATAAAAGCCCTGGGTCTGCAGGATAACAGTACAAAGACCCGCCTGTCTTGCTGCTGCCCAAGACCACACTTCCATCCATAAGTTCCCCAGTAAATCACCTGCTACCAGCGAACTCCTGGATTTGTTTGCCTCTTCTTTGGATTTTTGGCTTCTTCTGCATTTGAGAGTCACTTTGCATATATAGCCCTTTCATGGAACAGTCATGTATGTACATAGTCGAGAGTAATATTAAAAATATTTAGCAACTGGAACCAAATTGGCGCTGGTCATTCAGAACAGACTACTGACCAATCAGGATGGACAAGGCTGAAAAAGACTGGGAAAGTGGTACTGGTACAAACCAGCTGAGCGTCAACACTGCACGTGGTACCAATTTACAAAGATACCAAAGGGTAGAGAGTGAAACATGAGCCTCTCTCCTGTTCCATCCTCCAGTTTCCCAGTTCACTTCTTCAAAGGCGATCACTTTTACCAGCAAAACAGGATTTTGAGGGTTTGTAGTAAGATAAAGCCAGGCCTTGTCAAGAAATCAGTATTCTAAATTATTTTATTTTTCTCTTTAGCATATCAAGGTCCATCTCATTTGACTGGAGAGTTTTATTTATTTTTATTTTTTGAGATTGAGTCTTGCTCTGTCACCCAGGCTGGAGTGCAGTGGTGTGATCTCAGCTCACTGCAACTTCCGCCTCCTGGGCTGCTTTTGAGATGTACACTAAAACCCGTTTCCTCCATAACGTTTTCTGTTAAATCCATATATTTCTAATCATTCCATTTCCGATCCTCATTATAGCCATCGCTTAATGCAAAATTTGATACTTTGGCAAATACCATTTTTTCTCTCTCATTCTGATAGATATGTAATAATGTAAACTAGTTGAAAGCAAAGTTCATGACATCTGCATAACACCTAACAGTGCCAATGTCAACATAGCCAATAAATGGCAGAATTGATTTAACTAGTCCCTTAAATGGCTTCTATTTATTCATTTAGACCATGGGGGAGGGTTTTAACAAAGTATGGTAATAAAACCTTTCTTTTCTCTGAAGCTAATTGAATATGCTATATAATGTTCCAGATTTTCCTTAGCTTCTTTCAGGTCATTGTGATCCCATCTTATAGATTTATCCTTTTTTTCTGTTTTTCTTTTTTTTTTTTTGAGACAGAGTCTCACTGTCGCCAGGTCTGGAGTGCAGTGGCACAATCTCAGCTCACTGCAACCTCTGCCTCCCAGGTTCAAGTGATTCTCGTGCCTCAGCCTCCCGAGTACCTGGGATTACAGGCTCCCACCACCATGTCCGGTTAACTTTTGTATTTTTGGTAGAGATGGGATTTCATCATGTTGGCCAGGCTAGTCTTGAACTCCTGACCTCAAGTGATCCACCCGCCGTGGCCTCCCAAAATGCTTGGATTTCAGGCGTGCGTCCAGCCTTCTCTATTTTTTTTTCTGAGACGGAGTCTCACTCTGTTATCCAGGCTGAACCATCTTATAAATTATCAATTGTGCAGATATATCTGGAAATTAAGGGCTCATCAAACAAACAAACAAAACAAAACAAAAAAACAAGCAAGGCGTGGTGGCTCACGCTTGTAATTCCAGCACTTTGGGAGGCCCAGGCATGTGGATCGCTTGAGGTCAGTTTAAGACCAGCCTGCCCAGCGTGGTAAAACCCTGTCTCTAATAAAAACACAAAAATTAGCGGGTGTGGTGGCACACGCCTGTGGTCCCAGCTACACGGGAGGCTGAGGGGGCAGAATCGCTTGAAACCGGGTGGCAGACGTTGCAGTGACCCAAGATCACTCCACTGCACTCCAGCCTGGGAGATAGAGTGAGTACCTGTCTCAAAAAAACAAAAAAAGAACAAAATAAAATAAAACACTTAAATTAGTGAATAACCTTGGTGAAAATCCACGTCCATGCTTCTACAGCATTTCTCTTCAAAGCTAAAAAAAAAAAAAGAAAAAATCAAAAATCAACCCAAAGGTGTGGGTAGAAGACGCCATCTGCGACCGTATTTAAGCATCAGTCATGCCGTTAAAGGAGAAAGTGGACATCCTCTCAAGGAAACTTTAATCCTGTCCCCAAAGGATTAAAATCCTATAACAAATATTTGTTTATAACACATCTTGACAAGATCAAAACATTCTGGTGGGGCAAATAGTAAAGACTAAATCTTGAACATTGACGAAAACTTCCTGAAAAGCCCAATGTATTTGACAGGAGAGGTGGCTGGGGTCCCGGGCCTAGGGAGGCAGGGCGGGGAGGCGCAGGTGTCACCGCGGGCGCCCAGCTGCTTATGTCACAACCCGCAGAAGGTGCCACGCGCCGGTTGCTATAGAGGCCGCGCTTCACACCCCGTCCCGGCTCCCAGGCGCTCCCGCGTTCGGTGACGGCCGGGTAGGCTGTAGGCAGCGCGATGCCAAGAGAGAGCTGCTGGCGGGGGCGGGCCAATCTCCCTACACCATGAGCCTCGGGTCCGGCCCCGTTTGGGGCCGATAAGCACAGCGCAGGCCGCCCTCCATTTGCCCCGGGGCCTCGGCTGCGAAGGTAGCGGCGGCCGGACAGGAAGCCCGAGGAAAGCGCAGGGCCGCGTCTCTACGAACACGTGAAGGAAAAGCAGCTCCGTCCACAGCACCGCTTCGGGGCTCCTAGGTGAGGGTCCCCCCGGCGGAAGCGTGGAGGGGCCGGGGTGCCGGGAAGCGAGGCGGGGAGGAAGTCGCGGACACGGGCTGGGGGCTCGGGGCTCGGGGTCGGGGTGAGGAGAAGAGGCGGGAAAACGGTGAAAAGGAAGACCTTGGGCGAAGACGAGGGCTGAGGGCGGAGCTACAGCCCGCGCCTGGAGCTCGGTGAGGGCGTGGCCTGGGGCGTGAGGCCGCGGCCTGGGGGCGAGCCGGGCTGGCCCACGGCACGCTGCAAGCCCAGCCTCCCGCCAAGCACCGCCCCCATCCAGCCCCTGTGGGAGGAGCCGTGGGAGGGGTCGCCTCTTGCCCAGCGCGTGCGGCAGTCGCGTCTCTGCGTTCGGCCCCGCCCTACCCAGGGCCCCGCCCCCTTCCTGGCGCGCGCCGCATCCTGACGCGATCCCCCTCCCCCCTCCGGGTTCGCGTAGGGAGTCGGGCCCCGGGCCGCCACCGTCACCTCGGCCGCTGCCGCTGTCGCCATCGCCTTGTTTCCCCATCCCCCGCCATGGCCGAGGACCTCTCCGCGGCCACGTCCTACACCGAAGATGATTTCTACTGCCCCGTCTGTCAGGAGGTGCTCAAAACGCCCGTGCGGACTGCGGCCTGTCAGCACGTGTGAGTAGACGCCCCCTCCCCCGCGCGGAGCCGGGTTGTCGCTTAGGCCCGGCCTCCGGCCCGGGACCCCCGGCTGCCGCCTGGCGGGAACCGAGCCCGCCGCGGCCTGCTGGAGCGTCGCTGCCCCCCGAGGTCCCGTTCCCTGCCCCTCAGAGCCCCGGGCCGCCCTCCTCCTTAGCCTCGGGGCCCGCTCTGCGCGTCCTGCCCCCTCAGCCCGAGCTCCCGCTCTCCCGCTCTCCCTGGCTTTCGCGCCCTCGGGGCAGTGGCCAGGCCGTTCCCTGCGGCGTCTTCAGGCCCCGGAGGCCCCAGTAGTCTCCGCCAGGCCCGGGAGGAATTGCAGGGAACTTGGAGCCTTTTTGTTTCTTAGCAACCCGGGTGAAGGTTGGGGTGTCGAGTGTCAAAAGCGGCCGGCGGTGCCCGCGCGGGCCCGCTCGCCCCGCGACCTGCCCAGCTTTCAAGTTTCCTCTTTCAGAACCTTGGTGCGTCCCCTCGGTCCAAGAGCTCTTCTGTAACTTCCCCTCAACCCTGCTTCACAGAACACCCTCCAGAGCGTTTTGTTTCGGTTCCAGTCCACTGTGTGTTAGAGGGAGCTAGAATGAGTTTTCTTCTCTGGTCTGTGAAAACCGACAGGATTTTCGGGCATTGAAGTGAGCGTTCCCCTTTGTTTTACCTTTCTGCTTATTACTGGATTAATACAAGGGTGGAGAGGAGAAAGGAAGACTTCTGTTACGAGGAATGGGCCGAAAGTGAAATGCTCCCCAGGGTGGGGGAGAACACAAAGGGGTTGGGTGAGATAACGCGTGCGTTTGATTGGCAGGCATATTTACAAGAACTTTGATAAGATTTTATGGACGGCTAGGGTGTGAGTAAGGGTTGGAAAGCGCCCTTCTTGAAAAGGTGTATAGCCCTTCTGACAGACCTGACTGATGATCAGAGTCCCCCGGGAACTTTTTAAGTAAACATACCAATTCCCAGGCTCCATTCCAAACTTACAAAAGAATTTTTGGGCAGGTGGGGCCTGGAAATCTTTATTTTTAAAAAATACACTCAGGCTTGAAAGTTACGTGTGCTTGCAAACAACCGAAAAGAATTGACTAACCTTCTAAATGTATTTCATTCTCCTTCCACTTTTTTTTTTTTTTTTTTTTGAGGTAAGGCTCTATAATTTTGTAAAGGATGGATTGAATTTTTGGGTCTTAATTGCAAATGCCCTTACTCTGGTTGTTTTCTTGATACCAACTCTTCTCATTTTGTTCCCCAATCTTAACTGCACTGTCTACTTTATTTCTATTTTGTGCTGGTTGTGTGAGCCAAGAGTGTGTGGATTTTCATGATAGAGATTATGCCAGTTACGCTTTCGCTCTTTAAGGGAGATGAATGACATCTTACTATTTTGTGCAACAAATGCAGATTCTTAGAGAAATGTTTTGAGGGATCCTTTTGTAGTTCATAATGTGATGATTGAGTGTTCACAGGCATGTGTGAGATGTGCCACCCTCAAACCTTGTTACAAGGTCAACACATTACCCATTTGACATGAAAAAAAAAGGTTTGGAGGTGTCTAGGGCACAATATAGATCTTTCACCTTTAATCTAGCATAACTTGGTCCCTTTCCAATATATAAAAAAATTTAAGTGCTGTGTTGGCAGTGGGTAGATAAAAGGGAGGGAGGAGGGCAAGGTGAGAGGAAGTTGTAATAGCTGCTAACTGTATATATACAAAGCAGGTATTTTTTTAGATAGAATCATTCTAATTATCCTTTGGGTCATTGACCTCATGGGCCTCATTGTAATTTTTTAGCACTCCCCAAAATTCCGTGTAGATTACTCTAGTCCACTTCCCTTGTGGGACATTTTAAATCAAGGACTATAATTTGGTTTGACCTCAAGACTGTGGAAAATGTTGGAGATGATTGTATTTAATTCAGGACCTTTCTCAAATCAACTCATTATGCTTAGACAGTTCTGCCTGAACAATGAATTAACGAATAGGCAGAGGGAGAAAAAAGTTTAATTTGGAAGAGGTGGTAATGGAGGAACAGGATCTTAATCAGTTGGAGTTTAGTGGGGGAATTGGAGAGAATTTTTAAAAATTATTTTTTCGAGACATGGTCTTGCTCTGTTGTCCAGGGTGGAGTGCAGTGGTGTGATCACGTTTCATTGCAGCCTTGACTTCCCCCGTTCAAGCAACCGTCCCGCCTCAGCCTCTCAAGTTGCTGGGACTACAGGAGCATGCCACCATGCCTGGCTAATTTTGTTTTCTTTTTTATAGAGACAGGGCCTCACTATGTTGCCCAGTCAGGTCTTGAACTCCCAGGCTGAAGTCATCCTCTGCCTTGGCCTCCTGCTGTGGCCTCCCAAAGTGCTGGGATTACAGGCATGAGACATGGCGCCTGACCTATTTTTTAAGTAACATAGTTATCTATGTCATTTACCCTGCCTTCTTCACAAAGGACAGACCTGTGCCTTTAAAGAAATTTGTATTTGGCTACAAAATCAATTTTTGATTAATGAATAGAGAGTTGAAATGATAAGGACTTTGGGTTACTGTGGATCAGTTAGAAAATGAAAAATTTTAATTGCCATTTCAATGACAGTACAGGATTTGACTACTGACTTTCCTAGTTAAAGGAGCAAGTTCATTATCATTAGAATAACATTATTAAAATATAAATTCCCATTTAATCCCCATTCATTCCCTGCAGTTGTTGAATGCTTTCTATTTGTCTGGTGCAGGGACTACTAAGTACTGTTTCCCTGGAGACTGTTAATAGTCCGCTGGAGAGACCTATACATGAGTGTGATTGATACAGAAGATATTTTATGTGAGCATCTAGAGCAGGTATCTAAATTAGCCTAAAGGATAGGGATGATTTCCTAGATGAAGTAACGCCTTAGGTCAGCATTTGTGTTCAGGGTTTGTGGGGAATGCCAGAGTCAAGGAGGGTACAGAGGATGAATGTGAGCTGGACTTTGAAATTTGGCTGGAGCCAAAGACAGCGTAGTGGAGATGGAGCTTTTAGAGTTATTGGCAGGAACTTACTGTGTAAGCTAATTTGAGCGTTTTCCTGAAAACCTATTAAATAATTAGATAACCTAATGAATAATACTAGACCTAGTAAATAATTTTTGGCAGAGGAGCAGCATGGTCACATTTCATTTTTAGAAAATTTACCTTCATAGCAGGGTTTTCAGCTTGTTAGTGGTGAGACTAGTGAAGAGGTCATTCATTGATGTGTCAGGGAGAGAAATGATTAGAACCTGAACTAAGGAATTGATAGTAGGAATGGAGCAGAGAGACTCCTGACATTTTAAGGACAGTGTGTAAGATTTGTTGACTGTGTGTTCAGTAGTTAAGTGTATATACCATATGTAGATCTGGAATACATGGAGCTAAAGCTGTGGGTGTCGACGTAGTCACCGAGTGAGGTATATAAATGGAAAGATTGAAGAGCATCTAGATAAAGCAAAGTGCTGGAGAATATGTACTTAAATACTGAGTGGAGAAAATTGCAGCCTGACAAGGAATGAACAGAAGGATAGGAAGAACACCAGGAATAAAGTGAGTGGAAACTAAGGATTCAAATAATCTGCAAATGACTGTTAAGGAAGCAGTCAGCATTGTCAGATGCCTTAGAGTGGTCAGATGTAATTTTGTTTTTATTTTTTTTGAAATAGGGTCTCGCTCTGTTGTGAGGAGTGCAGTGGCATGATCATAGCTTACTGCAACCGCGACCTCCCAGGCTCAAGAAATCTTCCCACCTCAACCTCCCAATTAGCTGGGACTACAGGCACTCACCACCATACCTGGCTGTTAAAATTTTTTTTTTTTTTTTTAAACTTGCTTTGTTGCCCAACCTAGTCTCTAACTCCTGGGCACAAGCTGTCCTCCTGCCTCAGCCTCCCAAGGTGCTGGGGTTACAGGCAAGAGCCTCCACACCTGGCAGATGTAATATTTTGAAAACATGTTAAGACAAATTAGTATGAAAGTTGAGCAGGTAGTCAAAGCAAGGTTTCAGAAGAAAGTACAGACTGGCGTAGGAGTAAGGTGTTTATCTCTTTTGGTGTTTATTCTGTAATCTTCAAAGGCTCTTGGAAACCTCTGTTCTTCCTTGTTTTGAACAGTCAAGGAAATAATTCTTGTACATGGCAGAAGTAAGCTACTATTGCAATAAAAATTACATATAATAACAAGTTTGATTCTTTGCTAAACTCTTAAAAATGGAAATCTAATCTGTTTTTGCTTTTAGGCCTCTTTGTAAGTAGGCATCTTTTAAAGTGAACTTCTTGTTAAGCACAAATTTGTGTAATTTCCTATTTGACCAGCTTAAATATCCAATTCCTGAGTTTTTAGTTCATATTTACTTTTTTTAATCCTTAATTTAAAAAAATTTTTAAATTATTTATTTTTGAGACAGAGTCTCTCTCTGTTGCCCAGGCTGGAGTGCAGTGGTAGGATCTTGGCTCACTGTAACCTCCATCTCCTGGATTTAAGCGATTCTCCTGCCTCGTCCTCCTGAGTAGCTGGGACTACAGGCACAAGTAGCTGGACTACAGGCATGCACTACCATGTCCGGCTAATTTTTGGTTTTTTGTATTTTTAGTAGAAATGAGGTTTCACCATATTGGCCAGACTAGTCTCGAACCC
Organism: Mandrillus leucophaeus; assembly: GCF_000951045.1. Taxonomy (NCBI): domain Eukaryota; kingdom Metazoa; phylum Chordata; class Mammalia; order Primates; family Cercopithecidae; genus Mandrillus; species Mandrillus leucophaeus. The sequence continues at coordinate 1,256,867 of NW_012101421.1, forward strand.
TTGAGCTCAAGTGATCTGCTCGCCTTGGCCTCCTAAAGTGCTGGGATTATAGGCATGAGCCACTGGCCCTGGCTTAATTAATTAATTTAGAAACAGGGTCTCACTTTGTTACTCAGGCTGTGTGTATATATATATATATGTGTGTGTGTGTGTGTGTGTGTGTGTGTGTGTATGTATAATTTTTTTTTTTTTTTGAGACAATCTCGCTCTGTTGCCCAGGCTGGAGTGCAGTGGTGTGGTCTCGGCTCACTGCAGCCTCCACCTCCCTGGTTCGAGTGATTGTCCTTCCTCAGCCTCCCAAGTAGTTGGGATTACGGGTGTGCACCACCACACTCCGCTAATTTTTTGTATTTTTAGTAGAGACAGGGATTTACCATGTTGGCTGGGCTGGTTTTGAACTCCTGACTTCAAGTGATCCGCTTGCCTCGGCCTCCCAAAGTGCTAGGACTACAGGTGTGAGCCACTGCGCCTGGCAATATATTTCTTATAGTTTAAAATTTTTTAGAGATGGGGTCTTGCTGTGTTGCTCAGGCTGATCTCAAACTCCTGGCCTCAAGTGGTCCTCCAATCTGAGCAGCAGGGACTACAGGTAAGTGCCACAGCATCTGGCTTTTTGTAATTTTAACAGCTTTATTGGTATCTTGTTACTTGAGAAGTTGTGCTCTAAGTATATACTTTAAAATAATTTTGTTTCCTAAAGTCTGTGCTATTTAATTATATAACAAAAGGTTGACTTCATTTTAAATCTTGAAGACTAATTAAAAACCTTTGATTTTTTTTTTTAAGTTTTTTTTGGGAATGATCTCAATTATAGACTAGGAAGATAGATAGACTAAGTGCCAGATTTTAAATTATTTAATTTATACTGAAATTGGGAGCATGATGAGTGGGACTATTGTTTTCACTCTCCCAGTATTGTTGATTAGCCTTTTGTTGGGAGAATGCGTAACGGAAATTCATCTAGCATCTGTTAGTTTAAAGTTGAGAGAAATGTAAACAGAACTTTTTTGGTTATAGGGTAATGCCCTATTCTGAAGATACAGGCCTTTTCAGAAACATGAAAATTAGTTTTAGTAATTCTTGATTTGTACCATTTTCCTTCCTACTTCTGCTTTGTTTTGAAATAATTCTGTCTGGCCCTTTGTGTTCCAGCCCAAAGTGAGATGAGAATAGTTTGTTTTGTGTCTGAAGAAACATGCTTGGTTGTACAGAGAAAGGAACAGTAAAATTGGAGATAAAAGACCTGAATATCTCTATTTCATTTTATTTTATTTTTAGACGAAATCTTGCTCTGTTGCCCAGGCTGGAGTGCAGTGGTGCGGTCTCGGCTCACTGCAACCTCCACCCGATGGGTTCAAGAGATTCTCCTGCCTCAGCCTCCCGAGTAGCTGGAAGAACAGGCATGCGCCACCACACCTGGCTAATTTTTTTGTATTTTTAGTAGAGATGGTGTTTCACCATGTTGGTCAGGCTGGTCTCCAACTCCTGACCCCAAATGATCTGCCCGCCTCAGCCTCCCACGTGCTGAGATTACAGGTGTGAGCCACTGCACCCAGCCATTCTTTGTACCTCTTATCACAGTTTGTAATCACAACATTTTTGGAATCAGATGATTTGACCAATGTCATTTTCACTGGTTAGACTGCAAGCTTTATAAAGGCAGCATCCAAGATCTGCTTTTACTTATTTAAGCCTACTAATATATCGTTTCACATATGAGAGTTTTTCCTGCCAGCTAAATTCTGACAAATGGAATTGCTGGGTCAAAGGGTAGATACAAACAAATATTTCTGATACATCACACAAGAATGGTTGCAGCTCTAGTGAAGTGTCTTGTTCATGGAACGTGCTCATGGTTTTGATTTGAGAACTGTCAATTATATCTTTTGGTTAAGCGATTTAATAATTTTTAAATTAAGGTAAATTGGCATTCATTGCTTTAGCAAATATTAGTGACTGCTTAATAGGTGCCTGGCACTGTTAGGTGCCAGGGATGTTGTAAAGAGCAAATAGATAGGATCCCTGCCCCTTTGGAGTTGGGTGTTAGTGATTGAGATATATATATGGAAACATGCTTGGTTGTACAGAGGAAGGAACAGTAAAATTGGAGATAAAAGACCTGAATACGTCTATTTTATTTTATTATTTTATATATATATATATTTGAGACAGTTTCTTGCTCTGTTGCTCTGTTGCCCAGGCTAGAGTGCAGTGGCATGATCATGGCCCACTGCAGCCTTGACCTTCCTGGGCTCAAGTGATCCCCCTTTAGCCTCCCCAGTATCTGTGACAACAGGCATGTGCTACCGCCATGCCCAACTAATTTGTTTTTTTTTTTGAGACAAAATTTCACTCTTGTTGCCTAGGCTGGAGTGCAATGGCGCGATCTCAGCTCACCACAACCTCCACCTCCCGGGTTTAAGTGATTTTCCTACCTCAGCCTCCCAAGTAGCTGGGATTACAGGCATGCACCACCAGGCCTGGCTAATTTTGTAATTTTAATAGAGACAGGGTTTCACCGTGTTGGTCAGGCTGGTCTTGAACTCCCGACCTCAGGTGATCCGCCCACCTCGGCCTCCCAAAGTGTTGGGATTGCAGGGGGGAGCCACCGCGCCTGGACTGTGTTTTTTGTATAGACTGGGTTTCACCATATTGGCCAGGCTGGTCTCGAACGCCTGAGCTCAAGTGATCTGCTTGCCTTGGCCTCCGGGAGTATTGGGATTACAGGTCTAAGCCACTGTGCCTGGCCTGAGATATATTTAAATTAAAATAAACACTCAGAAAAATGGTGTAATTACAAATTTATAGGTTTTGAGAGAGTATAAGAGAGGGACCAGATCTAGTGGGTGAGTGGGTGAGTATCGATGACCCTTTCTTGAGGAAGCGATATTGTTGCTGAGATCTAAGTGAGTTATAGGTGTTAATTTGTGGAGGGCTGTGTTTGTGTATAGAACATTCTGGGGAGAGGAAACATTCCGAACAAAGATCCCGAGGTAGGAGGGAACATGCAGGGCTTTGTATTTGAATGACAGAAGCATCTTCTGGGCTTCAACCTCTTATAGGTTTCTTTTTTTTCTTTTTCTTTTTTTTTTTTTTAAAGACAGAGTCTCGCTCTGTTGTCCAGGCTGGAGTGCGGTGGCACACGCAATCTTGGCTCACTGCAACCTCCGCCTCCTAGATTCAAGGCGTTCTCCTGCCTCAGCCTTCCGAGTAGCTGGGATTTCAGGCATGCACCACCGCTCCTGGCTAATTTTCTTTTCTTTTCTTTTTTTTTTTTTAGTAGAGTCAGGGTTTCACCATGTTGGTCAGATCGGTCTCAAACTCCTGACCTCAAGTGATCTGCCCGCCTCACTCTTATAGGTTTATTAACATTTTACTTTTTAAGCCGTAGTTTCCTCATCTGTGAAATAAAGGAACTTATTAAGAAATTTTTTTTTTTTAAGAATTAAAGATCATAAATGGATAGTTTCTGGGACCCAGCCTAGCACCTAGCACATATTATGTACTCAATAAATGGTAACTGCTATATTCATACATGTCATGTTGCTTTCTCCAAAACTGAGCTAATTTACAAAATGCCATTAGTACTATAAAAGTATATTTGTAATCCATCATCTTTGCCAATTTTGTTTAAGCATTTTTATGCTATTTTAATACAGTTCACAATAGTGTCTAGAAGTCACATTAAAATGTATTTCTTTAGTTGCTAGCAAGGCTGCATGCATTTTTCCATATTACATTTTTGCTTGTTTGTTTTGAGACAGGGTCTAACTCTGTTGCCCGGGCTGGAGTACAGGGGCATAATCATGGCTTACTGCAGCTTCAACCTCCTAGGCTCAAGCAATCCTCCCACCTCAGCCTCCCAAATAGCTGGAACTACA
>NW_012101421.1:1260797-1264823 GCF_000951045.1 Mandrillus leucophaeus
TTTTGGTAGAGAGGAGGTCTCGCTATGTTACCCAGGCTGGCCTCAAACTCCTGGACTCAAGTGATCCTCTCACCTTGGCCTCCCAAAGTGCTGGTATTACAGGTGTGAGCCACCACACCTGACCTTTTTTTAGTTTCTTATATGAATGTTTTTAATAATATCACTAGTCTGTAGTAATGCAATTAATATTTGAAGAGTTTGTATTGTACAGTTTGTCACCTGATTTATCACATGTAATAATTCTGGAGGTTAACTTGGGGTTTTCTTTTCTCGTTTTTGTTTTGTTTTGTTTTTGTTTGTTTGTTTGTTTTGTTTTGTTTTGTTTTTTGAGAAAGAGTCTCATTCCGTTGTCCAGGCTGGAGTGCAGTGGCACTATTTCGGCTCACTGAAACCTCCATCCCCCAGGTTCAAGTGATTCTCCTGCCTCAGCCTCCCGAGTAGCTGGGATTACAGGTGTGCACCACTACGCCCAGCTAATTTTTATTTTTAGTAGAGGTGGGGTTTCACCATGTTGGCCAGGCTGGTCTCGAACTCCTGACCTTAGGTGATCCACCTGCCTTGGCCTCCCAAAGTGCTGGGATTACAGGTGTGAGCCACCATGCCCTGCCAATTTAGGATTTTCTAACAAAATCGTTTTGTGATCTAAATTGAATTTTTGCTTTTCTATATTTTTCTGCCTTTAAATATTTGCTTTGTTTTTATAGCCTATATATATGTGTGTGTGTGTGTGTATATATATATATATTTTGAATCCAGACCATTCGGTTTATTAGTTGTGTGTCAGTATATTTGAAAGTAAATGCTGAATAGAAATTATTGGCTTTGTTTCTCCTTTTTAGTAAAAATTCCTTTAGCGTTTGTTTATTTTTCATTTTTTGGTTAGAGACTAATTTTAATTTAACTCTGTTGATCAGGCTGGAGTTCAGTGGTGTGATCATTGTTCACTGTAGCTTTGAACTCCTGGAGTCAAGGAATCCTACTGCCTCATCCTTGCAAGTAGCTGAGACTACAGGTGCACACCACCACACTTCACTAATTTTTAAAAATTTTTGTAGAGATGGGGAAATCTCACGATGTTGCCCAGGCTGGTCTTGAACCCCTAGGCTCAAGTGATCCTCCTGCCTCAGCCTCCCAAAGTGTTGAGATTACAGGTGTGAGCCACTGTGTCTGGTCTCATTCAGCATTTGATTAAACATTTTTGTGTACCTGATATTCAAGGCACCAAGAAAAAAGAAAAAGGTTTGTCCTTCAAGGAATATAATCAATAAACAGCAATTTTCCACTAAATAACATTTTTTTATCCCTTTTTATCATTACAATTTTTTTTTAGACCAGAATACATGCTGAGCTTTTGAAAACTTTATAGCAAATTAGGAATAGGCTCAAAAACTTTTTCTTTTTTTTTTTTTGGAGACAGAGTCTAGTTCTGTCACCCATGCCAGAGTGCAGGGGCCTGATCTTGGCTCACGGCAATGTCTGCCTCCTGGGTTCAAACAATTCTGGTGACTTAGCCCCCCAGATAGTTGGAATTACAGGCATACGCCACCATGCCTGGCTAATTTTTGTATTTTTAGTAGAGACGGGGTTTCATCATGTTGGCCAGGCTGGTCTTGAACTCCTGAGGTCAAGTGATCCCCCTACCTCGGCCTCCCAAAGTGCTGAGATTACATGCATGAGCCACGGGGCCTGGCCTAAAACTTAAAAAACAAACAAACAAAAAAATCTACCTTAAGGGTGGCTTCCCTAAAATCTATAGCAAATATACCTAGTTGTAAACTTTAGGTGCTTTTCTAGTTAGGAAGTAGTCAAAGATGTCCGCATCACCCCTGACATTTAACATTGTGTTTCAGACAATTCAATGAGAAAAGAAGAAATAAGATACACAGAGATGGAAAAGGAAGAGATAAAATGTCATAACTTGTCGATTAAAAGCGAGAGAAACAAGAGTACAGAGAGATTTGATGCAAGAACAGACAAAAATCAACAACATATCTTTATGCCAGCAGTAATCAATCAGATAAAACATTTAATAAAAGAAAAACCTCACTTACAATAGCAACAAAATTATAAAGTTCTTTGGACTAAACAATAAAAATATACACAGCTTCTTGAAGAAAATTACAAAACTTTATTGAAAAGCATAAGAGAACATGACATTTATGGTTAGAAAGATTTAGTAAATTTAAGGTATCAATTTTCTCCACACAGTTCTAAACATACAGTTCTGGTGAAGTCCCAACATGATGTTTTGGTAGAACTTGAAAAATGGATTAAAAAATTCTAATGAAGAGTTAATGACTATGAATAACTAAGAAAATATTTGAAAAAGAACATAGAGATAGCACAACCCTATCAGATATAATGAGATATTAGGAAACAATAGTAATTAAAATAGTATGGTTGGCTTCTTTGATTTTCCTGTCAAAATGTTATTAAAAATACAAACATACAAGATGAAAATTAAAAAATCATATGCTTTTATTTTTTTTTTGAGGCGGAGTCTCCCTCTGTCTCCCAGGCTGGAGTGCAGTGGCGCCATCTTGGCTCACTGCAACCTCCGCCTCCTGGGTTCAAGTGATTCTCCTGCCTTAGTCTCCTGAGTAACTGGGATTACAGGCACCTGCCACCATACCTGGCTAATTTTTGTATTTTTAGTAGAGACAGGTTTCACCATGTTGGCCAGGCTGGTCTTGAACTCCTGACCTCAATTGATCCTCCCACCTCGGCCTCCCAAAGTGCTGGGATTACAGGCATGAGCCACTGCACCTGGCCAAATCATATTGTGTTCATTCAGCGGTAGATAAATGACTAGAATATACTATAGAGTCCAGAAATAGTTCCACGTATATTTTGGAACTTTTTATCTTTGATAGACGTGACATTGCAAATGAATGAGGAAAAGGTGGCTTTGATCAGTAAGATAGTATTTGGGCAATAGCTTTATATGTAGAATCTCTGCTGTGTGCTATACATAATAATATTTGTAGATGGATTGAAAACTTTAATGAGCAAAGCTTAAACTTTAGAAGGAAATGTGGGGGAATATCTCTGATCTTGAAGTGGGGAATTCTTAAGACTGCAAAAAGATAAACCATAATTTTAGGAAAATGCCATGACTGAAAGTTAAAAAATGTCCATATCAGAAGACCACAAGCAAGGTTAAAGACAAATGATGGACTAAACAGTAATGTAGTCTGTTCTGCTTGCTACAACAGATTATATCAGAATGGATAGATTTATATGTGACTCTTTTTCCCCTGAAAATTGTTTTGGTCCATCAACAACTGGCAGCTGAAGCAAAGCACACTAAAAACATAGCTGAATATAACAAACCACGGAATTAAGCACTGTGACACAAGGTGCCCAGCCTTCATCTTCTTAGTTCAGTTTGGCTATGAGTTCTCTCTCGGAATACCTATTGCATTTACCTTTCCCTTGTGCATTTTAAATTTATTTCCATAATTTACCAGCTTCAACCACTTATCCCTCTTTTCTTTTAAAAAAATTTTAGGGTGAAATGTTTGTTAGGAACTTTATATACCTTTTCAGAATCGTTCGTATTTTTATTTGGATTGTTTGGGTTTTGTTGGTCGTCAGGAAACAAGGTTGCACGAGTGGTCTATTCCAACCATTTTTTTCCATAAGCCCTATAAGTTTCAGTGTGCAGGTATGCAGAATGCAAAGTTTTTCAGTGTTTCATATGTTACATTATATCAGAAATGCCTTAAGTGATACTAAATGATTTAGTATCCAGAAGATGCAGTTCTAGGTTATAAATCATTTCTCCTCAGAACTTTGAACACATCGTTCTATTGTTTTGTCATTTGTTATTGCTCATGAGTTTGATGCTAATCTGATTCCCTTTCCTTAGTAGGTGATCTATTTTTACTTCCTCTGTGGAAGATATTAGAAGTTGAAAAATTATTTTTAAATTTTTATTTATTTATTTATTTATTTTGAGATGGAGTCTCACTCTATCACCCAGGCTGGAGTGCACTGGTGCAATCTTGGCTCACTGCAAGCTCC
>NW_012101421.1:1264873-1279677 GCF_000951045.1 Mandrillus leucophaeus
CCTTGGCCTCCCAAGGTGCTATGATTACAGGCGTGAGCCACCACGCTTGGCCGAAAAATTATTATTTGAAATTTTTTCCAGTAATCTATCTGGTTGTGACTCTTAAATTTATTGTACAGGTCATTCACTTGTCTCTATTCTGCTGACATATTTTTTAGCTCTGGAAATTCCCCTCACTCTCACTTTCTCCTTTTGTTTCTTTAAACATAATTTTCTCTGTCTTCTGTGGCTGTTGGGCCACTGGATTAGGGCTCTAATGTGTTAACTGTCTCTGGTTAAATTCACTTTCCTTTTTTTCTTTTTTTTTTTTTGGAGATGGAGTCTCGCACTGTCACCCAGACTGGAGTGCAGTGGCGTGATCTCGGCTCACTGCAACCTCTGCCTTCTGGGTTTAAGCAATTCTCCTGCCTCAGCCTCCCGAGTAGCTGGGACTACAGGTGCACGCCGCCATGCCTGGCTAATTTTTTTTGTATTTTTGTATTTTAGTAGAGACAGGGTTTCACCATGTTGGCCAGGCTGGTCTCAAACTCCTGAGCTCAAGCAATCCGCCCTCCTCAGCCTCCCAAAGTGCTGGGATTACAGGTGTGATCCACTGCACCTGGCCCACTTTCTTTTTTTTCTAGTAATTCATTCTTTTTTAAATTTTAGGTTTTTTTTTAAGGCCAGTTAGAAGATAATCTTAATTTAGTTTTTTGTTTGTTTTTTGTTTTGTTTTGTTTTTGAGACAGTCTCACCCTGTCACCCAGGCTGGAGTGCAATGGTGTGATCTCAGCTTACTGCAACCTCTGCCTCCCAGATTCAAATGATTCTCCTGTCTCAGCCTCCCAAGCAGCTGGCTTACAGGCGCGCGCCACCACGCCTGGCTAATTTTTTGTATCATTAGTCAAGACGGGGTTTCACCATGTTGACCAGGCTAGTCTCAAACTCCTGACCTTGTGATCCACTCGCCTCGGCCTCCCAAAGTGCTGGGATTACAGGCGTGAGCCACTGCTCCCGGTCTTATTTAGTTATTTTTATAACAGTTTTAATATAACTCCCCTTGTGTAAGGGGTACTCCTTTTCTTTTTTTTGAGACACAGTCCCGCTCTGTTGCCCAGAGTGGAGGGCAGTGGTGTGATCTCGGTTCACTGCAGCCTCCGCCTCCCAGGTACAAGTGAATCTCCTGCCTCAGCCTCCTGAGTAGCTGGGATTACAGGCACCCTCCACCACACCTGGCTGATTTTTGTATTTTTAGTGTAGATAGAGTTTTGCCATGTTGGCCAAGCTGGTCTTGAACTCCTGACTTCAGGTGATCCACCCGCCTCGGCTCCCCAAAGTGCTGGGATTACAGGCATTAGCCACCATGCCTGGCCAAATATTTTTTATTTAAGTATAAAATGCATACAGAAACGTGTCCCTATCACAAATGTCCATCTCAGTGAATTTTCCCAAATTGAGTACACCCATATCAAGCAACCATTCAGCACCTATGTCAAGCAACAGAACATTAGCATCCCAGAAATTCCCTTAATGTTCCCTTCACCAAGGGAACATATCCCACCTCCTTCAGGATACCATTATTCTGACCTTTAAATAGTTGAACTGCTTTTTGTAGATTCTAAAAATAGAATCATGCAGTTTGTACTCTTTTATATCTGGCTTAACTCAACATTTTATCATTATGTTCATGTTGTTGCTTATAGCTGTAACATTTTCGTTCTCAATACATCATATTGTAGTTTTCATTTTGTGAATATACCATAATTAGTTATGCATTCTTCTGTTGGCAGACCTATGTATAGTTTTCAGTTTGGGGCTATTATAAATAGTGTGGCTAAGAACTTTCTAGCAAATTTTTTCTGATTATATATGTAATTTTTGTTTTCAAATAAATGCAGGGTCTCACTTTTGCTCAGGCAGGAGTGTAATGGAGTGATCATAGCTCACTGCAGCCTTGACCCCCTGGGCTCAAGCAATCCTTCTTTCTTAGTCTCTCAAGTAGGTAGGACTACAGGCATGCACCACCATGCCCAGCTAATTTTTTATTTTTATTTTTAAGTTTTTTATAGGAGCAGAATCTCATTATGTTGTCCAGTCTGGCCTCAAACTCCTGGCCTCCAGTAATCCTCCCGCCTTGGCCTCCCAAAGTGCTGGGATTATAGGCATAAGCCACTGCCCATGGTTTTATGTATATAGGTTTGATGGGTATATATTTCAGAGTGGAATTTATGGACTCTAATGGATATTGCCACCCAGTTTTCCAAATGGTTGTATAAATTTGTACTCCCATAGCATCCAATGTGAGTTTAGGTTGGTTCATATCCTCCCTAACACTTGGTATTTCCTACCTTTTTCATTTTTGTCTTTTTCTTTTCTTTTTTTTTTGGAACAAGGTCTCACTCTGTCACTCAGGCTGTAGTGCAGTGGCACAATCTTGGCTCACTGCAACCTCCGCCTCCCAGGCTCAAGTGATCCTCTTACCTCAGCCTCCCGAGTAGCTGGGACTACAGGCATGCGCCACCATGCCAGGCTAGTAGAGATGGGGTTTCGCCATGTTGCTCAGGCTGGTCTTGTGAGATTAAGCCATTTGCTGCGCTAGCCTCTCAAAGTGCAGGATTACAGGTGTGAGCCACTGTGCCTGGCCATTGTTTTATTATTACTATTTTTTTAGAGAGAGGGTCATGCTGTGTTACCCAGGTGGGCCTTGAACTCATTGGCTCAAGAAACCCTCCCACCTCAGCCTCCCAAGTGGCTAAGACTACAGGTACATGCTGCTGTGCCCAGATTTGGTTACTTTTACTATATTTAAAACTAGTTTTGCTGGGCACCATGGCTCACGCCTGTAATCCCAACACTTTGGGAGGCCGAGACAACTGGATCACTTGAACTCAGGAGTTCAAGACTAACCTGGGCAACTGGCGAAATCCCATCTCTACAAAAAGTACAAAAATTAGCCATCGCAGTGGTGTGTGCCTGTAGTCCCACCTACTGGGGAGGCTGAGGCAGGAAAATTACTTGAGCCCTGGAGGCCGAGGTTGCAGTGAACCGAGATTGCATCAGTGCACTCCAGCCTGGGCGACAGAGCAAAGCTCTGTCTCAAAAAAATAAAGATAAATAAATAAAATTAGTTTTTAGTTTGACAAGTGAAAACTGGCATCTTGTTTACTTTGCGTTATTTTGGTTTCTGGCAATGGTAAATATTTTTAATTGTTATTGTGTTTTGAGGGACAGTATTGCTCTGTCACCCAGGCTGGAATGCAGTGGCACTTTCATAGCTCACTACAGCTTCAACCTTCTGTGCTCAAGTGATCCTTCGCCTCAGCCTCCTGAGTAGCTGGGACTGGACGTGCATGCTATCATAACCAGCTAATTTTTTTTATTTTTGATTTTTGTAGAGACAGTGTCTTGCTATGTTGCCCAGGCTAGTCTTCAACTCCTTGCCTCAAGCCATCCTCCAGCCTTGACCTCCCAAAGCACTGGGATTATAGGCATGAGCCACTGCACCCTGCCTAATGTTTTGGTTTGTAGTATTAATTGGTAATGACTTCTAGTGCTGTTTTAATGATGTTAGCTACCATTTGTTGAGCACTTTCCTGACTATCACAAATACTGTGTTAAGCATTTTATATGTGTTATCTATTTTAATCCTCTGAACAGCCCAGTCAGTTGTAGATACTTTTAATATTTCATGACTGAGGAAACGGATTTTATAGGGGAAAACTGACTTGTTTAAAAGTGCTACATTGGCCAGGCGCGGTGGCTCAAGCCTGTAATCCCAGCACTTTGGGAGGCCAAGACGGGCGGATCACGAGGTCAGGAGACTGAGACCATCCTGGCTAACCCGGTGAAACCTCGTCTCTACTAAAAAATACAAAAAAACTAGCCAGGCAAGGTGGCGGGCACCTGTAGTCCCAGCTACTCGGGAGGCTGAGGTAGGAGAATGGCGTAAACCCGGGAGGCGGAGCTTGCAGTGAGCTGAGATCCGGCCACTGCACTCCAGCCTGGGCGACAGAGCGAGACTCCGTCTCAAAAAAAAAAAAAAAAAGGTGCTACATGATTAGGAAACTCAGATTATGTGATCTGTTACTGCACCATTTCCCCTCAACTTTTGTTATGAGGAATATTCATATATATTTATAGAAGATTGGATTAAATGTATATATATTCTAGATCCCAGATATATATGTCTGTAATTTAACTGGTTCTCTTAAAAGCAAAATGATCAAATAAGGTATTTGGTAGGGCTAGAGGAGATAAAAAGATTTTAGTTTGATTCTAATTAGAAAGTTGGTTATAAATGTTTAAAGCCGGAAGTATTCTTAAATATTTCTCAAATTACATTCCATTGCACAGTTTGGGAAATTTTCCTATTTCCTGACCAGATAACTTTGAGTAACACCTATTAACACGCAGATAACTTTGGGTAACACCTAACTTTGGGTAAAACCTATTAACTTTATTCTAGAACTTCCCAAATCATTTGTGTGCTCTTTTGTAGTAGACCTGTTTATGTCTTGTGGAACAACATGTCACAAATACATGAGTTTGAGACAAAAGCTTATGTCATTCATCCTTTTATTTTGTAAGGGGTGGAATGGAGATCCAGTGTGGGTTAATTTGTTGGCCTAAGATTACACAGCTACTAAATGGCAGAGCCAGGATCCAGTTCTTCCTTTGTACCATGTTTCCTCTAGTAATATTATTAATATGTAGCATTAATATTTATTCATCATATACTGTGTTAGGAAGTTGTAAAGAAGACTTGAGTGTAATTTTTAAAACCTTACCATCTAGTCCAGTTATCAGTCTTACTCTGATAATTACATATACAGTTCTTAAACTTCTGAGATTTATGTGCATATGAGTAGCTTAACTTATTTAATTTGAATACATATTTATAATCACTTGTTTGTATTTATAGAGATGAAAAGAGTAATTTTTTTCTGTAATTAATGTGTCATAATGTTTGGTTTAGCTTCTGTAGAAAATGTTTCCTGACTGCAATGAGGGAAAGCGGAGCACATTGTCCCCTGTGTCGTGGAAATGTGACTAGAAGAGAGAGAGCATGTCCTGAACGGGCCTTAGACCTTGAAAATATAATGCGGAAGTTTTCTGGTAGCTGCAGATGCTGTGCAAAACAGGTAGAGTAAATGTGACATATCTCTTCTTTGGAAGCCAAGTTTCTACTCTGAAATTCTTGTTTGAATTTTCTTGGTTGCTGCTTTTTTTGTTTGTTTTTTTTTGAAAAGATGAAAGACATTTAGACTGGGAATTGGATAGAAAAGGCCAAAAAAAGCTGTGGTCATAGATCTTACTAGATTATAAACTTACTGAGAAATGACACTGAAAAAAAATCACTGAATTTCATGATATTTAGCATGGCATTTTTCTAAAAGTAGTTTCTCATTGATTACTTACTTAAAGTAACTAAATTAGCAAACTGGCATTTAGCTCATTTAAACCTCATTCTGGTACAAATTCAACCCTTAAGTTTTTCTCATGGTAGCATCATTATTGCAGCTTTGCACATAGACATGTTACTAGTTTGGGCACATGGATTTATGTAGTTAAGGAACTCTCTAGCTGCTCACTTTACTTATATATTTATGTATTTAAGAAATCACAAGCTCCGGGCATGGTGGCTTACGCCTATAATCCCAGCACTTTGGGAGGCCAAGGTGGGTAGATGACCTGAGGTCAGGAGTTCGAGACCACCCTGACCAACATGGTGAAACCCTATCTCTACTAAAAATACAAAAATCAGCTGGTGTGGTGGTGCATGCCTATAATCCCAGCTACTTGGGAGGCTGAGGCAGAACTGTTTGAACCCAGGAGGTGGAGGTTGTGGTGAGCTGAGATTGTGCCATTGCACTCCACACTGGGCAACAAGAACAAAACTGTCAGAAAAAAAAAAGAAAGAAATCACAACATATTTGGTTAATTTTAAGGAACATGTAGGAAAATCAGGTGTTAACAAATAACCAGCATTAATTCTCTAATCTGGATTTTATTGTTCTAGCATTTGGAGAAGGAATAAAATAGTGAGGGGTGGTTAGGCTTTGAATATATCCATGTGTCCATAGATTTATCACCGACATTTTTTCTAATAGCTAATGAATTCAGAGCAAAACTGGTTGCTATTTCATGCATTCACACAAGTCAGATCTGCTTTTCCATCTTTTTGAAGGAAGTGTTTGACAGGGCAATGAATTGAAGCTAGAAAACACACTTGAGGGATTCTGGCTATTCCTCTCAGTGAGAAACTGAAAAATGTTCCAAGTATTCCTGGGAACTTAATTTTTTTTTCTTTTTTTGGAGACAAGGTCTCACTTTGTCACCCAGGCTGGAGTACAGTGGCACAGTCTTGGCTCACTGCAGCTTTGACTTCCCAGGCTTTAAGCAATCCTCCTGCCTCAGCCCCTCAGGTAGCTGAGATTACACCTGGCTAATTTTTGTATTTTTTTTATAAACGGGGTTTTACAATGTTGCTCAGGCTGGTCTCGAACCCCTGAACTCAAGCAGTCCACCGCCCCAGCCTCCCAAAGGGCTGGGATTACAAGTGTGAGCCACTGCACCCAGCTAGGAACTTAATTTTTTTAAAGTGCTTTCTAACTCTGCCAGGCTGCAGAAGTTAAATAAGAAGACATGCCCAATAGCATCTGGCATCCTCTTAGTGCTTTTAATTTTTTTGTCTACTACTAGTAGTATCTTTTCAAGTGTGAAGTTATTTGCTATTTTTTGCAGTGAATTTATGGACAGATGGACTCTTCTCCATCTCTTCATTTAATGAACAGAAATGTATTATCTATTTTTAACTCCTACTTAAGGATGAAATCATTTACTTAAAAAAAATACAACTCTTGTTTAAAAGGAGTATTTAGTTTTTTTTCCCTCTTTTTGACACTATCTCAAATCTTATGAGTTCTATTTTAAATTAAAAGTCACATTTTAATAATTTACAGATTAAATTCTATCGCATGAGACATCATTACAAATCTTGTAAGAAGTATCAGGATGAATATGGTGTTTCTTCTATCATTCCAAACTTTCAGATCTCTCAAGATTCAGTAGGGAACAGGTAAGCAATACTTATTCCTAAATACAGAATTTTCATAATTGAAATGGAAATTGTTTTGGGAACTATATGATAAGGTATTTGGGGTGAGGTGTGTGTGTATGTACACATGTGTTTTTAAAGTGAATTGCCAAGTATCAGAACTACAGCATTTGCCTTCAAAATCTGTTTGGCACACGTAAGATCTCATCTGGGAGATGAACTTCATGAACTTAAGCTTATGTTATTTAAAATCATTCTAAGAATTTTCATTTTTGAGTAAAAAATAAGTTGGAGATTTTTCTCTTACTGATTTTGCAACTGAAGTGATTTGAAAAACTATAGAAAAATCTTTTCAGTAATGTATTTGCAAACTACAGCCTATTTTTTCTTTGCTATCTAAGGGATAGACTTAGAGTTTGAAATTTTTATTCTAAAATGTCATGTCAAAGTGAAACTAGGTGCAATGCAGTTCTATTTGAGTCTCATTTCTTTTAAACAACTAGATTTGGATTGATTTGTATCTTATTTCAGATTTATGTACATTAAACATTTTTATGAAATGTATTTTACACAGAAAAATGGCCAAAATGCACTTGTGGTTTAAAAAAATAATGATAAACATCCAGTTACCTATTAACCCAGGTCAAGAAATAGGACATTTTTCAGAACTTTAGAATCTCTGTGTGAACTCCTGCCCCATTTGAACCGTATACTTCTAGATGCAACCACTATCCTCTTATTTGGATTATTCATTCCTTTGATTTTCTTTATGTATCATCACCCATGCATGTATCCCTATAACAATGCATTGTTAATTTTGAAAACTTCAGTAGTAAGCACACACATAACTGTGTAAGGAAAGACAATATTGCCACTATTATAGAAAGGTTCCCAGGAGGCAGTATGTTAAGCAGTCTGTAAGATTTTATTTTAGTGGCTTTTCATTTTACATATTGCTAATTTTTAGTAACTTAACCGCCCGTGAGCACTTCATGTTGATCATACTACATTGGGCGTCTTCCCTACTCAGTTGAAATTTCTGGTAAAGATCTTTAGTGATTGTCTGGTAAAGATCTGTAGTAATTTTCTGATTGCCTAGTCTGAAAAATCTTTTCAGGTTGTCATTTTACGATTTGTTAGTGTCAAGGAAATTTGGTTGAAATTTGTTGCTCTTGTAGTTTTGTTTAGTCCTTCTGGGTTTCTTCATTTCTATGTTTTTCTTATTGTTGTACTTCTACTTTATTGTAATTTCCTATCTGCTTTTTTACCCAGTAGACTGTTCTTGTGTGAGGGGATGGTGTTTGTCTTGTTGAGCATATCCCCAGCTTTCAGTAAAGTTCTTAGTGTACATGACTATAATCACTGCTTTTAATGACCAAATTTTCTTGTCAGGAGACAGGCCTTCCTCCCCCTTACTTCTTAGATCCACTTGGTCATAGACACTTGATTCCTAGTAGCAATATTCCTCATCTATACTTTTATCTTGTCACTTCCCTAGCTCAGGCCCTCATCATCTCTCACTCGAACTATGATAATAGCCTTTTAGTTGGTAGTTATCCTCTAATCTGTGTTGCATTCTGTCGCCAAAGTAATATTAATGAAGTATAAAAGACAAAATTCCGGCTGGGCGCGGTGGCTCACACCTGTAATCCCAGCACTTTGGGAGGCCACGGTGGGCAGATCACTTGAGGTCAGGTGTTCAAGACCAGCCTGGACAATATAGTGAAACCTTGTTTCTACTAAAAATACAAAAATTAGCCAGGCATGGTGGCACATGCCTATATTCCCAGCTACTTGGGAGGCTGAGGCAGGAGAATCACTTGAACCTAGGAAACCTAGCCTGGGCGACAGAGTCAGACTCCGTCTAAAACACACACACACACACACACACACGACAAAATTCCTTATTCCAAAGCCTTTCTGATCTGGCCCTTTCCTCTCTTTTTATAGCCTCTTTCTTGGTTATCCATCATTGCATCACATGCCTTAGCCATGTTGAATTATTTGTTCCGTATCTTTGCCATTCTTGAAAAACAATATGACTGTGGTTAAAAATGTAGGCTTGGACCCAGAGTGCTGGGTTCAAATTTCAGATGTCACTTACTAATTGTATTACATTGGCAAGAAACTGCCACAGTTGTCTCATCTGTTTAAGGAAAAGTATGAGAGGCGATGATGATATTAGGACCTCATTGGGTTGAAGTTAATAAATGAGTTAATACAGGTAAAGAAACTTGAATGGTACTTTGCTTGAAAAATGTTATTTCTTCCTCATCATCATCATTATCACTCCCTCACCTCCACACTTTTACCAGTAATATCCCAACCTGCATTTTGCCAGCTGGTCGACTTTTTTCTTCTCCTTGAAGACTTAGACCAAGTATTAGCTGCTCAGTAAAATTCTTCCTGAACTCTAGAATTTCTTCTTCTTGGTAGAACTGTTGTATTTATTTATTTATTTCAGCCTGTCTCCTCACCTAGAATGAGCTTTTTAGTCTTACTTATTTCTATATCCTATGCAGAGTTCTGATTGCAATGGAATAACTGAGTTTGCATATGGATTTTTAGTCAGTAAGAAAATTGGCAAAGGAAGGAAAAGTGTTTTTTTTTTTTAATTTTTAAATTTATTTTGTTTGTTCTGTTTTGTTTTTAGACAGGGTCTTGCTCTGTCATCCAGGCTGGAATGCAATGGCGTGAACATGGCTCACTATAGCCTCAACCTCCTGAGCTCAAACAATCATTCTGCCTCAGTCTCCCATGTAGCTAGGACCACAGGCGCATGCCACCACGTCCATCTAATTTTTGATTTTTTGGGGGGCGGGGGGGTTTTTGGTGTTAAACAAATTGAGCTGGGGTTCTCAATTTGTTGCCCACGCTGGTCTCGAACTCCTGACCTCAGGCGATCCACCTGCCTTGGCTTCTCAAAGTGCTGGGATTACAGGTGTGAGCCACCATGCCCAGCCAGAAATGTTTATTTTTTTTTATTTTTAATTTATTTATTTGTAGACAGAGTTTTGCCCTTGTTGCCCAGGCTGGAGTGCAATGACGCGATCTCAGCTCACTGCAACATCCACCTCCCAGGTTCAAGTGATTCTCCTGCCTAAGCCTCCCAAGTAGCTGGGATTACAGGTGCCCACGACCACTCCCAACTAATTAATTTTTGCATTTTTTGTAGAGATAGGGTTTCACCATGTTGGCCAGGCTGGTCTCAAACTCCTGACCTCAGGTGATTGATCTACCTGCCTTGGCCTCCCAAAGTGTTGGGATTACAGGCATGAACCACCGTGCCCAGCCAGAAATTTTTTGTTTGTTTGTTTTAATGGTAGGAAAAATAAGATATGATCCATGGTATACTCATGGTCTGAGCAGGAAAACAGTGGGCTCTAATTATGCAGTTTGAGGAGAATTTAGTAAAGGGACTATTTTCAAAGAATAGTATATTAGGTACACTATATAAGTAGGGTATAGGAAGCCACAAGGAATAGTGGTGTGCTCTGGGTCTGCTGAAAGCAGGAGAGAGGAGGAAATAGATACCAGAACCTGAAGAAGACAGCTGAATAGAGCATGGCTATGGAAATTCTTAAAGTGGCATTATCTGAGTAGAAAAAAAATTGCAAAATAAATTCATAGATCATTTCACGAATTCATACTGTTTATTATACCTTCTGAAGTGCTGGACACACTCCACATGTTATTGAATATACAGGAATCGGTAAAACAGACATTATTTTTTCCATATATCTAACTGTAAGCTATAACTTCCAGTTGAGCCATCTAAAATAATCTATGCCACTTTCATTCATATCATTCAGAGTAGTACTGTTTACTATAAATTAGTAAATATTGGAGGATGTTTTAGTAAAATTCTTGCATTGGTGTGGGGTAGTTTCCCATAATAATTAGATAGCAGTGCTAATTTTACTAAGGCCATTCCTATTTTATAACAAAATTCTGCTTCTAACATAAGGTTATATATTTTTGTTTTCTTTAACCACAGGAAGTGGGGAGGAGGAGGGAAGATGAATGTAATCATTAAGATACAGAAGACATTTCAGTTTTATCTTCCTTGGAAATCATTTGGTCTGTTTTCAGACTGTTCCTACTAATCTTGACTCTTTGTAAACATTAATAACTGGGTATCAGTAGGCTCATACAGTTTATTTCAAATACAGCTCTTCACAAAAACTAAAAAAGGAAAATTCCCAGCAGTCTTTTATTTTTCCTAATAAATTTCTCTCCAGATTGTTTAATATTTTAAGTGGCTAAATAACTATGAAGAAATCTGGCATAGTATTAAAATGTTCTTTTTCTTGTTCATAGGTATTCTTCATATATTCTGGATAATAATCTTTTGTTATGGCTGGGTGCAGTGGCTTACGCCTGTAATCCCAGCTTTGGGAGGCTGAGGTGGGCAGATCACCTGAGGTCAGGAGTTCAAGACCAGCCTGGCCAACATGGTGAAACCTTGTCTCTACTAAAAATAAAAAAATTAGCCAGGCGTGGTGACACACAACTGTAGTCCCAACTACTCAGGAAGCTGAGGCAGGAGAATTGCTTAAACCCGGGAGGCAGAGGTTGCAGTGATCCGAGATCTGGCCACTGCATTCCAGTCTGGGAGATAGGGCAAGACTCTTTCTCAAAAAATAATGATAATGCTGGCGCGGTGGTTCCCGCCTGTGATCCCAGCACTTTGGGAGGCCGAGGTGGGCAGATCACTAGGTCAGAAGTTTGAGACCAGCCTGGCCAACATGGTGAAACCTTGTCTCTACTAAAAATACAAAAATTAGCTGGGCGTCGTGATGCGCACCTGTAATCCCAGCTACTCAGGAGGCTGAGGCAGGAGAATTGCTTGAACCTGGGAGGCCAAGGTTGCAGTGAGCTGGGATCGTGTCAGTACACTCCAGCCTGGGCAACAGAGCGAGACTCTGTCTCAAAAAAAGAAAAAAAAAATCCTTTGTTACATGCATTGCAGATATCTTTGTTTAGTCTTTGGCTGGTTTTGTATGGTGTCTTTTGACATAGAAAAGTATTTACATGTATTTACATGTATTACACTCCCAAAGTGCTGGGATTACAGCACTTGTATTTATATGTATATGTATATTCTTTAATTTTCTTTTTATATCATGCTTGAGAAATTTTTTCTACATCAAGGTTATAAAAGATATTTTCTTCTTAAACTTTAAAAGCTGAGCTTTTCACATTTATTTGAGATGTATAATGTGAGGTAGGAAAAATTTTCCCTATGTGATAAACCATTTGTTTTGGTACCATTCATTGAGGAGCCGGTTCTTTGTCTACTGATTTATAATGCCACTTCTGTTCTACACATCTCTGCATTCTGGTGTTTTTTCCGGGGGTAGGGAGGTGGCAGTAGGAGGTGATCCATTTTTCATTCATCTAGAAATATGACCTCTCTTATTTTATTATTTATTTTATTGAAGCAGGGTCTCACTGTGTTGCCCAGACCGATCTCAAACTCTGGGGATCAAACAGTCCTCCTGCCGTAGCCTCCCAGAGTGTTGAGATCACAGGCATGAGCCACTGTGGTGCCTGGCCTCTTTCTCATTTTATTTTATTTATTATTTTTATTTTTTTGAGACAGAGTCTCACTCTCTCTGTCAGACTGGAGTGCAGTGGCGCTATCTCAGCTCACTACAACCTCCGCCGCTGGGTTCAAGTGATTCTTCTGCCTCAGACTCCCGAGTAACGGGGACTACAGGCATGCACTACCACGCCTGGCTAATTTTTGTATTTTTGGTACAGACAGAGTTTCGCCATGTTGGCCAAGCTGGTCTTGGCCTCCTGGCCTCAGGTGATCCACCTGCCTTAGCCTCCCAAAGTGCTGGGATTACAGGAGTGAGCCACTGCGTCCAGCCTCTTTCTCATTTTAAAAAAATGCATTAACAGTTCATTTAGAACATGAGTAAATGTTTTATATCTTTTTCTAGTAAAATCTTATAGTTTTTGTTGCTATAAAAATGAGCCCTTTTTTCCCTGTTTGATAATCTAATTAGTTATTACTAGAAAGTAGAAATATCAATTGATTTTTATGTTAATCTTGTTTTCAGCAACTTTGATGATTTATTAGTTGTAATAGTTCTAATCTGGTAGTTCTTAAAATCTATCTGTTGATTCTTCTACATTTATTATATAGAAAATCATATTTTCCTACAGTTTTGTCTGCTCCTTTTAAACCTACTGTTCTAGATAATACTTGATTTATTGCATTGAGTAGGTTTTCTATTCAGTGTTAAATAGCAGGCACCTTTTTCTTGTTCCTGATTTTAGTGGGAATACACCTATAATTTTACAAATAAGTATAATATTTACTATAGTTTTTTAGCATAGATCTTTTAGTTTTACAGTTTATCTGCTCCATGTCAGCATTACCCTGAATTTAAGATTTCCCCATTAAATAGTTTTACTCAAATCAGAATCATATATGAAATTAAAAACATATATACATCTGGCTAGAGTTCCAGATATTCTGATATCTGGAGTCTAGGCATTTATATTTTTAAAAAGCATTGTGCTTACTCTTTAACATTGGATAGATATCCTATTAAATGCAGTAAACCAAGTGAGATATAGAACATTAAATTTAAAAGCAACAGACATAACTATGGGAAAATAAATTTTTGTTTTTGTTTTATTATGGAGTTGAATTTTATTGGTGTTTCTGTATCTGATAAAATCATATAATTTAAAAAAAATAATAATTTACTGTAATTGATTTTCTATTGTTGAACCTATTCTGAGCTAAATGAGCAGGCATGATACAAGGATGAGCAGGCATGATGAATACAACAGGCCAGGCATGAAACAAGGATGACTAAGAAGAACTAGAATGATGATAATGATAGTAATGGAAAAATTGAGAGTTACAATGGTAGATAGAAAGGAGAACATGTTTAAAAAGGGTATTAACTTTGATATTAAATGCTTTAAATCAGAAGTTTTGTGATTGCATTACCCTATCAGTAAAAGAATTGAGTATGTATCCCCAGTGTTTGTTTATTTAAAGCTATGCATAGTACTGGCTGGGTGCGGTGGCTCACGCCTGTAAGCCCTGCACTTTGGGAGATCCAGGTGAGTGGATCACTTGAGGTCAGGACCAGCTGGGCCAACATGTAAAACCCTGACTCTACTAAAAATACAAAAATTAGCCAGGCATGGTGGCATGTGCCGGTAGACCCAGCTACTCGGGAGGCAGAGGCATGAGAATCACTTGAACCCAGGAGGAGGAGTTTGCAATGAGCCGAGATTGCGCTACTGCACTCCAGCCTGGGAGACAGAGCAAGACTGTCTCAAAAAAAAAAAAAAAAAAAAAGTAGATCCAAATGGAAAATGTATGCCATAGGATAAAATAAAAATTTTCAATCCTGGCTGTGTGTGGTAGCTCACGCTTATAATCTCAGCACTTTGGGAGGCCAAGGCAAGCGGATCCCCTGAGGTCGGGAGTTCGAGACCAGCCTGACCAACGTGGAGAAACTCTGTCTCTACTAAAAATACAAAACGAGCTGGGTGTGGTTGTGCATGCCGGTAATGCCAACTTCTCAGGAGGCTGAGGCAGGAGAATCACTTGAACCCGGGAGACGGAGGTTGCAGTGAGCCACGATTGTGCCACTGCATTCCAGCCCGGGCAAGAAGAGCGAAACTCCATCTCAAAAAAAAAAAAAAAAAAAAAAAAAGCCCCAAAATTTTAGGCCTATTTTCTAAATATAAAAAGGACTGTTGCTGAAATTTGCATCTTCCCCAATGATGT
>NW_012101421.1:1280417-1281067 GCF_000951045.1 Mandrillus leucophaeus
TTTAGTAGAGACAGGGTTTCACCGTGTTAGCCAGGATGGTCTCGATCTCCTGACCTTGTGATCTGCCACCTTGGCCTCCCAAAGTGCTGGGATTACAGGCGTGAGCTGCCGCGCCCAGCCAGATTATGTATTTTAACAGTGAAGTTTGCTTGCTTACTTGGGCTATGTGTGGAGACATAACATGGTTATCTTCACAGAAGTGAACTGTCATTGGAATGGTGCTTTTTCACTGTGTACACATTGTTGTGTATACATTTATTATGAAAGTAAACAGAAAAGAAAGATCAGCTGCTAGGTAGATGATATAGTACTCCTTGTCTTTTTATAAAGGAAAAATGAATAACCAGTTTAAGTTCAACTTTTTAAACTTTGGCATTGAGATATAGAACCAACCTGTGTTGTACAATTTTTTCTTAGCCACTACCTATCTTATTACTGTGTTAAGATTTCTACTGTTGAAAGACATTTGCTTTTATAAAATTGACCACGTTGGGCTGGGCGTGGTGGCTCACGCCTGTAATCCCAGCAGTTTGGGAGTCTGGGGTGGGTGGATCACCTGAGCTCAGGAGTTCAAGACCAGCCTGGCCAACATGGCAAAACCCCATCTCTACTGAAAATACAAAAATTAGCCAGGCATGGTGGCATGTGCC
>NW_012101421.1:1287116-1287640 GCF_000951045.1 Mandrillus leucophaeus
CCCCAAAATTTTAGGCCTATTTTCTAAATATAAAAAGGACTGTTGCTGAAATTTGCATCTTCCCCAATGATGTTATAGTTCTATAAACCAATTAGAAGTTGTTATAGTATTTTTAAAGGGCACATTTAAAACCCATTGATTATGTTAATTTGGAAGATTTTTAAGCTGGTTAGAAAAATCTACCAATTTTAAATGTATAGATATGAGTTGTTTAATTGGTGACACATGCTGTTTTTGGTAACAAAATCATATAACACTCCCTTAATAAATGCACTCTCCATAATTTGACTTTATTTTGAAGAGCAAGTTTTTAGTTCCAGAAAGGTGCAAATAGTAGTTTAATAGTCTATTTGGGTTATGTACTTTCTTTTCAGACAGAGTTTTGCTCTTGTTGCCCAGGCTGGAGTGCAGTGGCACAATCTCAGCTCACTACAACCTCTGCCTTCTGGTTTCAAGCAATTCTGCCTCAGCCTCCCAAGTAGCTGGGATTACACGCCTGGCTAATTTTTGTTTTTAGTAGAGAC
>NW_012101421.1:1288660-1308038 GCF_000951045.1 Mandrillus leucophaeus
CTGGGGTGGGTGGATCACCTGAGCTCAGGAGTTCAAGACCAGCCTGGCCAACATGGCAAAACCCCATCTCTACTGAAAATACAAAAATTAGCCAGTCGTGGTGGCTCACGCCTGTAATCCCAGCTACTTGGGAGGCTGAGGCAGAAGAATTGCTCGAACCCAGGAGGCGGAGGTTGCAGTGAGCCAGGATTGCACCACTGCACTCCAGCCTGGGCGACAGATTGAGACTCCATCTCAAAAAATAAATAAATAAATAAAAATTGACCGCATTGATCAAATTCTGTAGCACACAAGTGACAGTCCTTGTATGGAATACTTACTCTTCCCTCAGGATTCCTCTGATATTCCATATGACACATGACTCTTTGGCATATGGTAAAAGTAGAGATGTCAAGTTGTTCTATATATTAAATGTTAGTGAAGCCTGGTTTCTTTCCTTTTTGGAAATAAAATACAAACATAATGAACATTTATATATTTTCTTAAATTACTCCACTTTGGAGGGCATAACCTTATACCACGTCCTAGTTTCAAGTAAAAAAGTTCACAAATTCTTGAGTCTACCCTAGCATTTAAAAGCTTACTAGTCTAGGTAAAGGTAGAGGAATGGGATTTAAGGTAATTCTGCAAAATTCTCCATACTTCTGTAACTGTGCATAAGTTAATTTTAAAGAACATGAATAAGAATCTAGTAAGCAGTCAATTTATTTAAAAGTAATTAATATTGTAATTATTTCATAGTTCAGAACCATTTGAAGTTCAGATTTTGTTTTTTAAAGGACCCAATAGGAAAAAGGAGTATTGAAGTTCAGAATTTTAAAACAAATTCAGACTAGTCTTCTTCATTAATGGTTCAAGATAATGAACCTTTAATGTGTTTTCATAACTTTGAGGTACTAACTTTTTCCCCCTGTGCTTCTTAAGCAATAGGAGTGAAACATCCACATCTGATAACACAGAAACTTACCAAGAGAATACAAGGTAAGCTTTTGAAAAATCCTGCCACGTTAGCAAATAATATATTTATTACTTTATCAAATAGCTTTTTAAATTAAACTTTTTTTTTTTTTTTGAGACAGTCTCGCTTTGTTAGCCCAGGCTGGAGCAGTGGTGTGATCTTGGCTCACTGCAACCTGCGCCTCCCAGGTTCAAGTGATTCTCCTGCCTCAGCCTCCTGAGTATCTGGTATTACAGGCGCCCGCCACCACGCCTGGCTAATTTTTGTATTTTTAGTAGAGACAGGGTTTCACCATGTTGGCCAGGCTGGTCTCGAACTCCTGACCTCAGATAATCCACCTACCTCGGGCTCCCAAAGTGCTGGGATTACAGGCATGAGCCACCGCGCCGGGCTGTAAATTAAACTTTAAAAATTCAGTTAAATCATTAGGCATAGTGTTTGAAGTTAGCAGTTTAGAAATAGAAAATGCAGTTACTGCTTTTAAGAATCACATTAGGTTAGAAGAGTTTAGCTATTCTCTTTCACTGTAGTCAGGTTTCTTCCACACATTATTCAGGTAAAGTTGCCATGTTGAACTGTCCCTTCCTGAAATTCAGAAGTATTAAAACTCAGTGATGCTTGATCCTTAGAATGTTTTCGAGTATTTCATTCTCATGATCAGTGCTTTTTTTGCTTTTCCTTTGAATTTTGGATGTTGGATTCCTAGGGCCTGATATTTATTAGAGATACAATATTGATGGAAGTCTTTTACAAGTTTTAAGTTCCTAGATATAAGGTTTGCAAAATGTGGAATACTACAGAATATTAAAAATTTTCAAGAGACATACAATGACAGCTATTGGCATCACACAAACGACTCCAATTAAGTTTGGACCTAACTACGCAATAAATGGAGCCAGCTAGGTTTTTGGTTTTGTTTTTGTTTTGACCTAGAGACACCATGAAAAAATTTACTGAGGACACTAAAAGTACTGTAAACTGAGATTGGGAACCTCTGTAATGCATCATTTCCTGAAAACATGTTCAAAATGAGAGAATCTTTGAATAGTCTAAAAATTATAACTTTTTAAAAAATGTGTAGTGATTCCTCAAAAAATAGGAGAGCATTATTTTTATGTTATGATTTTGAAGTAAGTATGTTTCGTTTAAAATTGTTTTATAGTTCTTCTGGTCATCCTACTTTTAAGTGTCCCCTGTGTCAAGAATCAAATTTTACCAGACAGCGTTTACTGGATCACTGTAACAGTAATCACCTATTTCAGATAGTTCCTGTGGTAAGTACATATGTTTAAGACAGTCTTCTGCTTAGAATAAAACGTGCTGTTCTGTTTATTTCACTTTATGTATACGAGGGAAAGTAGTTGATTTATATTTGGTTGGGGCTTTATCAGTAAGGTAGATTTTTGTCAACAAAGGATTGATGACTGTGAAGCAAAATGAGATATTTAAAATTGCAGTAACTCTCATTATAAAAAGGGAGATGCATAGTGTGAGGTAATATAGCAGTCTGGAGAAGAGTGAAATAATGAAAGATGAACTGGGAACTCATTCCTGCGCAGTAGCACAACCTGTCCATTGAGGCCTCAGTTACTACTTGCTCTGTAGATGGCAGACAAGTAGATCTAGTCAGGTAGATTGCTATAGGTGAAAATACCTATAAGTAAGAATAAAGTCAGCAGGTCTTTTTATTTTCTTGCAGAATATAGTATGTGAATGCATAAAGCAAGGAAAGAAAAGACTTAGACTTTCTATTTGATGCCTACATATTTTTTATGACATTTTGAGAGTATGTAAGAAAATGGTGAGAGCTTTTTGATAGTGAGGGAGATAGAGCAGAATTCAGGATTCCAGCATACAATGATCCTAGAAGTGTTTCACAGGTAAGTTATTTCAGCTGTGAATGGAACAGGAGAAACTGAGCTGGGAGAGATATTTCCCTTTCAGCTGAACATTTGGATATATAAATACTGTCTTCAGAAAGAAGAGGAAGGAAAATGTTATCAATAAGAATTGTAGATATTTCTAAGTTGTTTTATTGAGTATGCTAGGAAGAGTTGTGAAAGAATATGCTTCAGGACCGGGCACGGTGGCTCATGCCTGTAATTTAGCACTTTGGGAGGCCAAGAGGGGAGGATTGCTTGAGCCCAAGAGTTCGAGACTAGCCTGGGCAACATAGTGAGACCCTGTCTATTTAAAAATAAAGAAAATGAAAAGAATATCCTTCAATAACCATTGAGGGATGATCTTAAGCTCTCACATACCACCTAAGAAGGTGTACTACCTACTTTGCTTATTAGAATGGGTTCAGTTATGCTTAGGCAAATACAGTGCCAAAGAAATTCCAGGAAATCTCGCTCATATTTAAGATTTTACTTAGTTTTATATTGGATTACCAAATTTTTATTCATTTCTGCATAATATTCGATATATCATAAACTTTGACTAGAGTTTAATTACTGAAGGTTTTTTGTGTGTTATTACAATTATGTTATCCATTCACTTTTTAAGATGTACTTCATTTAAATGTAAGGATATGGCTGGGTGTGGTGGCATACGCCTTTAATCCCAGCACTATGGGAGGCCAAGGCAGGAGGATTGCTTGAGCCCAGGAGTTTGAGACCCAGCCTGGACAACAGCGAGACCGTGTCTCTAGTTTAAAAAAAGAAAAGAAAAACTAAGGATACAATTTAAAGTAAATTTTCCAGTGTACTTCATTTTTATTTTACTTACAAATGAAATAAAACTAATACTAATTATATGATTATTGTATAGATCAAATGAGATAATATATTGGGTATGTTGCAGGCAACCAGTTAGTGATAACTATTACAGCTGGTATTATTAAAAGCTAGATTTCTGTTGAAACATTTGTGTAATAAGAGATTTAAGGAATAGAATGATATTCTTACTGTGTTAGATTAATGTCATTTATCTAAGGTAATTAATTGGGAAATGATCTAGTCATGGAACTTGGCCTTTAAAAATGCTTCTCACGTAGATATTTTTGGTTACATATCCCTGTGCTATTTTAATAGTCTCAATAATTGTATAATATTTCATTGTTTTTATTAATTTTTTTTAAAACAATCCGTTTCTTATAGACATGTCCTATTTGTGTGTCTCTTCCTTGGGGAGATCCTAGCCAGATTACCAGAAATTTTGTTAATCATCTAAATCAGAGACATCAGTTTGATTATGGAGAATTTGTGGTAAGTGAATTCTTCAAGATTAAAAAAGTACTGTTTAAATATTCAAGTTAAAATAACTTTTTAAAAAAATCTAGACTTAAATTTTGTAGCAAGCTGTTGTATCTTACTGGATGGATTTAGAGCAAGTTCTTAGGTTTTTAATAATATTGGTGAACTTTAGCTTGTAGAAATGGTAAAAATGGAGTTTATTCTCTACCTCCTGTACTAAAGAGAATTAATAGAGGAACAGCAAGCACCCAGATTAGCAAAATGATGATTTACATGAAAACTCTGTGTAGATTTAAGGGAAAATTGTACCTACAAGAGAAGTAAAATTGGTACAACATATGGAGGATACATTTCTCATGTCATATAAGTTGCTTGTATTATGCTAGAAATCTTAGATTTCTCACATCTAACAAACATGTAAGACACATCCTTTTTTAAATGAGGGAGCTTAGTTATCAGGCAAAGCTAGGTTACAAAGAGACTAAGAGTGTAAGAGAAGTTGTATAATGTAAAAATGAATTCATAGAGCAAAATAGATTAATTTCTACTTCTAAATATGTGTGATATACTTTTAAAATTAGGTGAATACCTGTTTTGTTAATTGTTAAATTGCATTTTATTCAACTTCAGTTTAATCAAAACTTTATTTAAAATTAGCCCTGACAAAGAATGGCTATTTGTTTTCCAGTTTAGGTAAGCACAGTGACATGAACAAAATCTACATTTTTGTCTGCCTTCCAGTGTTGATTCTAGATTATTATTAAATTCTCATTGTAAGAAAGATTGTAATGTATTTGGAAATACAAAAATTTGTGAACCACTTTTGACCATTAGATCATTTTACCTTGCCATAGAAAAGTAGGTAATCTAGGCAGGGCGCGGTGGCTCACACCTGTAATCCCAGCACTTTGGGAGGCAGAGGTGGGCGGATCACAAGGTCAGGAGATCAAGACCATCCTTACTAATACAGTGAAACCCGGTCTCTACTAAAAATACAAAAAATTAGCCGGGTGTGGTTGCGGGTGCCTGTAGTCCCAGCTACTCAGGAGGCTGAGGCAGGAGAATGGGATGAACCCAGGAGGCGGAGCTTGCAGCAAGCAGAGATCATGCCACTGCACTCCAGCCTGGATGACAAAGCAAGATTCCATATTAAAAAAAAAAAAGACAAGAAAAGTCAATAATCTAATTATTTCACATTGTCAAATAGAGGCCTTAATTTTAAAGCAAAACTCATAGGGCATAAAATTGATAGCAAATATAGCAAATGTAATTTTTAAAATTAAGGAGTAGTTTTATAACTGATTGAATAAGCTGTAGACTTCATGTGATGGTTAAGAATTTATTACTCAGCTGGGCACGATGGCTCATGCCTGTAATCCCATTACTTTGGGAGGCTGAGGCAGGTGGATCACCGGAGGTCGGGAGTTCAAGACCAGCCTGACCAACATGGCGAAACCCTGTCTCTACTAAAGATACAAAAATTAGGTGGGTGTGATGGTGTGTACCTGTAATCCCAGCTACTTGGGAGGCTGAGGCATAAGAATTGCTTGAGCCCAGGAGGTGGAGGTTGTGGTGAGCCAAGATTGCACCACTGCACTCCAGCCTGAGTGACAGAGCCAAACTCCTGAAAAAAAAAAAAAATTCTTACTCAACTTATAATTCAATAAATGCTTGTTTTCTTAAAATCAGTTTACTGTCAGATATTTGGCATTATTTTCTAGAGATGAAATTTTCAAAAAATTCATAAATCAAAAAATATTTATGATTGTGTGTTATGATTAACTTCAGTTGTGTTTTTCTTTTTCTTTTATTTTTATTTTTTAAAGAGACAGTCTCCCTGTGTTGCCCAGGCTGGCCTGAAACTTATAGGCTCAAACTTACCTTCTGCCTCAGCCTCCTGAATAGCTGCAACTACAGGCGCATGCTTAGCCAGCTTTACAATTAACCACGTTTTTTATTAATGACTTATAAGGCATTATAAAACTCAGATTTTGTTCTGTGCTGATCTCTGTTTTACAACTGAACTTAAGTTTTTATTAAAGTTTAGGTATTCAAATCTTGTATCTTAAAAGATACCGTTATATATGTTGTACGTAACTGTCCTGAGTGTGTGTAATGTGTATCAAGATGTCTAATGTATTGGGCAAAGTATTGAGTATTGAGTATGTTTTTCCTGTTGACATGAATGTTGTTACTGTTTTTAGAATCTTCAGCTAGATGAAGAAACCCAATATCAAACTGCTGTTGAAGAATCTTTTCAAGTAAACATCTGAAGGCTGTAGACATCTCTGCATCTTTGTACCTGCAAGTGCCATCTTTAAGGGGGAAACTACATGAAGTCACCGTTTCAGTAACTTGATGTGTATATTAATAAAAGTAATTCAGTCATTTTAGTTTTTTATTGAAAATAAAGTTGGGGCTTCTAAAAACTTCATCCTCTTGATAAGTTAAAAAATGAAAGTTATGACATGAGCTTTAAAAGCATAAAAAAGATGTTTCACTAATGGTAAAAGAGAATCCCTGTTGTACTTTATCTTTTTGTAATATTAAATATTCTTGAATTTTTCATTATTATGTTGCTTTTGGAATTTGGTGCATTCCTCCCATTTACTTTATTATTGTACACATTTAACACACAGTATCAAATTTTGAACGATGTGATTGATATAACCTAACAAATCTGAGCCAGTTATTAGAGTTGCAGAATAGAAACTTGAAGTGCTAAATGGAATAATCCAAAGGAAATTTTTAAAATGCAGATTCTAGCTGAAAAATTCAACTATAAGAAAATTGTATTTATATAACATTTGCTATTTTTGAAGACTAGTGAGATTTCTGTAATAATTTTAGTTCTTTAAAAAGTGAAAGCTTGTTGTAAAGATACTTTCTTTTTGTTATTAGAAGGAAATACAAAGAGAAAAATTTATTTCTTTCATGGGCATTTGGTAATTTCAGTCTTTGACTGATTTGTAAGCCTGGCATATACTAAGCTGAATAACAGCTCTTTGGCCTCAGAATTTTCAGTAGCCAGTATTTCTGATTAACTAAGTTGAAACTCTTATTAGAAACTTTCAGTTGGTGATACTGTATTCTAGAAGATGTAAATGAGAGATTTGACTTCATCTCAGTTTAGAAATTTATTCAAAGCTAAAGATGTATATGTATATATACATACACTTTTGTGTGTATATATACACACACATATGTATGTATGCAGTTTGTCAGGTTATATATAGAATTTCTATTAAGGATTTTTTAAATGGACAAGCAATAGGGGGTTGAAGTGTTTATCTGATTTGTTAAAATTTTGTATATCACCAAATTAAAAACTGATAGTCACAGTGCTAAGTGATCTAGTTGGCTGCTATTACACCTTAAAAATTGAGTTTACACACACACACAATTAACTGTGTATATGGTGCTCATTTGTTATTCTCAAATATAATGTGTGACCGTGATACAATGAGAAAGATTCTACCAACCACTGTTTCACTACTTTTTAGTCAAAATTGGGTTTGTTCTTAGTATTCATTAGTGAAAATCATAAAGTATTTTGTAGAAGGCCCAAATCACAGAATAAAGGACTAAGAATGGGTTCGCTGACATTCCATACTAATATACATTGTTTATGCTTTCTTTAAAATAACTAAAAGAACATAAAAGAGAATCTCAGAAGTAGTTTGCTGCTAATATATACATATATTGTATAAAAAGGTATATTTTGGTTTTGTTAAAACCCTTGTTGACTTTTCTACACTGAACGTTTTTTTAACTTGATTTAATAAAAATGTTAATTTTGGAAGTGGAGTTTTGTAAAAACCTTTTTCAATCAAACAGTAAAGACTTTATTTATGGATTGTAATAACCACAAAAAAAGCCATACATCTTAATGAACATATGCCTTTGTTCTGTCATTTTAAGAGTGATGTTTACTATGTATATGCTTGAGCATTTTCTCTGCAGTTACATGGGTGTAATTTAAAAAACAGCTCCTTTTTAAGAGGCTTTTGACCATAGTTTTTTCTAGTTTAAAGCAGTAACTTTCATAGTTTCTTTCAAAGTTTAATACATCCAATATGTCAAGTTAAACCATTCTGGGATTTGGGAACTTCTTTAAAGGAAAATTGTAGTAGAGGTCATCTTGATGGAATTGTGTTTTAAAGTTTTGTGAATGAGTTAAATATCATTGATAGTCTTGTGTGTCTCACATACCAGCTTTTTCATAAGGAAAATACTATTTGCTTTTATCTGAGAATTTCTCAGTATGAAAATGATTGTTTAAAATTTCCCTTCTTTTTGTCAGTGAATTGGGAATAGGGATAGACTTTACAGATTTAATTTATGGAAATTAAATTTATGGGGAAAAGTTTTTATTTTGAATATTATAGCTGAGTCAGGATTAAAAGAGGGAAACTGTATTGATACTCCCAATACCTAAATTTCACAGTACCACTTAGGAAAGCTATTTCAACAAATTACAGTTTTGTTGTTAAACAGAGCCTTATTTGAGATGTATTGCTTTATTTTTCAATTAAAAGTGGTTTTCTCCTACTTGTGTGTCTAATTAAAATTTTGTCTGGAGGCAAACATTTAACTCTCATAATTCACCCTGAAAGACATATAGGAGATAACCCATTATTTTGCATTTAAAAACGTGGATAAGAAAAAGCTACCACATGCTGGTGCTATATGTCAGATTTAACTTTATAAACCTATTTTATCCATTTCAAATTGTTAATCACCTTATAAAGCAATTTTATGAAGTGTCCATGAAGGAAGATTTTCAAGCCCTGTTAGCAGCTAGGCAGAAAGATTGTTCATTGCTTAATAAATACTTTTATATGGAGATACTACTTTTAAGTAAGATATCAGGATTATAAGACTACATTGCCAAATACAATGTCATATACCTATGGGCTGCTTGGTAAGTATTAATTACGATCTTCAATACATCATAACTTCTACAGAAACCCCTTACAGCTGCTACTCAAACCCCTTGTAGAAGCGTGATTTTTTATCATACTATGTAGAAAAGGTGTGACCCAGAAAACATGTAAATACACATAAAACTCATAATAGACATAAGTAAAGCACCCATTCCATGATACGAGTTAGTGTGTAACATAATTCTCTGTGCAGTACAGTTCTGAAAAAAGATAGGGAAGGGAGGTGAGTTACAGGGGGATACAGGAATCTCAGGAAAATGGGTGTTACAGCCTGTCTCCCCGCTTCAACAACAGTGGTCCAGTCCTGGGATTGAGAAAGATGACATACACTGCATTCTTCCCCCAAGAGGAGTAAAATGGGCGTATTCCATTTTGTACTTTATTGACAAACAATTTAAACTATATTGTACTATGTCCTGTATAACGAACTCCTCCATCCTGAGGAACATATACCCCCATCTCTACAAGTAATCAAAAAATTGGCCGGGTGTGGTGGTGTGCACCTGTAGTCCCAACTACTCAGGAGGCTGAGGTGGGAGGATGGCTTGAGCTTGGGAGGATGAGGCTGCAGTGAGCTGTTACCGTGCCACTGTACTCCAGTCTGGATAACAGCAAGACTCTCTCAACAAAACAAAAAACAGGATTTTTATTTTTACTTTTTTGAGATGGAGTTTGCTGTTGTTGTCCAGGCTGGAGTGCAATGGCATGATCTCGGGTCACTGCAACCTCCACCTCCCGGGTTCAAGCGATTCTCCTGCCTTAGCTGGGATGATAGGCATGCGCCACCACACCCGGCTAATTTTTTGTATTTAGTAGAGACAGGATTTCACTATGTTGGTCAGGCTGGTCTTGAACTCCTGACCTCAGGGGATCCACCCACTTCAGCCTCCCAAAGTGCTGGGATTACAGGTGTGGGCCACCATGTCCGGCCAAAAAAACAGGAATTCTTAAGATTGTAATAGTGAAAGACATACTGCAGAATTTAAGACGAGCAAGGCAGGGGAATAAATATGGAAGACTGGTAACCAGATGAGTCACAGCCATTTGGTGGAGGATATGGAGAGGAAGAAAACAGGATGTGAGGGAGATTTCATATTTGTCTAAGTGGGCAATAATGGTACATGATGCTGAAAGTGTACAAAGTGAACAATAACCTGAAGTAATCCATGCTCAGGTCAAGAAGAAAAAAAAAGCATTACTAGAATCTCCTAAGTCTTTTTGTTTCTACTTCCAGTCACAACTAACTACTATCAGTATGTAACTTCTAATACCACACATGGGTTTGTGATAAGTGGAAGCACAGTAAATATTATTTTATATTTGGCTTTTATAACATTGTTTTGTGATTTTTCTGTTTTTTTCTTGTGTTTACAGCAGCAGTGACTTGTCTTTGTCCAGAACAGGAAAGCTTAGTCTTCTAAAGTTACATTTTAATATTTGTAAAAGTTGTATTAAATGTATTACAAGTGATTCTTTTATGTATGCTGGCACCTGGGGATGCCAAATGTAGCTAAAAACAAAACAGGTTGGTCTTCTCCTCATAACTGAGGAAGGAAGTGAAGAGCCTAGCCAAATGACCTTCCATTGCTCTTACCTGACTTTCCATGAGCTGTGTATGGGATGTTCTATCTTTCTTTTTTCTTTTTTTTTTTTTTTTTTGAGACAGTGTCTCACTCTTACCCAGGCTAGAATGCAGTGGTGCAATTTCTGCTTACTGCAACCTCCATCTCCCAGGTTCAAATGATTCTCCTGCCTCAGCCTCCTGAGTAGCTGGGATTACAGGTGTGCCTCTACACTTGGCTAATTTTTATACTTTTAGTAGAGATGGGTTTCACCATGTTGTCCAGGCTGGTCTCAAACTCCTGGCCCCAAGTGATCCGCCTGCCTTGGCCTCCCACAGTGCTAGAATTACGGGTGTGTGCCACTGTGCAGGGCCTGGATGGTTTTTTTGTTGTTGTTTTTTTGGGAGGATGGAGTCTCACTCTGTCACCTAGGCTGGAGTACAGTGGTGTGACTTCGGCTCACTTCAGCCCCTCCCAGGTTTAAGTGATTCTCCTGCCTCAGCCTCTCGAGTAGCTGGGATTACGGGCATGCGCCACCACACCTAGCTAATTTTTGTATTTTAGTAGAGACAGGGTTTTGCCATCTTGGCCAGGCTGGTCTCAAACTCCTGACCTCAGGTGATCTGCCCACCTCGGACTCCCAAAGTCCGATTACAGGCGTGAGCCACCATGCCCTACCTCAGCCTGGATGTTTTCTTTTCAAGACATTTTTGTAGGTATAGAATTTTATTTTTCTATTTTATTTTTTTTGCTAGGCTCCCTCAAATCATGGGAAGTATGAGATTTTAATAAGTATTTAAGGACTATATTTTCTGGGATAGGATCTGAAGCCACCAATAGAAACAAAAGGGGTTACAGCAGATACAGAAGGGTGTTGGGTAGATCTTTGTCAGAAGACCACACGTTTAAAACAACTGAGCCTACTTTCTTGGACCAGACAGCCTAGTTTTGATGATTCTGCTGGTTGCTACTTGTGTGGTTTGGACACATTTCTTAGCCCCTTTTACCTCTATGGTTTGTGAGGATTGAATTAGTTAATATTACAAAGAGCTTGGAAGAGAGCATGTTATGTTTACTATTACTGTGTATCCAATACAAGTCAACCTATTATATTTATATCTGGCAGGTCCTACTTTAGTCTAAAATCCTGTCAGGACAGTCTGGATTTTTTCCCCCCTTAAAGATAGAGTCTAAAGAGTTATTAGTCTTTATTTGCTGGCCTCAACTGTTTGTATTTTTTGTAGAGACAGGGTTTCGCCATGTTGCCCAGGTGGGTCTCAAACTCCTGAGTTCAAGTGATCATCCTGCATTGGCCTCAAGGCCTCAATCCCTTGAGCCTAAACTCCTTGTCTCAGGGGATCTTCAGCCTTTTGAGTTGCTGAGACTACAGGTGTGTGTTGCACCTGGCTTGCTAGCCTCAACTTTCGTGGGAAGATCTGAGACGTTGTCTTTGTTTCCGACAAGTACAAACACCCCACACATGAGGAATTCTAAATAAAACATATCTTTTAGAATAATTGTGCCATTGTACTCCAGCCTGGGCAACAAGAGCGAAACTCCTCAAAATAAAGAAAAAAAAAAAAAGAAGAAGAATAAAGAACAATCAGCTGATGATCATACTTCTCAATTGAATGTATACCTAGGATTTATGATGAGAAATTTACTTAACCCACCCATTTTTTAACATGTTTGGTTCTTAGTCCAATAATTACAATGAAACTATTGTCTCTAGGAGAAAAATATTTTGCAACATTAGCAAATCACTTGACTAGCTTACATATGATATCTAGGTTATTTGGTAGTATCAAAGGGTATAAAATAGTTTTTCTGACCTTTTTGAAAATTTTATGAGTAATGGTTGAGAATACTACTCTGTACCAACTGTTTCTGTTTCCAGATATAATTGATATGTCACAACAGCATTTTCTGTGTTTATGAAGTAATTTTAGGTTTACTTAGCTCACACTTTTCAAACTTCTTACCTCAGGAGCCCTTTACCCTTAGAAATTATTGAGAACCCAAAAGCAGTTTTGTTTTTGTGAATATAGTCATGCACCACATAACGACATTTTGTTGTTGATGGGCCACATACACAATGGTGGTCCCTTAAGGTTATTACTGTATTTTCACTCTACCTTCTCTATGTTTAGATATGTTTTCTATGTTTAGATGTGTTTAGATAAACTGTGTTACAGTTTCTTACAGTATTCAGTATAGTAGCATGCCGTACAGTTCTGTAGCCTAGGAGCAATAGGCCACACCATGTAATCCAGGTGTGTAATAGGCTTATACTATTGAGGTTTGTGTAAATATACTCTGTGATGTTAACGCAATGAGGAAATCACCTAATGATAATGTTTCTCAGAACATATTCCTGTCATCAAGCAATGCGTGACTGTATTTATCACATGTTTATCACATATGAAACTGATAAAGTGGACTAGGCCCAGTGGCTGATGGCTGTAATCTCAGCACTTTAGGAGGCCAAAGTAGGAGTATCCCTTGAGGCCAGGGGCTCAAGACCAGCCTGGGCAACACAATGAGACCCTGTCTCTAAAAAAAAAACCAAAACCAAAAGCAAACAAACAAAAAAAAGGAATTGATAAAGAATTGACAAAGTGAAAACATTAACATTTAAAATAATAAGCTCATTACATTATCATTAACACTTGTAATGGAAAATAACTTGACAAAAATATTCAGATCTCTCAAATATCTAGATTAATGGAAGACAGCTAGATTGTTCATATTCATGTATGCATCAGCATTCAACCTATTGTGAGTTATTTTGCTTAAAGGATATGAAGATAATCTAGTCTCATACAGATAATGTTGTTGGAAAAGGGAAGAATATTTTAATAGCCTTTTAAAAAAGATAACTGAGTCCCAGCAAGGTGGCTCATATCTGTAATCCCAGCACTTTGGGAGGCCAAGGTGAGCAGATGGCTTGAGCTCAGGAGTTTGAGACCAGTCTGGGCAATGTGATAAAACCCTGTCTCTACCAAAAAAAACAAAAAAACAAAAAAACAAAAATTAAATGAGTGTGGTGGCATGTGTCTGTAGTCCCAGCTACCCAAGGCGGCTGAAGTGGCAGGTTTTCTTGAGCCCAGGGAGGTCGAGGGTGAAGTGAGCCATGATTGTGCCACTGCATGCACTCCAGCCTGGGTGACAGAGCAAAACTCAGTTTCAAAAAAAAAAGGTTGACTGGGTATTCTTACACACTACATCAAAACAAAAACAACAAATAGTAACTTTTTTTTTTTTTGAGATGGAGTTTCGCTTTTGTTGCCCAGGCTGGAGTGCAATGGCACGATCTCAGCTCATTGCAAGCTCCGCCTCCCGGGTTCAAGCAATTCTCCTGCCTCAGCCTCCTGAACAAATAGTAACTTCTTAAAAGTTGGTTGTAATCTGAACCATATCAAACTTTTTGTACACTTAACAGGAAAATCCATAGATCTACCTTGTATTTGAATGGACCTTTTACCTGCATGTGATTGCATAGCATTATGTAATGGTCAGTCCAAAAGACAGTCCAAAAGACGATCAGTCCAAAAGAGTTATGGAGATCTTCCAAATATTGACTCGCTTTTTATACTGTAGCAATTACATTAATATCACCATGGAGCTCATCAAATCTTTAAAAACTGGGAAGCCAGGAAGCTTACAAAACTGATTTTTGCTTAAAACCTCAAATTTTATCTTTGACAACAAATAGTTGTTACCCTGAAGTGACATGCTGGTTTTCTCCCTCCGAATACCCACATATAAATATTTTGCCAGCCACTCTTTTAAGTGAAAGTGGCCATGCCATGAAAAAAAAAAGTTGGTTGAGGTCATAACTCAATATAATTTGCACAAATATATTTCCTTGAGACAACCATTGCACCTCCTCATGCAGGAAATATGCTTTGTGTGTCTTCCCCATTTTGTTTTCCAGAACATTAAAAAAGACTTGTACTTAAGGGTTAAAATTTTATAGCTTTTTTTTTTTTTTTTGAGACAGCATCTTACTCTGTCACCCAGGCTGGAGTGCGGTGGCATGATCTCAGTTCCCTGCAACCTCCACCTCCCGGGTTCAAGCGATTCTCGTGCCTCAGTGTCTGGAGTAGCTGGAATTACAAGCACAAGTCACATGGTTATGAGTATTTTTTCTATTTTAGCCATTCAAATAGATATATAATGACATTTCATTGTGATTTAATTTTTTATTCTGTAATAGCTAATGGTATTTGACATCTTTTAGTGTGTTACTGGCCATCTCTCTTTAGTGAAATGTCCTTTTATATGTTCTTATCATTTGCCCATTTTCTAATTGGATTATTTGTTTTTCTACTGCATATTTTCTCCCCATCTGTATCTGTTGTTTCCTTATTCTTATAGGGACATAAGGGATATAAAAGATGTCAAATACCACGATCTATTACAGAATAAAAATTTAAACCACAAATGAAATGTCATTATAAACCTATTTGAATGTTTAAAATAGAAAAAATAATCATAATACCAAATGCTGGTAAGGATGCAGAGAAACTGGGTCTCTCATATACTGGATCTCTCATCTTACAGGGAAGGAGGAAATAACAGATACAGATGGGGAGAAAATATATATGTTTTTAATAAATTAAAAACTTTAAGAGAGCAAAGTTTTTAATATTCACGAAATCCAATTTATTGATTTTTACTTTTATGGATTATACTTCGGGTATCACACCTAAAAACTCTTTACCTAGTCCTATGTCCTGCAGATTTTTTTCTATTTTCTTCTAAAATTCTTTATAATTTTATGCTTTCCATTTAAATCTACTCCACTTAGCGTTGATGTTTATATAAGTGGTGTGGTTTAGGGTGACATTATCTTGTTATTGCTTATCGTTCTCCAATTGATCCAGCACCATTTGTTGAAAATACTATCCATCCTGCATTGAGTTTGCTGTTGCAACTTTGTAAAAAATCATTTGAGCATACATGAGTTTCTTTTGGGGTTCTCTGTTCTGTTCCATTGATCTATGTGTCTTACCACTCTGTCACAGGGTGAAACACAAAACTGGGGCTTAGCCCAGAAGGCCAGGTAGGTTCTTTGCTTTGCATAGGAAAGAATTCAAGAGTGAGCTAACAGAGTAAAGCAAAAGCACGTTTATTAAAAAGTAAAGGTATAAAAGGGTGGCTACCCCATAGGCAGAGTAGCAGTGTGGGCTGCTTGACTGGCTATACTTAGTTATTTCTGGATTATATGCTAAACAAGAGATGGATTATTCATGAATTTTCCAGGAAAGGAGTGAGGAGTTCCTGGAACTGAGGGTTTGTGCCCCTTTTAGAGCATGTAGGGTAACTTCTAGATGTAGCCATGGCATTTATAAACAGTCATGGCACTAATGGAAGTTTCCTTTAGTATACTAATGTATTATAATTAACACATAATGAGCAGTGAGGATAGCCAGAGGTCGCTTTGGTCACCATCTTGGTTTTGACAGCTTTTGACTGGCGTCTTTATTGCATCTTGGTTTTTTTTTTTTTTTTTTCTCTGTAATACCAAAGTGTTGGGATCATAGGTCTGAGCCACTTTTGAGACGGAGTCTCGCTCTGTCGCCCAGGCTGGAGTGCAGTGGTGCCATCTCCACTCACTCCACTCACTGCAAGGTCCGCCTCCCGAGTTCAGGCCATTCTTCTGCCTCAGCCTCCCAAGTAGCTGGGACCACGGGCGCGGACCACGGGCGCCCACCACCACGCCCGGCTAAT
Source organism: Mandrillus leucophaeus (assembly GCF_000951045.1). NCBI lineage: Eukaryota > Metazoa > Chordata > Mammalia > Primates > Cercopithecidae > Mandrillus > Mandrillus leucophaeus. The sequence goes on from NW_012101421.1 coordinate 1,305,060, forward strand.
TTTTTGTATTTTTAGTAGAAAGGGGGTTTCACCATGTTAGCCAGGATGGTCTCCATCTCCTGACCTCGTGATCCACCTGCCTCGGCCTCCCAAAGTGCTGGCGTGAGCCACCGCGCCTGGCTGCCCAGCCGCAAATTTTCTTTAAGTTTGGATTTATTTCAAAAGGAACTAACAAATGCATTAACATTTTTTTTAAAAAGTACTTTTATTAAGGAAAGAAGTTTACATTGTGTCTTTTGAAATGTAAACCATGTCTTCAACTGACAAGCAGCAAACTGCAGCAGATTATGAAGAAGATTAAGTGAAGCAGATATGATAGTTTAGCAAAAAAAAAAAAAAACAAAAAAACAAAACCATAATAATTAATTCTGTGGAACTAGTGCCATGGAGCTGAGAGGAGGACTTTCTGAGCTAGTAGGCTTTTACAGAATGTTTTCAGGCTGTGGCATGATAACATTCCATCCAAGTGATTGCCATAAAACAACTTCGTAATTCTATACTGTCATCTTATCAAAATAAATGACATAAAATTCTGTCCTTTTATGATGTAATTTTGAATGCATATGAGTCTCTTACAATATCAACAAAATTTTACTTCATTTCAGGGTAACATCCTCATTTGCTTTGATCATTCCTCATGGCCTGGTTTTAGGATCACTTCTCTTCCTGGTTTTCATTGTCTGGCCTCAGTTCAGTTTTGCCAATGCCCTAAATTGTTGGCTCCTTAATTCCAGTCCAGTGCTTTAAATTGTTTTCCCATCAAAGCAAAACAATTTGGTACCATTACGTGCATTGTATGAGAAACCACATTTTAATTAAAATTGCTCAAGACTACATGACCACTGATGGCAGTTTATGTCAATCATAATCCCTAAAATGTTTTTCACAATTTAGGACATTACATTTATGACTACTGAATTTCATTGTTTTTAGTTTTGGCCATTGTTCTCACCTATGAAGATGTTTTGAATTTTGATTTTGGCACTCAACATATTAGCTACCACTCCCAGATTCATGTGCAGACTAACAAGCAAGGCCTTCACCTTATTGCACAGGACCAAGGTGAGCCCAGGAACAAATCATTAAAGGCTATTTTAGACTGGGATTCATCTATTAATCAATAATCTTTGAGTGTGGTTATTAAACTATTACTTTAGTATTTATGCTTAAATGTTCTAGTCTCCAGCCCTTGCATAGCATATTGTTTGCAATGATAACAATTCTTAATCTTCTGGCCCATTAAATGTGTTAAAATGTGAAATGTATTTAGTTTGATTTGACTTAGTGAATATACCTTGGGTCCTTTAATTACTATTTCATTTTCTAATTGCTTACAAGTCAGATACTCTATAATTTTGTCAAACAACATGATTCTCACTGGTAATTTCCAGAACACGCATTCTTTTTCTCTGGAAAGATAGGTTAGCTGGGTGCAGTGGCTCACACTTGTAATCCCAGTACTTTGAGAGGCCGAGGAGGGTGGATTGCTTGCATGCAGGAGTTCGAGACCAGTGTGGGCAACATGGCGAAACCCTGTCTCTACAAAATGTTTAAATATATGTATCACTAAAAGGTGACCACATGTAAAATGTTGTATATGCTTCACTGGTGATAGGTGTAAGAGCTGAAAGTTTTTGTTTCCTCCTCTTGTTATTTGGGCCGTGGATGTTGAGGGACATTTCTGATAAAAGTATCTCTTGCAACAAAAAATCAGGAGCAGTTTGATCCAGATAGGCTTTCTTAAGTACTGCGTGGCTGGGGCTTATCAAGGGCCTATGATATCATGAGTATGAGACTCCTCAGTACAAATATGTCTAAATTGAAGTGAAGATTCAGTTTGCAGCCTTGTTTCTTTCATATTTCTCATAAATATCCTGCTGCTTATTTTGTAATATGGGCTAATATCACGTTAAAGAACCAAGTTGAGGTCAGCTGCAGTGGCTTGTGCTTGTAATCCCCGCATTTTGGGAGGCCGAGGTGAGCATATTGCTTCAGCCTAGGAGTTCGAGACCAGCCTGGGCAACAAAGTGAGACTCCATCTCTACAAGAAGCCCAAAAATTACCCAGGTGTGGGCAAGTGCCTATGAACCCAGCTACACAAGGAGGCTTAGGGAGGAAGACTGCCTGGGCCTGGGAGGTTGAGGCTGCAGTGAACGAAGATCACACCACTGTACTCCAGTCTGGGTGACACAGCAAGACCCTGTCTCATAAAAAAGAAGAAGAAGGGGGTGGGGAGCAAGATGGCCTAACAGGAACAGCCCCAGCCTCCAGCTCCCAGTGTGAGTGACACAGAAGACGGGTGATTTCTGCATTGTCAACTGAGGTACTGGGTTCATCTCACTGGGGAGTGCCAGACAATCTGTGCTGGTCAGCTGGTGCAGCCTGACCAGCGAGAGCTGAAGCAGAGTGAGGCATCGCCTCACTTGGGAATCGCGAGGGGGAAGGGAATCCCTTTTCCTAGCCAAGGGAAACTGAGACACACAACACCTGGAAAATCGGGTAACTCCCACCCTAATACTGCACTTTACCAAGGGTCTTAGCAAATGGCATATCAGCAGATTATATCCCACACCTGGCCCGGAGGGTCTCATGCCCACAGAGCCTCCCTCATTGCTAGCACAGCACTCTGAGATCTAACTGCAAGGCGGCAGCAAGGCTGGGGGAGGGGCGCCCACCACTGCTGAGGCTTAAGTAGGTGAACAAAGCCTCAGGGAAGCTCGAACTGGGTGGAGCCCACCACAGCTCAAGGAGGCCTGCCTGTCTCTGTAGACTCCACCTCTGGGTGGAGTCTGACAGTTGTCTGACAGCTTTGAGGAAATCATTGGCTCTCCCAGCACGGAGGTTGAGATCTGAGAACGGACAGACTGCCTGCTCAAGTGGATCCCTGACCCCTGAGTAGCCTAACTGGGAGACATCCCCCACTAGGTGCAGACCGACACCTCACACGGCGGGGTACATCCCTGAGACGAAGCTTCCAGA
>NW_012101421.1:1318850-1331483 GCF_000951045.1 Mandrillus leucophaeus
AAAAAAAAAAAAAAAAAAAAAGAAGATGCAAGTTGATCTGAGGCTTGTGAAATTTATAACATAGGAAAGCATGTATTTATTTATTATTTTTTGAGACAGAGTCTTGTCAGTATGCTCAGCCCCCTACAGGTGTTTTCTGTACCTCCAAAATAAATTACTTACACTTGAATCCTTGTCTTGGTGTCTACTTTTTGTGGAATCCAAACCAAGACACACACTAAGTCAGTCTTGGAGCATGGTGCTTGTCCCAGCAGCATCAGCATTACTTGGGAACTTGTTAGAAAATCAGATTCCCAAGTCCTATCTCAGTCCTCTGAATACAGAAGCTCTGGGGCTGAGGTCAGCAATCTTTGTTTTCATAAGGCCTCCATGCGATTCTCATGCAGGCAAGGTTTGAGAACCACTGGAGTAAATGAATGACATTATTATCTTCTGCTCCTAACAGAAACCTATCGATCTTTTTTTCTCTTGTTCCAAAAATTTCTCTAAAAGGTTAAAACATAAAATCTTCAGAATTTTTCAAGAGTCTTAGATATCTGGGGTACTAACATTCTTGAAATGATTCACTGCTATTTATCCTTGTATATGTGTCTCTTTTATACACTGATTTTTCATCTTGTTAGAATGGCAGTTAATTTCTTCAAATATTTCCCCCTTTCCTTCCCCATTGGGATCAATTTATAATAACATTGTTAGAATATCCTCTCTACTAACTTTTCTTTTTAATATCTCTTGCCTAAGGATCATATTACCTTAGTCTGAACTTGTTGAAATATGACTTTTTTTCACTAATTCATGGGTCTTCCTCCAAAAAGAAATTTTCTTTAAAGAATTGCCTTTCCAATCTGTTAAGACATTAAATTCAGAATTCTGTTCAGGTGTACCTAAATAGCTTTATAATTTCCTTTATCTTAGGAGATACTTATTTCCAACAGTGTTACATATTTTCAGTATGTAAATTCCAATATTTCAATATTGCACCTCTAATGTAATCTCTGTTTGTGTCTTGTGCTTCTGTAACAAAAGCCAGGCATCTACCAGTTCAGCTTCTTTGATCAAACTATTAGTGGAGTTTTAAACACAGGAAGACTGACCTCAGCAACTTTCTTCCACTACAAAAATGGAGGCAGTTATTGTGTCAATAGGAATCCAGGTCCATAAAGAGAAATGTCTGATAACCTTAGAACTTGAGTGTTACTTTTGAAAACTATAAATTGTGTACCATTTTGTTCTTTGGTACCTTACCAATTTTTGCCCACTACAGAACAAATTTCTTTCTATAGAAATAAAAGGAGTTTTACACTAGTTCATTATATACCATACATTATAGATTATACATTATAATCTAGCTTTAGTCAACTATTTGAAATTTTTCCCGTATGTGCTGCACTGACCTTTGTTTTTTTTCTTTTCCAAGTACCTCTTCTTTGAATGCCTTTGCCATACCTTGCCTCGCTGACATTCTATTTGTTCACTCTTAAAGCTACAGCTCAACAATATGAATTGAATGGCTATGCTAGAAATAAAGGCTCTAGTACTTGAGACATATCAGTGAACAGAATAGATAAAGGCTTCTATCCTCACTGAGCTCATATTCTATTGGAGCCCCAAGCAGAATGTATGATTTCAATAGCACTTTTTTCATGCCTCTATCACAGCATTACCATCAACTTGTGTAAGTCTCTTTCCTAACTAGATCTTCAACATTGTCTGCTCAATAGAATCACGTGAGAATCTTTGGAAAGAATCTTTGGAAAAACAACTATATCCCAGGTCCCACCTCCAGAGATTTTGATTTAGTTTGGGGCAGGGCCCAGATGATTCTAATGTACAGCCAGAGTTAAGAACTGCTGTGAAATTTTTTTTTTGCTTTTAACTTGCACTTCCTTCAATTTTTATTTTTTGGTTTGTTTAATATCTTCTATTTACTTCTGCATGTTTTATTTAGACCAAATATATCTATATATAATTTACCATTTTTACCATTTTTAAGGTAGAGGTTAGTGGCAATAAAATACACTTTTACTATTTTTTCCCCTTTATCCTCTCATCTCACTCTCCTGGCCTCTGGTAACCATGAATCTACTCTCTATCTTCATAAGATCCACTTTTTAAGCTCCCACATATGAGAGAGAACATGCAATATCTGTCTTTCTGTGTTTGGTTTATTTCACTTAACATAATGGCCCCTCAGTTCTATCTATGTTGCTAAATGACTTAATTCCTTTTTATGGCTGAATATTATTCCATTGTGTATATGTACCACATTTTCTTTATTCATTCATCCACTGGTGGGCACTTTGATTCCATATTTTGACTATTGCGAGTAGTGCTGCAATAAACATGGGAGTACAGATATCTCTTTTACATATTCATTTCCTTGATTAATGGATTTCCATACATTGAACCATCCTTGCATCTCTGGCATGAATCTCAATCATGGTGAATGATTTTCTAAATATTGAATTTGGGTTACTAATATTTTGTTGAGGATTTTTGCATCTGTGTTCATCAATTATATTGGCTTATAGTTTCCTTTTTTCTGCTGTGCCCTTGTCTGGTTTTGGTATCAGGGTAATGCTGGTATTATAGAGTTTGGAAGTAGTCTCTGCTCTTCAGTTATTTTGAAGGGTTTGAGTAGGATTGGTATTAGTTCTTCTTTAAATATTTGGTAGAATGCAGCAGTGAAGTCATCAGTTCCTGGGCTTTTCTTTGATGGGAGACCTTTTATTACAGCTTTGACCTTGTTACTTGTTATTAGTTTGTTGAAGTTTTCTATTTCTTCTTGGTTCATCCTTGGTAAGTTGTATGTGTCCAGGAATTTATTCATTTCTTCTAGGCTTTTCAATTGTTGGCATATAGTTGTTCATAATAGTCTCTAATGTTTCTATTTCTGAGATCTCTTTTTTGTTTCTGATTTATTTGGGTCTTCTCTCCTTTTTTCTTAGTCTAGCTAAAGGTTTGTTGATTTTGCTTATCTTTTCAAAAAACAACCCTTTTCTGTATTGTGTTTTAGTCTCAATTTCATTTATTTCTACTCTGATCTTTATAATTTCTTCTACTAATTTTGGGTTTGGTTTGCTCTTGCTTTTCTAGTTCCTTGAGGTGCACTGTTATTTATTTGAAGTCCTTCTACTTTTTTGATATAGGCATTTATTGCTGTAATCTTACCTCTTATTATTACTTTTTCCATATCTCATATGGAAACATTTCGGTATGTTGTATTTCCATTTTCATTTGTTTCAAGAAAATTTTTAATTTCCTTCTTAATTTTTTCATTGATCCATTAGTTGTTCAGTAGCATGTTGTTTAATTTCCATGTGTTTGTGTATTTTCCAAGGTTTCTTTTGTTACTGATTTCTAGTTTTATTCCACTGTGGTCAGAAGAGATACTTGGTAAATTTTTTTTGACAGAGTTTCACTCTTGTTGCCCAGGCTGGAGTGCAATGGTGCGATCTCGGCTCACTGCAACCTCTGCTTCCCATGTTCAAGTGATTCTTCTGCCTCAGCCTCCTGAGTAGCTGGGATTACATGAATGCACCACCACACCCAGCTAATTTTATATTTTTAGTAGAGATGGGGTTTCTCCATATTGGTCAGGCTGGTCTTGAACTCCCAGCCTCAGGTAATCCACCTGCCTTGGCCTCCCAAAGTGCTGAGATTACAGGTGTGAGCTACCATGCCTGGCGATACAATCTGTATTTTTAAAATTTTGTTGTTTTGTGGCCTAAGATAGGGTTTATTCTGGAGAATGTGCCATGTGCTCATGAAAAAAAAATGTGTATTCTGCAGCAGTTGAGTGAAATATTCTATAAATGTTAGTTAGGCCTATTAGGGCTAGTGTTCAGTTTAACTCCACTGTTTCTTTGTGGATAATCTGGATGATCTGTCCATTACTGAGATTGGGGTATTAAAATCCCCTACTATTGTTTCATTGCAGTCTATCTCTCCCTTTAGATCTATGTATTTTTTATTTTTTGGAGACAGGGTCTTACTCTGTCACCCAGGCTGAGTGCAATAGTGTGATCATAGCTAACTGTAGCTTCAAACTCCTAGGCTCAAGTGATCCTCTCACCTCGGCCTCCCAATTTGCTAGGACTACAGGGACATGCCACCATGCCCAGCCCAGGCTGGCCTTGAACTCCTGGCCTCAAGCAATCCTCCCACCTCTGCCTCCCAAAGTGCTGGGATTATAGGCACTTTGAGCCTGTCATTGAGCCACCATGCCCGGCCCTTCCTTTAGATCTATTAATGTGCTTTATATAGTTGGGGCTCTGGTGTTGGTTGCATAGATATTTATAATTGTTATATCCTCTTGCTGAATTGACCCCTTTATCATTATATAATGACCTTGTCTTTTTTTGTAGTCTTTGATTTGTCTGAAATAAGTATTTCATCTGATTTTATCTGATATAAGAACAGATATTCCTGCTCTTTTTGGGTTTCTAATTGCTTGAAACATATTTTTTCACCCTTTCACTTTTAATCTGTGTGTTTTTCTAGGTAAAGTGGGTTTCTTGAAGGCAGCATATAGTTGGGTCTTGTTTCTTTATCCATGCAGACACTCTATGCCTTTTAGTTGGAGAATTTAGACCATTTACATTCAGTGTTATTGATAAATAGGGGCTTATTACTGCCATTTTATTGCTTGTTTTCTCATTGTTTTGAGACTCTTCCACTTTTCCTTCTTTATTGTATTCCTTTGTGGCTAAGTGATTCTCTCTGATAGTATATTTTAATTTTTTTTGTATTTTAGTTTTAGTAATTGTATTATAGGTTTTTGTACTGTGGTTACCATGATGCTTACAGAAAACATCTTACATATATAACAAGTTATTTTAAAGAGTCGATAACTTATCTTTGATTACAAGTAAAAGAGTAGAAGCAAACAAAGGCCAAGAAAAGAGCACACACACAAATTCTATTCTTGAACTCTATCCCCTCCTCCATTTTGATTTAGTTGTCTCAAATTATATATTTTTATATTACCTATATCTTAACAGGTTGCTGTAGCTATTATTGTTTTTAATAGATTTATCTTTTGGGTTTCATAATAAAGTTATGAGTGGATTGTACCCCACAAATACAGTAATAAAGTATTCTGGGTTTGTTTGTGTACTTAATTTTAACATGAATTTTATGCCTTGAAATGTTTTCTTTGGGATGTTGGTATGTTTTTGCTTTTCTTTCATATGGAAGAACTTCCTGTAGCATTTCTTGCAAGATGGATCTGGTGTTGATAAATTCTGGCAGCTTTTGTTTGTCTAGAAAAGATTTTATTTTTCCTTCATATTTAAATGAGAAATTTTGCTGTATACATTACTCTTGAATGGTAGTTTTTTTGTTTTTTTTCTTGGCACACTTTGAAAATTTCATTCCATTCCCTCCTGGCCTCTGTGGTTTCTGTTAGAAGTCTGTTGCTATACGAATTGGAGCTCCTTTACATGTTATTTGCTTCTTTTCTCTTGCTGCTTTTAGATTCTTTCTTTGCCTTTGACCTTTGAGAGTTGCATTATTATATGACTTGGGTTAGTCTTATTTGGGTTAAATCTGTTTGGTGTTCTAAGACCTTCCTGTAATTGGATATTTATCCTTCTCAAGTTTTGGAGACTTTTCTGTTATTTATTTGAATACGCTTTCTACCTCTTGCTCATGTTCAGCTCCTTCTTGAATGCCAATAATTCTTAGATTTGATCTTTTGAGCTAATTTTCTATATCTTGTGGGTAGTCTTCTTTCCATTATTTTTCATTTTTCTTCTTTGACTGCATATTTTCAAATAGCCAGTCTTTGGGCCCACCAATTTTTTCCCGATTCATTGTGCTGTTGAGAGCCTCTAAAGGGTTCTTCAGTTCTGCAAATGTATTTCTCCATTCCAAGATTTCTATATTTTACTTACAATCTCTTTGTTAAATTTCTCTGATAAATTTCTGAAATGCTTTTCTGTGCAATCTTGGAGATCACTGAGTTTCCTTCAAACTACCATTTTGAATTATTGGTCAGAGAGCTCACAAATTGCTGTCTCGTTAGGGTCAGTTACTGGATTTTTGCTTTATCGTTTTGGAGAGGTCATGGTTCTCTGCTCTTTCTTGTGGATGTCTAGGTCTTTGCATTGAATGATTATTTATCCCAGTTTTCTCTGTCTTGTTTTTTATTGAATATATTTGCTTAGCACACCTTTGCCTGCAGATCATTGCTTCCTTTTCAGCTTTAGGTGACACCTTAAGCCCAGGTTTGCCTCGGCTTTAGTTAATGCTCAGAGTGCTTCTGGTCCTAAATGGAGGAGGTCCCAAAGGGATAATCCTGACAGTGTCAGAAGGCTGGCTAGAGGTTCATGCCCAGGGGACCTGTGGGACTTACTTCCTACAGTACGGTGCTGCTGAACAGCCATTCTGATTTATCATCTCCTTTGGCAGAGTTACAGAGCAGAGGTCCTAGGGCTGGAGATGGTAGTCTCATCTCCCCACTTTGTCTCTTCCTGTTCTCAGGGATATTTCTGTCATCAGGCAGTCACAACGCTTCTCATAGGTTAAAGCAAGGACAGGGCTTCTGCCAGGGAACCCAAGAAAGTGGGGAAGCTGGTTGACCACCTTGGTTTCACTTTTTCTATTGTAGAAACTGAGTTTGGGAGAGATTTTTCACATACTTGGTACTGGCAGAATCAATGGGGAGGGTCATTGCAAATGTAGAAATCCATTTCTCCTGTTGTCTGCTCAGAGATTTTCCATTTCTCTAAGGCCCTGAAAACTGTCTCATCCTCAGACCTAAGCTCTGGATTGTTGCTGGTGAAAATCTCAGTGCCGTATATATACTTTTTAGTACTCTGTTGGGGGAAGAGTGAAACCAGCTTACCTCTACACTGTCATTTTGAAACCAGAAGTCTCCCAGCTGTGAAATTTTTGAAACTGTGATGTTATATTACTCATTTGGTATTACCTAACATTTAACATGTAGTAGGGTAATCAATAAGTGTTTGTTGATCTGCTTTGTGACAGTAGGAAGAAATGATATTGGCTCTCATTTCACTGAGCTACTAAGGCATTAAGATAAATAGTCTTTATGGGGACTTTAAGAAATTGGGTTTATTTTAGGTAATTATTAAGATGCATAATCAATAAAAGTTAACAAATATCCAGAAAAACTATAGAAACTTAAGCAGCCTGGGCAACATGGCAAGGCCCTGTCTCTACAAAAATTTTTAAAAATTAGTCAGGTGTAGTGGTGTGTGCCTGTGTTCCTAGCTACTCGGGAGGCAAAAGTGGGAGGATTGCTTGAGCCCAGGAGGTTGAGGCTGCAGTGAGCTGTGATTGTGCAGGAAAAAAAAAAAAAAAGAAAAAAAGAAATGGGAAAACTGAAGGGTTAAAAAGAAAAGAAATAATGTTTTATAAATTAGGAGAAGCTGAAGAGGAGAATCATAAAGAAGCACAGCAGGGTCTCAAATAACATGACTTTGTTCAACATGGTTTTGTTGTAATGTGGAAAAACTGCCTGTAATTCCAGCACTTTAGGAGGCCGAAGCGGGTGGGTCACCTGAAGTCAGGAGTTTGAGACCAGCCTGACCAAAATGTTGAAACCCCGTCTCTACTAAAAATACAAAAATTAACCATGTGTGGTGGCAGACCCCTGTAATACCAGCTACTTGGGAGGCTGAGGCAGAAGAATTGCTTGAACCCAGGAGGTAGATGCTGTGGTGAGCCAAGTTCACTTGATTGCACTCCAGCCTGGGTGACAGAGCGAGACTCTGTCTCAAAAAAAAAAAAAAAGAAAAAAAAAAAGAAAAAACTGATTCCCAATGGGGACTACTGTCTCTGTGGGGTTTGTCCATCCTCCTCATGTCTGGGTGGGTTTTCTTTGGATACTCCAGTTTCCTCCCAAATCTCAAAGCTGTACACATTAGGTTAATTGGTATGTCTCCACGGTCCCACTTGGAGTGAGTATGTGGGTGTCTGTGAGTGTGCCCTGTAATGGAATGGCATCCTCTCCAGGGTCAGTTCCCACCCTGCACCCTGAGCTTCTGGAAGAGAATCCAGCCATCTATGAGCCTGAACTGAAATAAGTGGGTTAGAAAATGAATACAGGAATGAACACATATGATGGTAAAATAAAAATTCACAAAATACATGAAAATCATAAATACATTGATATTATCTGGCTGTGTCCCCACCGAAATCTGACCTTGAATTGTAACAATCCCCATGTGTTAAGGACAGGACCGGGTGGAGATAATTAACTCATGGGGGCAGTTCCCCCATCCTGTTCTCATGATAGTGAGTTCTCATGAGATCTGATGGTTTTATAAGGGGCCTCCACCTTTGTTTGGCACTTCTTCCTGCCGCCCTGTGCAAAAGGACGTGTTTGCTTCCTTTTCTGCTATGATTGTAAGTTTCCTGAGGCCTCCACAGCCCTGCAGAACTGTGAGTCAATTAAACCTCTTTCCTTTATAAATTGTTCAGTCTCAGACAGTTCTTTATAGCAGTGTAAGAACAGACTAATACATGCATGAAAATAAATGATGCAGGACAAAAGCGCTTACTGAGCCTGCCATGTTTGTGATTGTTTTTGAGCTGCATAGTGGTAGGAAGTGCTGTGATATTTTTTGCTTTGCAAGCATTTATTCCTTGATTTAATCCACCACTACTGCAACCCCTGTCACTCACTGATTCACCAAAAATTGGGTAAATAATTATGTTACTTGTTTTTATTAATATTTCTTAAATGTATAGCTCACATTTATTTCAATGTTTTATATTAGAGGTTTTGGTCTTTAGAAGTTTGGTGATGTTTCTGTGACCAGAAAAATGCCACAAGAAACTCCTGTTTACAATAATTAGCCTATGGTAAAATTGGTTTTGTTTTGTTTAAAGTTGACGTTTCCAAGCATCTATTGATGACATTAAGTGAGGACTTACTGTATTTAGAAAAAAATGCCACCCTTATATTTATCGAATACTCTATAATTTCACTATACTTTTGGGCCCATCATTTTGCTTGATTTTCACGATGATGATGTAGATAGGGACGATATCATCCCCATTTTACAGATTATGAATCCGATTCACGGTTGATGAGGTTAGATGTCTAATCCAAGGTTACATGCCAGGTTGATGGTAGGTAGATCCAGAACTTGAACCCACTATGTAGTTCCTAATCTAATGCTCTTTCTAACACACAGAACTGTCCATAAAAGGTGGAATTGCTCCTGACTTTGGCTGTTAGGCAGGATACATTTATGAGCTTCACATTTCCCTTCCTCTACATATCTGGGTCTCCTCTCCTATGAGATCCACTTTCTCTGGAGATATCTACCAGCCACCAAGTTCCTTTAGATGGTTTACTTTGACATGTCATCCCTGGATTTGTCTCCTAGGACTGGGACACAGGAACTTTTAGCTTATTGTACTTATTCACTGAGTGAGTTATTAGTGTGTGCTAGAAACTGCGCCGAACCCTGGACAGACAATAATGATTAGAAAGACATAAGGCCTGCCCGTATGATGTTTTACAGTAGTGGGAGAGAGACAGTCTACATCCACACTCACACACAACTCTAAAACTCCAACTGTGTTAAGTGCTGCGATGCTATGGAGCACATAATAGCAGAATTTAGTTATGTCAGGCAGGTCAGAAAAGATCCCAGTTAAAGCCAGATCTGAGGGAAGAGTAGGCATTAACTTGACAAAAGTGTTGTACAAAACTAAACTAGTGCTTCCTGTCTTGTCCAGCATGGTAAAATTTTGAACCTCGCAAAATTTCTCAGACCTCTCTACATGATGAGTAGCTGATTTTTTAATGGTCTTCTGCGGAAGGCTCAGAGTAGCTGATTGGGGAATATATACAGTCCTATGAATCCACTAACAACTCTAAATGGATTTATAATTTATTAATCACCCAACCTTTAGATACATTTGAGCCATATTTCTTATTTTTGTGGGATGTTATTACTATACAGATAACACTTGCCACAAGGTGTGGCCCTCTTATAGTGTCTAAGCCTCCTAAGGGTTTGCTGCCCATGAGTTACCATCTCTGAGCTAATTTGTGGGCATGTACTGTTGAGACAAGAGAAAACAGGAGCTTTCCTCTCCTCTCTTTCCTCTGCTACTAGGTACCAAAAGTCCATTTTTTCAGTGGCTTCTTGGGGACATCAGTGTCAGTTTGCAGTCCAGTTTCAAGAGTGAACAGGCTGTGAAAAGACCTAGTATTGCTTTAGAATAAGTAGTTGTGATATGGAAAAACTCTATTAAGGGAAGACAGCACAAATATTGGGTAATGCAGTGGTTGGTCAAACTTTAATTCAGAAAGCCCTTATGGTTCAGTATATTTTATTTGGGTAAAAAGGGAGGGGTTCTCTTAAGGATATTTAAATACATTATTTAAAAAAAACTGAAACAGAGTCCCACTCTGTTGCTCAGGCTGGAGTGCAGTGGCTCATTCATAGCTCATGGCAGCCTCAAACTCCCGGGCTCCAGCCATCCTCCCACCTCAGCCTCCCAAGTAGCTGAGACTACAGTAATGCGCTACTATGACTGGCCAATTTTTAAAATTTGTAGTACAGACAGGGTCTTACTATGCTGCCTAGGCTGGTCTCAAATCACTAGGCTGGGCTCATGTGATCTTTCTGCCTCTGCCTCCCAAAGCACTGGGATTGCAGGTGTGAGCCACTGTGCCTGGCATAAATACATTCTTAAAAGCACCTGGAGTGCTGTTTGGGCTGGCAAAGATCTGGGGATCAAGTCCAAGAATGATGTGTGCACTTCCTCACCAAAATAGTGCTGCTTTTCCTTCTCTCTGGGATGTCTAACCTGTCTCCAACTTTGGCCTTCTGACCTGCCGACTTAAGCTTCAGTCTGGACTCTTCTGTGAAGGCATTGCTGACCCCTTCAGAGAGATTTTAGAGTGATTTCCCGGGTTCCCAATGTACAGCGGTTCACCTGCATTATTTGCAATTGCTACATGGTCCCATATGTCGCCTCATGAGGCTGGGAACTCCTGAAGGCAGTGGCTAATAGGTGCCCAATCAATGCTTGGGAAAGGAATTTGTTGTTGCTTTTCGGATACTGGGGCTTTAAAATAAACATTACAAAGTATTTCGGGAGAAAAATATAATTGTGTCTACTAGAGTTCAAAAGCAATGTGCAACTCTGCCATGATTTTAAGCTCTTGGTATACTTGTTATCCTGAATGATGTCAAGTGTAATCCAGTTTCGTGAATCTACGACAGGACAACTAGCAGCTCTGGAGGAAGGAAGCAAAAACGCAGAAAGCAAAAAGAACCACATCAAATTACAAGTGCAGCCAGGCAAGCGGCACGTTGAAGAGGCTGCTTAAAACACACACGCGGGACAGCCACAAGGTGGCAGCTTAGAACCGTGACATTACGCATGGACCATTCAAAGACCGAACAGCGGGGGAATAGGATAGACTGGAGAGTGGAGAGCGGGTTTATTGGGGCAATTAGAACCGGGAAAGGAGAAAGAGACCATGATTTATTGTACTTGGTGCACACATCTTTATAATTTTGTTTGCCCTAGAAAAAAGCACAGGCACACACACTTAAGCACATATACACAGCAAAGACTCATCAATTTCTCTCTTAAGAAATGTTAACCCCAGAATGAGTCTCCTGTGCAGTAGCTAACTGGCTGTTTCCTGAGGTGGCCTCATGTCCTTCGTACCTCTTATGGGGAGCTTTTATAGGCTATTTAAGGACTTTTTTTTTTTTTCCTGAGACAGAGTCTTGCTCTGTTGCTCAGACTGGAGTGCAGTGGTGTAATCTTGGCTCACTGCAACTTCCTCTTCCCGGGTTCAGGTGATTCTCCTTCCTCAGCCTCCTGAGTAGCTGGGATTATAGGCGCATGCCACCATGCCCGCCTAATTTTTGTATTTTTGCATATATATATGTAGAGACAAGGTTTCACTATGTTGGCCAGGCTGGTCTCGAGTCCTGACCTCAGGTGATCTGCCCACTTCGGCCTTCCAAAGTACTGGGATTACAGGCGTGAGCCACCGCGCCCGGCCAGGACTTCTTAAGAGTACTTTTACTTTCATTGGGGTTCATATAACATTTACTTTAGAACCTCTCTCTCTCATAAATTGCTACTCTACTCTGCTTATAAAAATATACATATAGAAACCCATATATTATAGACTGTATACATCTATATTATACATTATTATAATAATATGTAGCATTAATAGATGAATCAGGAAACCAGTGCTTTCTACCATGCCTTTGAAACAGTGGTTGCTCAATATATGTCTGCTGAACCGAAGGGAAACAGAATATATATTTTGGAAAATGAAAGGTGTGGACACAGTAGCAGAGGAGTATTTCAACATAGTGTAGAGGATCATAAAGGGGCAAAAGGGAGAAGAGAATATCCACCTCTCTGCTACTTCTCAGAGCAAACCTGCTGTACCCAGGGGTCCATGAAACTCAAGGTCCCATTCCCTAGTTTGTTTGTTTGTTTTGAGACAGAGTCTCACTGTGGCCCAGGCTGGAGTACAATGGCATGATCTCCGCTCACTGCAACCTCCGCCTCCCATATTCAAGCCATTCTCCTGCCTCAGCCTCCCAAGTAGCTGGGATTACAAATGCGAGCCACCAAACCCAGCTAATTTTTTTTTTTTTTTTT
>NW_012101421.1:1331533-1336712 GCF_000951045.1 Mandrillus leucophaeus
TTTTTTTGAGACTGAGTCTCGCTCTATCGCCCAGGTTGGAGTGCAATGGCTTGATCTTGGCTCACTGCAACCTTCACTTCCCGGATTCAAGTGATTCTCATGCCTCAGCCTCCCGAGTAGCTGGGACTACAGGCACATGCCACCACGCCCGGCTAATTTTTGTATTTTTAGTAGAGATGGGGTTTCACCAGGTTGGCCAGTCTGATCTCGAACTCCTGACCTCAGGTGATCCACCTGCCTTGGCTTCCCGAAGTGCTGGGATTACAGGTGCAAGCCATCATGCCCAGCCCTAATTTTTGTATTTTTATTTTTATTTTTTATTTTGAGACAGAGTCTCACTCTGTTGCCCAGGCTGGAGTACAGTGGCATGATCTCAGCTCACTGCAACCTCCACCTCCCAGGTATTCAAGCAATTCTCCTGCCTCAGCCTCCCAAGTAGCTGGGATTATAGGTGCCCACCACCACGCCAGGCTAATTTTTAAAATATTTTTAGTAGAGATGGGGTTTTACCATGTTGGTCAGGCTGGTCTTGAATCCCTGACCTCAGGTGATCCACCTGCCTCGGCCTTCCAAAGTGCTGGGATTTCAGGTGTCAGCCACTATGCCCAGCCCGCTTCCTTGTTTTGACCCACACTATCACAATGTCTACATGTCCTTCTAGTGATTTGAACAGCAGCCTTTATAACATAATCATGAAACTTTAGATTTCTAGAAGACAAATGACATAAGAGTCAATGCCTTGTCTGAAAGATCATATTTGCATACCTTGCCCAGAGTAGGCATTTAATAAAGGTTGGTTATAAATTTAACCCACCCAATAAGAAGTCCAAAAGCTAAGCACAGAACCACACGAATGTGGGAAATTACTGAATTAAAAGGAAATGTTATTTACAATAAACCATATAGATAGATACCACCTAAAACATAGCTTTTGTTAAACTTCCAACAAATCAAAATTATATTTTAGTAAAATCATATTTTCTCAGATCAGCAGTAGGGTAAAAACTATGGATATAGGGCAAAGGGTGCAGTATCACCCTGTTTCCAGGAACTTATAACTTACTGGAAAATGATAACATATCTATAAGTGCAGTTTCGACAAAATATGGCAAAAATAGGTGCTATAGATGCTCAGAGGAGGGAGGAAGTCTTCGTAGAAGGGATTAGCATTGGCCTGGACTTTGGAAGGTGAATCATAACTATATAATAACAGGAGCGGGAAGCATTCTTGGGGCAGAGGCTCAGGAAGGTGTGTTCAGATGAGGGAGAGAACAGGGTGATCAGAGCAGAAGTTCAGGAGGGTGTGGCATGGGGAGATAAGACTGAGATGCAGAGGGGCCAGATCGTGAGGACGCCTGGGAGTCTGTCCTCAGAGAATCTGTCCTTTACCCCAGAGGCACTGCAGGCCTTTGAACAGGGTAATGACGTGGTGGAGGCTAAACTTTTGAAAGATTATGCAGGATATATTGACATGGGTTTAATTAGAGACTTAGATGTTATTTTGTTTTATAAAAGTCATCTAGACAAGCTGGGCATAGTAGCTCATACCTGCAATCCCAGTGCTTTGGGAGGCCGAGGCAGAAGGATCACTTGAGATTAGAAGTTTGAGACCAGTTTGGGCAACATAGTGAGACACTGTCTGTACAAAAAAAAAAAAAAAAATCAAAATCAAAAAAGTTTGTCAGGCATCGTGGTGCGCTTGCAGTCCTGGCTACTGGGAAGGCTGAGGTGGGAGGATCACTTGAGCCCTGGAGATCACAGCTGCAGTGAGCTGTGATCATGCTACTTCACTCCAGCCTGGGTGACAGTCAGACTGTCTCAAAACAAAACTGTTTCGGGGATGTAGCTTTGGGGAGGGATGTGCAAGGAAGCTGTAAACACTTGGTATAATTGGCATATCAAGTACAAGATTGGAGGGGACAGGAGATCAACAACTAGGCAAAGTTATAAATACAGAGGGAAGACCTCCAGCGCCATGCTGTCTAGATTGCATTGACTCTTGTAGCTTATAGGCTGCCACTGAAGGGCCGAACCCAGAAAGTGACATGGTGTCTTGCATTTTGGACAGATCACTCTGTACATACAGAAGAGGGGGTCATGTTGGCAGAAGGAGCCAGTTAGAAGGCCAAAGTCCAGAAAAGAGAGATGCTGAGAGTCTGAAAGGATAATGTGGTAGGGAATGATGGGTGGGGAGGAGAAGGGGGTTTCCAAAATGTTGAGGAGGAAAAATAAGTCATGCTTGATATGGCTTAGGTGTGAATATGAAGGACAGGATGAGGTCCAGAAAACTCAGGTGTTCTTATTGATGTGCCCAGGTAGGGGGAGGAGCCATTAACAGAGAGAAGTTTGCAGGAGATAGATTTTCTCTAGGAGGAACAAAGTGAATTGAGTTCTAAATGAGTTGATTTTGAGATATGTCCAGCAGGAGCTGGATTTTGAATGTGAAGGTTAAGGATAGGAGGTCACTGAAACCATGAGAACAAATTAGGTCACCCAGACTAACATGGAATAATATCTCATAGGTGTTAACATTCACTACACCTCTTCTATGTGTTTATATGTATTAACTTACTTAATTCTCCCAAAACCCTATTTATGTAGAAATGAGAGGTTAGAAATAATAAGAGAACTTCCAGTCTCCCTACCCCCACACCTACCTATCTACCCACCTCAGTCTGCTGACCTCAAGTGCTTGGTCTTCTATGGATGAAAATAACTTTCCTCAGAGTGCAACCCCTCCACAGTGGAATAGATCTCATCCTCTCACACCTACTAAAATAACATTGCTTCAGCAATTGTCCCCTCCCTCTGTCCTTCATAAAATCCAGCCTCTCTACGGATCATTCCTCAGTATACAAACATACTATTATTTCTCCCAGTTCGAACAAAGCCAAAACCACAACCACAACCAAAACCCTTCACCCCATCCTGCCTTCCAGCTTATGTTCCATTTTTGTCCTTCCTTTTACACCTCAAAAGAATTGTCTGTACTCATTGTCTCTACCTTCTCTATTTCATTCTCATGCGAACTCATGCTGGTATGGCTTTTATGGCTTCCACTCTGTCTAAATTGTCCTTAACAAGGTAGCCAAAGACCTTCATTTTGGTAAATCCAACAATCAGCTCTCAGGTCTCATCTAATTTGACCCATCTGCAGCATCCTGACTCAGCTGATCACCTCCTCCCTCTTCCGTCACTGGAGTCGGAGGCTACCAAGCTCTTGGTTCTTATCCTACCTCTCTGCTCACTCCCTTAGTTTCTTTTGCTTATTCCTCCTCATGTCCCTGAACTCCTCATGTCCCATTCTCCTGCCTCAGCCTCCCGAGTAGATGGGACTACAGGTGCCCGCCACCATGTCCGGCTAATTTTTTTGTATTTTTAGTAGAGACGGGGTTTCACCGTGTTAGCCAGGATGGTCTCAATCTCCTGACCTCGTGATCCGCCCGCCTCAGCCCCCCAAAGTGCTGGGATTACAGGCATGAGCCACCATGCCTGGCCTGGATTCCTCTTTTTGATATTCCACATCCAGTCCAAATTTCCACGGACTTCACCTTTAAAATATTCCTGGGATCTGACCTCTCTGTACCATCCTCACTGCTGCTCCCCTGGTCTGAACTGTCCTCAGTTCCCCTGTGGATTTCTGCAATAACCTCATAATCTGCATTTGTCAATCTTTCAGTGTATTCCCAATAGAGCAGCCAGAATAATCCTGCTAAGACTCATTTGATCTTGTTATTCCCCTGCTTAAAAATCATCCAGTGGACACTTATGCCACAGCGAGGAGGAGCCAAAGTCTTGGAATGTCCTACAAGCCCTTCCCTCTCTCTACCCTACTCCTTAAACAAATTGAGCTCCCCTCTTCCTACTCTCTTCATTTGCTCCACAACTCAGGGCCTTGTATTTGCCATCTCCTATGGCTGGAACTCTCTTCCCATAAAATCCCCAGAGCTTGCTCCCTCACTTCCTTCATATAATTACTCAGATGTCACCTCCTTGTTAAGTCCTTCCCTGACAATCCTATTGTATATTTCTTCCCCTCCCCTGACATTCTTTATTCCCTCTCTTAACCATGGTGGATGGGTGTTGTGCTAACTTAGCTGAGCTGGAGTTACTCCCAGATTCTCTTTCCTGGAGAGCTCTGAAGTCACATGGGCCACAGATAGGTGTCTCACATGCAGACACATAGGAACCTGACATGTGATAGGTACTCAACAAATATTTGCTGAACTAAACCAAACCAGGTCACGCCTTGACAAAGTGACCTGGCAGAACTGAAGGAACCACCATCTTGATTTATACTTAGAAGACTGGCGCAGCTCAGTGCACTGTTGCTACCTGTTGGCCTGATGAGCACGTGGCAGTTGCTGGACCCTTGACAACTCCTCTAGCTCTAGCTGGATCTTCCTTTAGTTTTTCAGACTCTTAGGTGAGGGATGTATTTAGCTTCATGGTGAAGGAGGCCAGCTTCTCCCTCAGTATCCCTCCTCCCACCCTCCACATCACCAAAGTTGGATGCTTAGAGATAGTGAGAGTTCCATAAGAATTCCAGTCAATCCTCTTGGCTTACAGCTCAGCTGTGTAGGTTCCATCTTGCTTCCCTTACTTCATGTCCATCTTCCTTTCCTGACTACCTGCCCTGTTGATTTCAGGCACCAGCGCCTGACACAGAAGCAATAGTGTCCATATAGACTGTTTAACCAGCCCCCACATTTGCATAAAGGCAAATCCCTATAGTAAATGCCTATAATAAGCCATTCCACATGTTTACATGTGGTATGTGGATAAATGTTTAACAACCAGCTTTCTGGAAGAAAAAAAAAAACCAAAAAACCCTAGTTTGTAGCATTTGCCAATTTCCCTGGTATAAATATTCTTACTACGGCCAGTTTCAAGCCACTAATGTTACATCACTGAATGGGAAGGAGAGAGAAGAGAAGATGCTAATAGTTCTCTCAGTCCAGTCCTAGCCAGCTCCAGCCCACCACTGTGAATACCTCTTAATGGTCTTGTTTCTCTAGTCAAATCCTAATAAACCTATTTTTTTCCCTCACATCTCTTAGCACCTTCTCCCATGCTCTATATTTTAGTTATCTGTGTCCTACTTTGAAATGTAAATTCTATCAAGGCAGGGATTTTTGCCTGTTTTGCTGTATTCTTGACTCTCACAACAGATTTTTTT
>NW_012101421.1:1337688-1368283 GCF_000951045.1 Mandrillus leucophaeus
TAACTCTCCTTCCCTAGTTTCTTGTATAGAAAGAAGCCTTTTCTCTACATTTCTATCTTATCAGAACAGATCTTGGCACTTAATAGCCATTCCACATATATTTACTGAGTGAATGAACGTAGTATGGGAGGATGCGGCAAGCATAGAACCCTGGGTCTGGCAGAGGAAGAACCTGAGTAAGAATTCTTGAAACTTGTCAAGGCGTGACCTGGTTTGGTTTAGTTCAGCAAATATTTGTTGAGTACCTATCATATGTCTGGTATCTTGTGAGCTGCTGAGATCATAAAAAGAATATGGTATGTTTGCCAATCTGGCTGAATTCAGCAAGGTTAGAGAAAAAGGGAGAGAGGTTTCAGGGTAAGCAGGACATAGAGAGTTTCTAAAATGAAGAAATATTCAATAGAGCCAAAGGCAGCATAATGGATGATTAAGAGATTGAGAAGTATCTTCTTTACAGAGCAATTGGAAAAGTTACAGCGGATTTTCTCTGAGACACTACTTTCTCTGATGTTATATTCTCCAATACTTTGACCATGTTCTGCTGTAGCCATCTGATGTAATTCATTTTCCAACAGCCATCCCTTTTGGCAGTGGGATCTTTTTTTGTGGTGGTGGTTGTTTTTGTTTTGTTTTTGAGACGGAGTCTCACTCTGTCACCCAGGCTAGAGTGCAGTGCTACGATCTCAGCTCACTGCAACCTCTGCCTCCAGGGTCCCAGCAATTCTCCTGCCTCAGCCCCCGGAGTAGCTGGGATTACAGGTGCGTGCCACCACATCCAGCTAATTTGTGTATTTTTAGTGGAGATGGGGTTTCACCATGTTGGCCAGGCTAATCTTGAACTCCTGACCTCAAGTGACCCGCCTGCCTTGGCCTCCCAAAGTGCTGGGATTACAGAAGTGAGTCTCGCCCCCAGCCTGGCAGTGGGATCTTAGAGAACAGGGCTGATAAAAACTTGTGCCCTTGGTGCCCAGGCCAGTGCTCGGCACTTGAAGACACACAGCACCATGTTTGATCAACAACTAAATTACAAAGAGATTTAAAACATTTTAGACATTCCAGCTATTTGTTACAGGCTTTTCTTAGTTTTTCCCCATTGTTTTCCATGGAAACTTATCAGAAATTGAAATATTATAATACCAACTGTATCCTTCAGTTCTCCAAAATTCTGATTTTGGAACCAGAAATAAATATTACGTCGCAGTTTATAATGAGACAAATCACATTTGGGATTAAGGGAAGGTTGATTTGGGGCCCAAATAAATCTTTAGTTGGGAAATGCCACTGTGTAATTGATAACTAGCCTAGATTTCTTTTACTTATTTTCTTAGAAGGTTGTGTTTTACAGGATCTCTAATCCTGAAAGGTCCTTCCCCCACTCCCCGCTCAGAAAAACATTTAATAGTGACTTAAGAATAGAAGTCATAGAAGTCATGTCTTGGGTAGATGTGAGGCTAATCCTGGAACTTTGATTACTATGCCCACCATTCATTAAATTATGCTCTTCTGGTCTAAGAAAAATGTCATCTGACTGGAGATTCCTCCTTTGACCACATCGTATAAAATAGCTCCCCTCAGCCTTGCTGCCCCCTTTCTCGAGTTCTATTTCTTCCCCGCACTTATGTATCCCTGACATTGTGTTCCGTGGTAACTAATTGGTAATTGTCTTCTCTCCCACGGGAATGCAAGCTCCACAAGGGCAGGGTCTTTATCTGTTTCGTTTACTGCCTCATCCCCAGGACTGAGAACAACACCGGCAGAAAACAGTTACAGGAAATACGTTACATGGATGATTATGAGCTTTCTAGAGCAATAAGTTGATTTGTCCTTATTAGGCATATTACCCTTTTAGAATCAGTTTTCAAAAACTGGTAAAGACAAGAACGTGAGGGCTGAGTATGAGGCCTGCCTAGTTCATGGCACTAGCCCATTCCCCAAGTTAGCCCCTTTCTCCTTTTGGTAAAGTTAAATCGATGGGTCTTCAGCTGTGTCCCAACCCTTCCCTGCCCCCTCCTCCCCACTCTCCCCAGGCCTCCCTCTCATCTTCTCCTCTCCCCTGTCTCCACTGGCTCCTGCTTTGCTGCCAGCATGCCTAAGGCTAGGTCTAAGCTTTGTTAGAACCTGCTGCTCCCTTCGTTACTACCCTACCTTTCTCCTTTCTCTCACCACGCAAATCCTAAATCGTGAGGGTAGTGCTGACAACTCTTTCTTTCCATCAATTCCTCCCTGAAACTTTTACCAGCTGGCTCCTATTCCTAGATATTTCTGGAACCTCCTTCTTATGTAACTATCCTAAATGGTCTCTCTGCATCCTATCTGTATTAGTCCGTTCTTACGCTGCTATAAAGAACTGCCCGAGACTGGGCAATGTATAAAGGAAAGAAGTTGAATTGACTCACAGTTCCAGAGGGCTGGGGAGGCCTCAGGAAGCTTACAATCATCGCAGAAAGGGAAGCAAACACGTCCTTTTTCACGTGGCAGCAGGAGCGAGAAATGAGTACCTAGTGAAAGGGGAAGCCCCTTATAAAACCATCGGCTCTCGTGAGAACTCACTGACTATTATGAGAACAGGATTGGGGAAACTGCCCCCATGATTCAGTTATCTCCACCTGGTCCCTCCCACAACACGTGGGGATTATGGGGACTACAATTCAAGATGAGATATGGGTGGGGGCACAGCCAAACCATATCACTATCTTAACCTTTTGGAACCCATTTGCTAAACAGGCAGCAGAGTAATCAAAAGGAACACCTGTTCCTAAAAGGAACACCTGATCATGAGAGTTTCCTGCTTAAAAACTGCAGAGGCTTCCCAACTCTTTTAGGATCAAGTTCAAGCCTCTTTCGAATGGCATCTTCAGCTGACATGGCTGGCTCCTGACCACTCTGCCCACCTCATCTCTCAACATTTCTCTGCTGGGAATTGATTGAGTTCTTTGTCCAAATCCATTGTTTCATTCATGCACGCAGCAACTCTTTCTTTGCTGTAATTCCTTTGCTCTGGGTGCCCTCTGTCTAAAATGTCTGCATTTCTTCTCTCATCTCCATCCGGCTTACTCCAGTTGATGTTTTAATACCCCGGTCTTTTAAATTTTTTGAAATAATGAAGTATCTATCTGTCCCGTCATCTGTTGACAATCCATCATTTCTCCACTGATTTTCAGTGTCTCCTCCAGCATGTGGTAGATTCTTACGTTTAGGTCTGGTTTGGGGCCTTATATTATTTAATCTATTAATACATCCATTCCTGTGTTGTTACTATTTTTATTATTAAAAATTTCAAATGACTTTTAATATCTGATGTGAGGGAAGGCAAGCGTCTCCACCTTTTTCCTACATAGTTACTAATATCCACCACCCCATCTGTCAATTTTTTTATTTTGAGACTTTTTTTCCCCATTTTTTTCTTTTTTTTTTCTTTCTGAGTCTGACTCTGTTGCCCAGGCTGGAGTGCAGTGGCATGATCTCAGTTCACTGCAACCTCCGCTTCCCAGGTTCAAGTGATTCTTGAACCTCAGCCTCTCGAGTAGCTGGGATTACAGGCAGGCACCACCCTGCCTGGCTAATTTTTATATTTTTAGTAGAGACAAGGTTTCACCGTATTGTCCAAGCTGCTCTCGAACTCCTGGCCTCAAGTGATCCACCTGCCTTGGCCTCCCAGAGTGCTGGGATTACAGATGTGAGCCACCGTGCCTAGCAATATCAGTCAATTTTTGGTCAAATTTTCTTGACTATTTTCAGATGCTTACTTTTCCAAGGGAGTGCTAGAATTTCTTTTTTCACATTTCTCCTTCTTCAAAACAAAAAAGGGATTTAGATTGAAACTACTATAATTATAAACAATTTTATAAAGTATCATTTTATTCTTACAAAGTCAGAAAGAGGAAAACGGAAGAGCTAGCAATTGTTCAACTATAATTTGTGTAGTCCTTACCATTAATTTGTTCTGTTCATTGGTTTTTGATAAGGTAAAATTGTTGATAAAATGATGTATTATCAAGAAAAATAGTCCGAGATATAAAAATTGGCTAAACAGAATGCCAATTTCAGTGGAGTTCTATGTACAGTCCAGAGAATGTTATCTGATTTTATAGGGATGTGTACCTTTGATTGTCTCCTAATGACTAGGGCAGAATTGAACTTGCAGGAAACTGGTAGTCATGGCAAACAATTCATGTCAACAGAAATGCAAATGCTTTTGTCCAGTAGAGATATAATTGATTTCTGACCTGTAGAAAGATTATCCCAAATGCTGCATTTCATTTTCTTACATAATATTAATAAGTTTTACAACCGTTAGCATATTTATTTCAGCATTCCTAATTGCCTCTGTGTATATATGACTGTTCAAATTTTCTCTTAAACTGGTTCTTACATCTTACTGGTTTCTTTCTTGATTGAATACAATCTTTGACATACATACATTTTATATTTGCATGAGGGTCATAATATGAGCTTCTAAATATTATATTGTAGTTGTATTGTGCCTTAACAAAACTATGTGAGAAATGTGATTAAAGCAAATTCCTTTGCTTACACCCTTTAAAGGAATTCTTCTAGAAATGTAATATATGCTTATAAAGTAATTCAACTGTACAGAAGCCACCGTGCTTAGACTTAAATTTCCGAAAGAACATATTGCCCAACCTCTTATTTGAAAACAAGAACAACAGACATGCTAAATTTCTCAGACGATTTAATCATAAACAGATAAAGTTTATGACAATGTTGCATAAACAGGGAGAGGCCTTTGGGAGGCAAACTGAAAGATTTATGCTCAGTAGGACTATTTTATAGAAAAAGAGAATATTTATATAATCCTTGTTAGATTTTTTTTTTTTTTTTTTTTTTTTTTGAGAGGGAGTCTCGCGCTGTCGCCCAGGCTGGAGTGCAGTGGCCGGATCTCAGCTCACTGCAAGCTCCGCCTCCCGGGTTTGCGCCATTCTCCTGCCTCAGCCTCCCGAGTAGCTGGGACTACAGGCGCCCGCCACCTCGCCCGGCTATTTTTTTTTTTTGTATTTTTTTAGTAGAGACGGGGTTTCACTGTGTTAGCCAGGATGGTCTCGATCTCCTGACCTCGTGATCCGCCCGTCTTGGCCTCCCAAAGTGCTGGGATTACAGGCTTGAGCCACCGCGCCCGGCCCCTTGTTAGATTAAATACAGAAATTTTACAAGTTGGTCAAAAGCAGCTAACAGTAAAACAGGGGGCAGGGAACTAGATTCCCAGAACAAATCTTAGTCCTATTAAACTTCCTCAGGGCTGGGCGTGGTGGCTCACAACCTGCAATCCCAGCACTTTGGGAGGCCGAGGCAGGTGGATCACCTGAGGTCAGGAGTTCAAGACCAGCCTGGCCAACATGGTGAAACCCTGTCTCTACTAAAAACACACAGACACACACACACAAAATAGTTGAGCGTGGTGGCAGGTGCCTGTAATCCCAGCTACTTGGGACGCTGAGGCAGGAGAATCACTTGAATCTGGGAGGTGGAGGTTGCAGTGAGCCGAGATCACACCACTGTACTCCATCCAGCCTAGGCAAAAAAGTGAGACTTGGTCTCAAACAAAACAACAAGCAAGCAAACAAAAAATCCTCCTTAGAAAATGGCTTATTAGTTTTATCAGGAATGCTAATTTCTTCCCACGAGAAGTTCTTTCCAAGTCTAGGCTTTGGGACAATGTTGTTTGCACAAATCTTACATTTTAGTGTAAGTGTGAGGAAGAACATTAATGTTTTGATTTTTCCCTGTCTTTGATGCCCTTTAAATAAATGTATCAAATTTCAAATACTTTTCAAATTTTTTTTCTTCTAATTTTTAGTTTTTGATATGTAGAGACAGGATCTCGCTATGTTCCTCAGACTGGTCTTGAACCCCTGGGCTCAAGCCGTCTTCCCACCTCGGCCTACCGAAGTGCTGGGATTACAGGAGTGAGCCACCAGGCCTGGCTTTTTTCACTAAACTGGGGCTTCTTTACTTTTCTTAGAGAGTGAAGTGCCCAGGAGAGGGCAGTGAGGCTGAAAATGAGGGCTTGGAGAGGGCAGCGGGAGGATTGGGAAGCCCACAGGAGGAAGGGGAAAGGGATGTCAATGCTGGAAATCTTCCCAAGTCCTAAACTCTGAGCCGTGAGGATAAGTCACAACTTAGAGTTGGCATGGTTTTGCAACCTAGGAAGACTTAACCCCTTTCCCATCTTGTTTTGGAGCCCACCTCACACCTTGTTAAACATATTAAAATGCAGACATTCCACATCACATAAATAGATTCTTCTTCCCATAAAATATTGGGCATATTTTTATAATTCTGCCTTTGAAAACATTTGGCTCCGAGTAACTTTTAATCTTTTATGCCTTTCTTCCTAACCATGTTTACTTGAGGCTTCTTGCAAAGTGAGAAAATTTGATGTCATTTTTTAATGCAAAAATATTTATGAATATTAAATTTAACGACAGATGAGTTTGACATATTATTTGGTAGAATGTTTAATTAGACATTTATTGATTCACATCTGTAGCTTTATTTTTAGTTAGGAGCAAATAATTTTTCCCCCTAGGTCTGTCTCAGGCATGTTTGTAGACTGCATTGTTCAAGCTCATTGGCCCTGGGCCCTGTTTCTATGGTTCCTAATGGATAAAACAGCTTGCTGACAGTCCTCTGACTTGATGGTTTGGGCTGCTTCCTGGAAATGCCATGAAAACACTGCCTATCCCTTCATGAGAATTCAGGGCAATGTCTATGCAGGGACAGTGGGGACAATTGAAAGAGGCAGCTTCCATTCCAACAGTTTTGAGCCATGGACTTGTTAGTCTAATGAAGCTCATGGATGCCTCCTCAGAATAATGTTTTAGATGTGCAGTATAAAATACACATAGGATTACAAAGGAAATCAATTCTTATTGAGATACTGTTAGGAAAAAGAATAAATTCGTGATATAGTAATACACACGTTTCTTTTTTTAAGTTATTAAATGACAAGATCTAGCTGTGGGCCTAAGAACTATAGTAATTTCAAAGTAGCAATGAGTATAAACAATATTTTGAGATATAGGACCTTAATGTGATCTGATATGAAAATATTTGATGTGTCTATTGATGACAAAATCACAGGTACTTATACCATGACTATGACTTTTTGCCTATTTTCTTTTTAAAATTTCTATGTATGTATCTATCTGTGTATCTATCTATCTATCTATCTATCTATCTATCTATCTATCTATCTATCTATCTATCTACCTACCTATCTATGTATCTACCTATCTATCTATTTTTGAAGCCTACAGCACCCAGTATTCCCAGGCTGGCTCTCATCCAAATACTATCTGGGA
The DNA here is from genome assembly GCF_000951045.1 of Mandrillus leucophaeus. Lineage (NCBI taxonomy): Eukaryota > Metazoa > Chordata > Mammalia > Primates > Cercopithecidae > Mandrillus > Mandrillus leucophaeus. Next base: position 1,345,011 of record NW_012101421.1, read on the forward strand.
TTGACCCTTTTTAGCTTTGGAAATCAAACAAGATGGGGTGGATTCAGGGTGGTAAGGATGTAGATGTCTATTTTCACAATGGAGAGAAATGCTACATTTTAATTACAAGCTAATGAAATTAAGGTGTAATTATTTTTTTCTTTCTGATTCTCAGAACCTGTGATTTCTATCCATGGCTGTGGGCCCCAAATTAAGATCAACGGAGGTGAAGAATGTCCCCACTTTGGTGAATTATTATGGCGAGAGGATGATAGATACCATACGACTCTCAAGCTTGAGAGATTCTGAAGCAGAGTCTATGGATCTCTCAGCTCCTAAAGACACGGTCTTGAATTCTTCTGATGTAGTATCAGTGGAACAGAAAGTAAGTGGCTTTGCTGATACAGAGTCCTAGAAAATTTCACAGGATTTCTAATCTCCTGTTCCAGGCAAAGATTATGACTCTCAAGTCTGCTTTCTATTCTCTCACCAAATGGCCCCCAGAAAGCTCTCCTGAGCCTCCCTACCTTAGAAGCTTTTAATTTCATTCTAAAATTTATGTACTTTAAAGTTCATACTTCACACCAAACCACCCACTAATCCACCTTCCCATCCATCCATCCATCCACCCACCTATCTACCCATCCACCCATCCACCTTTCCATCTACCCATCTACCCATCCACTCATCCATCCATCCATCCACCCACCCACCCATCCATCCACCCATCTACCCATCCACTCATCCATTCATCCACCCACCCATCTACCCATTCACTCATCCACTCACCCATCTACCCATTCACTCATCCACTCATCCATCCATCCATCCATCCACCCACCCACCCATCCATCCACCCACCCATCCATCCATCCATCGATCCATCCATTTAGTAATGAGCCCACACCATAAAGGTATGAATGTGTAACTTACCTCCCTTTTCAAATTCTCCCCTTGTTCATAACCTCATAGTAAGAAATATCTACATTAGTGCAAAAGATTGTGCATGCTAAGGTCATCCTCAGATGTTTCTAGCATAATTGAAGCAAATCAAGTCATTGCACTATGCAGTTTTTGGGCCAATTTGTGAAAACTGGTAGTTATTCTTGACTTCTGGTCCTCAGATCTCAAATGTCTAATACTGATAGTAAAATTGCCTATCCCACATGTAAGTGTGGTCATGATTTCCAAGACTGTTCATTATTTCTCGGTTTTTTTTTTTCTTTCCTCTCTCAGATGAAGACAGACCAGCAGCTTGTACTTCCTTTCTTTTTTGTCATAAAAAAATGATAACCTAATATTCCGTGCCTGTATGGTGGTATTCTTTTGTGTTCTGGGTCCTGGGATACCCCTTCAGAACTCTCATCTGGTAGCTGACTCCATGGAAACACTTACCTGTGACTTAAGACATTTGAACTGGGAAGCAAATGTTTTTCTTTCCCTTTTACTGTAACCAAAACCTGCAATGAGTCACATCTCACCCACTCCATGCTCATCTGGCCCTGCTGGCCACACGGAGCAAAGTCAACAACTAAGGCCCAGCAGATGCAGCAGCTGTCAAAGCGGAAGTCCTCAGTCATTGAACAGCTGAGTATTATCATAGATCCTAGGGTTCCCGCAGTCCATATGTAGGGGAAGCAGCTTCTTCTCACCACCATGGTGGGGATCTGAAAACCCAGCACACATGACACTCTCGCCTTGACCCACTTCCCCATCCAAGGGCAGAGTTTGAAGTTCAGAATGGTGCGGCTCCCTCTCTCCCTCTCAGCCCATCAGGCCCTTAGGTGACTCAGTAAACCTTGCCAAAACTAGGCTCTCTGTTCTCTTCTCTACTTGGACTGACCCAAGTAGAGGGGGTCCTCCCTTTTAAATTGGCTTCCGAGGTCCAGATATAGACTATGAGCAAGTATTTCACTGCTTGACCTTTATACTTGGTGGATACCTTTCTTATAACTGATCAGATGAAGCCCTTACAGTCTATTTAAATGCTTGTGCCCCCTGTAAACTATTTAAGAGCAGGGATCATGCCAATTGTTTCTATGTCCCCAGTATCTAGCACAATGCCAGGATGTGGTTTTCCATAAATATTTTGAATGAATGCATGAATATGTCAATTAAAGAACACTTTAGTTTTCTCTAATAATTCCCTTGTGCATGAACTTCCTTACATACATGTCTGTGGTCCATCTTGTAGTGTTTGTTCTAATTTCCAGGCACTTACTTTACATACATAATTTTTAATACGCTAATCCTGTCCTTTTATTACTTTCATTTTATATGTAAGAAAGTTGAGGCTGGGCACAGTGGCTCAGGCCTGTAATCCCAGCACTTTGGGAGGCTGAGGTGGGAGGATTGCTTGAGCACAGGAGTTCAAGACCATTTTGGGCAATATAGGGAGACCCCATCTGTACAGAAAAAAAAAGTTGAGGCTCAAGGAGTTTAACTTTCTTATGCTCAGGTGGCTAATACAAAGCTGAACTTCTCAGCTAAGGGTTCAAACCCCAGTCTTTTTTAGTGCAGCTCTATCTTCCCATCACCATGATGCAACAGTGTCAAGGTGTGTTCCATAGAATCCTGAGGGTCCTTGAGACTCTCTCAGAGCCCACAGGTCAAAACTATTTTTACAATAATACTGACATTTTTTGTATTAAAAAAAAAACCAAAAAACTATGTTGAGAACTGTACCTTGGTACAAAAGCAGTGATAACAGTAGTCATTGTGTTTTTCACTACTGTGCACTTTCAGTAAAAACAATAATAACAAAACAGTCTCACTTTAAAATGTCCAGATGATGCTATAAAAATTAATTTTGTTATATCTAGACCCTTGAGTACACATCTTTTTAATATTCTGCATGACAAAATGTGAAGAACACATTTGGAAGAAAAGCATTTGTGTGATTGAGTTGTGGAAAAGATGCCTTTTTCATGGTACATCATATTTACTTGAAGAACAACTGACATGCAAACTATGGTTACTAGGCATTTGGCAGACATGTACTTGAAAGTGAATGGAGGCCGGGCGCCGTGGCTCACGCCTGTAATCCCAGCACTTTGGGAGGCTGAGGTGGGTGGATCACAAGGACGGGAGTTTGAGACCAGCCCGACCAACATGGTGAAACCTTATCTCTACTAAAAATACAAAAATTAGCTGGACCTGGTGGCGCACACCTGAAATCCCAGCTACTCAGGAGGCTGAGGCAGGAGAATCGCTTGAACCTGGGAGGGGGAGGTTGTAGTGAGCTGAGATCACACCACTGCACTCCAGCCTGGGCAACAGAGGGAGACTCCGTCTCAAAAAAAAAAAAAAAAGAAAGTGAATGCAGTGAGCCTAAAACATCAAGGAAATCAATTGATGGCATTTACTGGCAATGAAAAAAATTAAGGTTTCAAGAGAAAGTTGGAATTTTAGAAAGCTTGTATCTGCTACTATGAACTTGACAGTTTCCCAGACACATCTAAAGTTTTCTGATGAGATTGGTGGTGATATTAACAAAGTGATTTATTTCATAAAGTATCACTAAATGTGTCAACGTTTGGAAGATCTGCATAACTCAGTGAACCTAGATTTTTCTAAAAGATGAATGATGTTATGAAATGAAAATCATGCTTAGGTAAAGGATCCATTCAAATGTAAGGTAGACCAATAGATTTGAATATAACGGCATACGAAATGGACTTAAAAATAACAGAATATGAAGAGTTCATTGATGTGGTTTAAGAAACTACAGCTTGTTGAGTTTGGGCATAGTGCTTAAGTAGAACAGCCACAATTATCTAAAAGGCTATTTCAACTTTTTCAACTACATTTCTCTTTGAAGTCAACTTGAGCACGGGAGACGTGCTCATCCATCCACCCATCTACCCATGGGTGTGTGACAAGTATTTTTTTTTTTTTTTTTTTGCTTTTGTGCAGGATATTTTCTACTGTGAGGTACAGCGAATGCTTAAACAATGCCATGGACCCCCTCCCACTTCAGGAACACGTTGTAGTGCAGTCTCCAAGGCAACAGTGTAGTCTTGAACTAAGTGTATGACCCTGTTTACTTTTTGGCCTCTTTCTGTTGTTGACTGCAGGTAGTGTCATTTACATCCTTTGGAAAATGTTTGTTATTCTAGTAGTTTTCTCAGAAGGCACACACTGTAAAACAAAACAAAAAGTCAATGCAGTAGAGCAGAAGCAAGATGATACTCAGTGTTGGGCGCACAGAAGAAGCCACCTGCTAGTGGTTAAACTGGGTTAACTGAATCTTGGTGATCCTGTGACAGGGGCCTATAACATGTACACTTGATACTCTCAGCTTACTTGTTTTTGTCAAAATATTGAATGGTTTTTATTTCTTAGATTAAATTTTTTTCTTGGATTTTATTTTTTAGAGACTTTATTTATTTTAGGTTCATGGCAAAGTTGGGTGGAGGGTACAGAAATATCTCATATATCCTTCGCCCCACACATGCATGGCTTCCCCACATCAACATCCCCAACAAGCATGGTACATTTGTTACAACTGATGAACCTACATTGACACATCGTTCTCACCCAGAATTCATAATTTACATTAGGGTTTACTCTTGGTGCTGTATGTTTTATTTTGACAAATGTATACTAACCTGTATCCACAATTGTAATGTACAGAATAGCTTCACTCTTTTAAAAGTCGTTTATGCTCTGCCTATTCATCCCTTCCTGTTCTCTACCCCTGGGCAATCGCTGAACTTGTCACTGTTTTCTTAATTTAGCCCTTTCCAGAATGCCATATAGTTGGAATCACACAGTGTGTAATCTTTTCAGGTTGGCTTCTTTCACTTAGTAATATACAGTTAGTTTCCTCCATGGCTTTTCATAGCCTGCTAGCTCATTACTTTTTAGTGCAGAATAACATTCCATTGTCTGGAGGTAACACAGTTTATTTATCCACTCACCTACTGAAGTGCATATTGGTCACTTCCAAGTTTTGGCAATTAGAAATAAAGCTGCTCTAAACATTCATGTGCAGATTTTTGTGTGGCCGTAAGTTTCCAACTCCTTTGGGTAAATACCAAAGAACACAATGCTGGATCATATGGTAAGGATATATTTAAGAGATGAAAGATTTATATGCTCTGATTTATATGCTCTGACGAGAAACCAGAGCATAGTAAGACTATGTTTAGTTTTGTAAAAAACTGCCAAACCATCTTCCAAAGTGGCTGCACCATTTTGCTTTCCCATCAGTAATAAATGAGAGTGCTTGTTGTTCCACATCCTCGCCAGCATTTAGTGTTGTCAGTGTTTTGGATTTTGGCCATTCTCATTAGGTTTGTTATGGTATCTCATTATTGTTTTGATTTTAATTTCCTGGATGACATATGACGCAGAGCATCTTTTTGTATGCTCCTTCACCATCTGTGTATCTTCTTTGGTGAGGTATCTGTTAAGGTCTTTGGCTCATATTTGAATTGGTTGTTGTTTTCTTATTGTTAAGTTTCAAGAGTTTTTTAAATGTTGAACCAGCCTTGCATATCTGGGAAGAATCCCACTTGTTTGTGGTATACAGTTCTTTTTATACATAGTCGGGTTTGATGTTCTTCATCCCTTTGCTTTTAATCTTTTTGTATCTTTATATTTAAGGTGGGTTTCTTGGCCAGATGCAGTATCTCATACCTGTAATCCCAGCACTTCGCAAGACTGAGGGTGGGGACTGCATGAACCCAGGAGTTGGAGACCAGCCTAGGCAACATAGTGAGACCCTGTCTCTACAAAAAAATTTTAAAAAAATTAACTAGGTGTGGTGGCACATGCCTGTTATCCCAGCTACTTGGGAGGCTGAGGCAGGAGGATTGCTTGAGCCCAAAAGTTTGACGCTGCAGTGAGCCGTGATAGTGCCACTGCACTTCAGACTGGGTGACAGAACAAGACTCTATCTCAAAAAAAAAAAAAAAAAAAAAAAAAAAAGGTGATTTCTTATAGACAAGGTATACGTGGATCTTGTTTCATGATCTACTGTTACAAACTGTGTTTTTTAATTGGTGCATTTAGGCCATTGATGTTTTAAGTGATTATTTGTATGTATGGATTAATATATACCACATTTGTTGCTGTTTTCTGTTTGTTGCCCTTTTCTATGTTCCTATTTTTGTCTTTCACTCTTTTCTGCCTTTTGTGGTTTTTGTTGAGCATTTTATATTATTGGATGTTCTCTCATTTTTTAGCATATCAGTTATACTGCCTTTTAAACTTTTTTTAGTGGTGTCCTACAGTGTGTAATATACATTTACAACTAATCCAAGTCTGCCTTTAAATAAGACTATACAACTTCATGGGCAGTTGTGAGCACCCTATAATAACAAAATAATCCCAATTCCTCCTTCTGATCCTTTTATCATTGCCGTTATTCATTTCACTTATATATAAACAGACATGGACATATATATGTGCATATATAATCAAATACATTGCTATACTATTTTTGAGCAAACTGTTATCTGTTAGATCAATTAAGAATATGTATAATAAAAGGTGTTCTCTTACTTTCATTTATCCCTTCTCCCATGCTGTTCCTTTCTTTATATAGATCTAAGTTTCTGATCTATATCATTTTCTTCCTCTCTAAATAACTTCTTTTAACATTTCTTGCAAGGCAGGTTTAGTGGCAAAAAATTTCACCAAGTTTTGTTTGTTCAAGAAAGACTTTATTTCTCCTTCACTTTTGAATGATAATTTCCCGAGGTAAAGAATTCTTGGGTAATTTTTTTTCCTCTCTGAACACTTTAAACATTTCTTCACTCTCTTTCTGCTTGCATAATTTCTGAGAATTCTAATGTAATTCTTATCTTTGTTTCTATATAGGTAAGATGTTCTTTTTCCTCTGTCTTCTTTCAGGATCTTTTTTTCATTATCTTTGATTTTCTGTTGTTTGAAAATGGTAAGTTTGGGTGTAGATTTTTGGCATTTATTCTGCTTGGTATTCTCTGAGCTTCCTGGATCTGTGTTAAGGTGTTGGACACTAAGTTGGGGGAAATTCTGAGTCACTGATTCACATATTTCTTCTGTTCATTTCTCTTTTTCTTCTCCTCTGGTATTCTCATTATGTGTACATTACATCTTTTGTAACTGGCCCACAGTTCTTGGATATTCTGTTTTGGATTTTTCCCCTCAGTCTTTTTTTTGTCTCTGTTTTTCAGTTTTGGAGGTTTCTATTGAGATTCCTCTAGTTGTGAGATTGCTTTCAGCTGTATCCAATCTACTAATAAATCTATCAAAGGCATTCTTCATTTCTATTACAGTGTTTTTTATTTCTTGCATTTCTTTTTGGTTATTTCTTAGAATTTCCATCTCTCTGCTTATATTACCCATGTCCCCTTGCATGCTGTCTACTTTATTTGTTAGAGCCCTTAGCATATTAATCATCGTTGTTTTAAATTTCTGGTCTGATAATTCCAACATATCTGCCATATCTGAGTCTTGTTCCATTGCTTGCTCTGTCTTTTCAAACTGTGTTTCTGCTTTTTAGTATGCCCTGCATTTTTTTCTTGATAGCTGGACATAGTGTACCAGGTAAAAGGAATTGCTGTAACTAGATTTTTATTGATGTGTTGGTAAGGTGTGGGGGGAGGGGAAGCATTCTATACTCTTATGATTAGATCTCAGTGTTTTAGCAAGCCTGTGCCTCTGGACTCCATGTGTGCTTCTCAGACCTCCCCACCTCACCCCCATAGGTGGGGCAGGATGGCTAGAGTGGACTGGAGTTGGGTAGTTCCTCCACATGGAAGGGTAGAGTCAGATGGAATTGGGTGTTTTCCTTCCCTCGGGTGAGTTAGGCTGTGGTAAAACCCCAGCAGGTGAGGCTGTGGTTAACTAGTTTCTCCTTGTTAAGAAGAACATAGTGCTTTTATGGTTTTCAGAATAGTTTCTTTCAGCTGCTCTTGATGTAATCATGAGGGAATTTTTCTCTGATGTTCACTGTGAAGGCTTGATGAGGCTTCTAGAGGTAAAACTTGGAAAAGCATGCCCCCCACCCCTTCCCCATGACAGATCCCCCTGGAGTTTTTATCACTCAGATTTGTCCACATTGACCTTCCAGGAACTTGTCAGTTTCAGTTCAGGTTTCCTTAACCCAGTGATGGTTCCTTACGGCAGATTCTGCCCTGTTGTGATTCTTTGTATTCACCTGTTGGTCTTTCCCACTTTAGCACCAGCAGTTTCTCCTCTAACCTAACTTCTTTTATAAATCTAAGAAGAATTGGTGATTTTTCAGTTTGTTCATATTTTCACTTCTTGTTAGGGCAGAGTGGTGACTTCTCACAAGCCAGACTGGAAACTGGAAATCCCATGAATGGCTTTTAAAATCATGTTAGTGTTGGGTACACACAATCCCATCCTTGGGAAACACAAGAAAAGAAGCAAAAAAAAGTAACTGTGATGGTTAATTTTATGTGTCAACTAGGTTAGGTTATGCTACCCAGATGTTTGGTCAAACACCAGTCTAAACATAATTGCAAAGGTATTTTTTTCTAATGATGAAATTAACATATAGATTACTCCATCCAGATATGGGTGGGGATCATCCAATCAGTTGAAAGCCTTAAGAGAGAAAAGAGTTTCCTTTTCTTCCTCTAGGTCTTTAGAGGAAGAAGAAGCACACTGCCATGGTACTCTAGCTGCAACATCAACTCCTGCCTGGGTCTTTAGCCTGCTGGCCTACCCTGCAGATTTTGGACTTGCCAGCCTCCACAGTCATTTGAGCCAATCCAATCTATCTATATACACACCCTATTGGTTCTGTTCCTTTGGTAAACCTTGACTAATATAGTAACATACTATAATTTTGAAAAATGGGGTAAAAGATGGTAATTTGGGGGAGGGACTTGGAAGATCTGTGTGAAATATGTGATTTAGTCTGTCCAATACTGGGCAATACAGATGTCTTGGGAAGATGTCTTATGAGCCCTTCCCACCCCTTCGTTGGCCGGACTCCAATTGAATTTGTGCTCTCATAGAAGACTCCAATTGAATTTGTGCTCTCTTCCCAGGGACTTCTATAATTACTCTATCTTCATTTTTTTTCTTTTTCCTAAATCCATTTAATTTAATTGAAATTCAAATATATATATAACTTTCTAATATGTTAGGGAAATGTTTGTAAGATTTCATAAAGAGCTAGTATTGGGAAGCATGACATAACTTACAAAAACTTTTTAAGAATCACATTCCTAAGAGAAGTATGCTTTCCTGATGGTGCCAGGGGATCTCAGAGCAGTATATAAATCCTATCATCTCAGCATTGGGTTTCCTGTTGATGATATTGCCTGGGGAGAAATGAACACCAGAGGTGGACCAATGACCAAAGGCAGAGACAGGTTTCTGGGATCAGATTCCTAATGCCATGATGAAGCTTGGAAAGGCTTCCTACAGGCAGAATACAAGTGATGGAAGCTGGAGGTATGTTAGACCAGCCAGGTGTAGCTTCTGCAGTAGAGCTTCATTGACAACCTCAGAAAAGAACACACTGTAAAAGATATCTATTTATTGTTGGGAAAATACATTTTTTGGAAATTGGATTTCAGCCATACCTCAATGACTTCCATGAGATTCCTAGTGAGGCTCTGCCCATGTCCTGTAATTAGGGTTCAAAACAGACTCCAACATCCTAAGAATGATCGCTTCCTGTTCTTCCTGCTTCCACTTTTCCCAACTTCAAATATGAACAGCCTTTATCAACACAGAGAATTCACTCAGGTGTTTCAGTTACAAATCTTAGCTCACAAGCTCCCAGAAACAACTGTGCTTAATAAATGTCTTTCTTTTTCTTTTTTCTTTTCTTTTCTTTTCTTTTTCTTTTTCTTTTTTGAGACAGAGTTTCACTCTTTTTACCCAGTCTGGAATACAATGGCATGATCTCAGCTCACTGCAACCTCCGCTTCCTGGGTTCAAGCAATTCTCCTGTCTCAGCCTCCTGAGTAGCTGGGATTACAGGTGCCAACCACCACTCCCAGCTAATTTTTGTATTTTTAGTAGAGATGGGGTTTCATCATGTTGGCCAGGCTGGTCTTGAACTCCTGACCTCAGGTGATCTGCCCCACCTTGGCCTCCCAAAGTGCTGGGATTACAGACTTGAGCCATTGTAACCGGTCTGTCTTTATTTTTCTATAATCATACTCTTTTCTTTCTATTTTAAACTTTTTATTGATATATAATTGTTTATATTTTGGGGGTACATATGATGATCTGATACCTGTATACAATGTATAATCATCAAATTAGGGTGATTAGGGTATCCATCAACCCAAACATTTATCTTTTCTTTGTGTTGGGAACATTTCAAGTAATCTTTTCTTGCTATTTAAAAATATATAATAAATTGTTAGCTATAATTTACCTACTATACTATCAAATACTAAAATATTTCTTTTATCTAACTGTATTTTGTACCCCTTAACCAACTTCTTTTTGTCTCCTCCTCCTCCCCTTCCTTCCCTTCCTAGCCTCTGGTAACTACCAATCTATTTTCTACCTCCATGAGATAAATATTTTTTTTAGCTCCCAGATACGAGTAAGAACATTTGATATTTGTCTTTCTGTGCCTGGATTATTTCACTTATAATGACCTCCACTTCCATTCATGTTGCTGAAAATGACAGATTTCTTTTTTATGACTGACTAATATTCCATTGTGTATATAGACCACATTTTCTTTATCCATTTGTATGTTGACAAATACTTAGGTCGATTCTATATCTTGGGTATTACAAATAGTGCTGCAATAAACACGGGAGTGCAGATATCTCTTCAATTTACTGATTTCCCTTCTTTTGGAAGGGAATATCCTCAGCAATGGGATTGCTGGATCATATGGGAGTTCTGTTTTTTGTTGTTTGAGGAACCTCTATACTGTTTGCCATAATAGCTCTACTGCTTTACATTTTCACAGTGTATAAGTCTTCCTGTTTCTCCACTACCTTTCCAGAATTTGTTATCTTTTGTTCTTTTTGATAATAGCCATTCTAACTCAGGTAAGATGATATCTCATTGTGGTTTTGATTTGCATTTCCCTGATGATTAGTGGTGTTGAGCATTTCTTCATATAGCTATTGGCAATTTGTATGTCTTTTTTGAGAAATGTCTGTTCAGGTCTTTTGGCCATTTTAAAATCAGATGATTTGTGTTTTTGGTATTGAGTTGTTTTAGTACTTTATATATCCTAGTTACTAATCCCTTGTCAGAAGGATAGTTTGCAAACATTTTCTCCCATTCTGTGAGTTGTTTCCTCACTTTGTTGAGTGTTTCCTTTGCTGTGCAGAAGCTTTGTAGCTTGATGTAATCCCATTTGTCAGTTTTTGCTTTGGTTGCCTGTGTCTTTGAGGTCTTATCCCCCAAAAATCTTCCTACAATGTTTACCTTGAGTAGTTTTATAGTTTCATTTAAATCTTTGTTTGTTTGTTTGTTTGGAGACAGAGTCTCGCTCTGCCACCCAGGCTGGAATGCAGTGGTGCGATCTCGGCTCATTACAACCTCTCCCTCCTGGATTCAAGCAATTCTCCAGCCTCAGCCTCCAGAGCAGCTGGTATTAAAGGTGTGTGCCACCACGCCTGGCTTAGTTTTGTATTTTTAGTAGAGATAAGGTTTCACCATGTTGGCCAGGCTAGTCTCAAACTCCTGACCTTGTGATTCGCTCACTTAGACCTCCCAAAGTGCTGGGATTACAGGCGTGAGCCACCATGCCCAACCACATTTAAATCTTTAATCCATTTTGGGTTGATTTTTGTATATGATGGAAGACAGAGATCTAGTTTTATTCTTCCATATATGGATATCCAGTTTCTCAGCACCATTTATTAAAGAGACTGTCCTTTCCCCAATGTAAGTTCTTGGCATCTGGTTTCTCTGGCTTCTTCAGTCTGTTCCATTGGTCTGTTATAATAATTGATATTTTAGGCTCCCATTCACACAGGTGTCAAAAATTTAATTGCGACCAATTCAGGACTCACATTTTACCTTTAGGCTTGTGCCTAACCTTCATTAATAGTCCTAATACATTGGGAAGGTCCCTTATGATCCCTGATGTCATCTATCCTCACAGGCATCCTCTAAAATATCAGTCCCTCTGTCTGGTCCTTATTTGTGATTCTATGCAGTCTGCTATGGGGACATCCTTATTCCTATCCACATGGCCCTTCAGGCATGACAGCTTTTTCTGATACTTCTGTGCTTCCCTTGGCCTCAGGAGTTATTCTCCTCTTCCCAAGATGTGCCTTCTTCTGTAGAGTCCCTTTGCTTCCTTGTAGCTCTAGCCAAGAAGCAGGCCCATTTGATTTTGGATCCTACAATATATCTGGGGGATCTCAGGGATCAAGTGAAGAACTGACTATAACTACAGTTTTCAATTTTCCCTTTTAATTCTCATCCTACCCTCATAGGGTGGGAAGGGCTGGCTTGTACTCAAGAGCAACCTCTCAAACCTCTTGTCTATGCTACATGTCTCTTGATAGTCTTCTTATTAGCACAAAATGGGGTGAAGGCTAAGCTGGAGAGGGGAAGGGGAAACTAGAAAAATATTATTACTATTATTATTATTTTCAGATGGCGTGTCATTCTATCACCCAGGTTGGAATGCAGTGGTGCGATCTCAGCTCACTGCAACCTCCGCCTCCCAGGTTCAAGTGATTCTCCTGCCTCAGCCTCCTGACTAGCTGGGATTACAGACATGTACCACCACACCTGGCTAATTTTTGTATTTTTAGTAGAGATGGGGTTTCACTGTGTTGGCTAGGTTGGTCTCGAACTCCTGACCTCAGGTGATCCACCCACCTTGACCTCCCAAAGTGCTGGGATTACACGTGTGAGCCACCATGGCCAAAACGAGTATTTGAAAAATATTATCCTGCATCATAAGTAACTTGAATAACTGCATCATAAGTAAGTTGAAGCCATGGGAACTGACAGAGCAGGTTGTTTCTAAAGAGAAATTATCCCAAGAAAAGAAGCAAAAAGTGAGAAAGAATTAAGAGATGAATGGGAACATTATTTTATTAGAAAATCAGTGACCATTCCTACCTTTATGACCCATGTCCCACCAGTGTTTGCTTGATGGGAATTTTTAGGGATGAGGTACATTGCTGTCTTACTACTTTATATCTGAATAACGGGTGTGCCTGATTTCTAGCACATTAATGGATTTTATAACTCAATAAATTATAGGCAGTCAATAAATTTTTATTAAATGAGTGAATGATAAAAAGCAGTGGACGTAACTGGAACTATTAAAGCGGCATGGGGCTATATGAGCAGAAGGAGTTTCATAAGATCAAGATTTAAAATTCATTTGATATATATACTTTTTGCTCAAGTGGTGTTTACGAGTCTTGGGGACCAGTACATACATATTAGAGAATGTATTCATTAAGACGTCTCAGCCAGGCACTAAACTATTGACACAGGAAAAAAAAAAAAAAACCCAACGAAACAACTCTGCAGAGCGGGGTTAAAAATACTGGACTTTCATCCCTCGACTGGAGGTATTACTATAGCGTCAAGCTGACCTGCCATATGGATCACTGAGATCAAAGGCTATAAATTATAATGTTTGCCTTTAAAAAAGTAAATTCAACCCTGAATGTCATAGTTAGCTACTTTCAACTGGAAGCTACAACATGGATTTATGGAATCTGTCTTGGTTTCTGTTCTCGGATGCTCTTCTCATGATTTCTGGCTTGGTAAGTAAACAATATATAGAAAACAATTTAAAAATTTTGGGACAGTTGATATTGATTGTCAAAAAGCGACTGTTTGTTAATGTTTTGTTCTTTATACATCTTGAAATGTTGATCTCAAATGAGTGTTTCTTCTTGGAGAGTAGAGGTGGGCAGGGTGTAGGAGGTGACAGATAGCCACACCAGAGTAGAGATGTTGACATAAAGTTATGTTTTCCTTTTAGTTTCATCATTGTGTAACAAGTTTTCTTTTGATGAGATTGTAAATGGGAATTTTGAAAATCATTCCATTTTTACTGGTGAATGAAATGCAGGTTGCTCCACAGTTAACTTGAGACATAAATGAGTGTCACAGGCATCGTCAGTGCTTACAAAGTTTTGTAACACGGTATTTCTCTTCTGCTTCTTCATCAATTCAGACTAATCCTTCTACAATTTGGACTAATCTTTTCTATCAGGTAGTTTGTATCACAAACCAACTCAAGGTTTTAAATGAAGTTTCAAATGGCTGGTGGAAAACCTTCAGTTGTTATTTTAAAATAACAATTATTATATTGGGGTGATATTCAATAAATAGGAACTAGAGCATTGCAAACAAAAGATATTGATGAATACATATTAAACTGTAATTAGGAATAAATCCTTGATAATTTTATTCTGTAGGTGCCCTGGCATTCCTCTGGGAGTGTATGCCTGTGTGTGGTTATAGTGTGAAACATGCAAAGCACTTGTTAATGTCAAAAATGATGGTAACCTTCCATCCAGTTCATTCCCACATTATATTAAACACTCCAAATGATTCTAATATTTAGATATGTAAGCTGTATTTGAATAAAATTGTACTTTACACTTTTGTGACAATTTATTACAGCTCACAATGTGCTTTCTTTCACATTATATACTGTAACCCTCACAATACCCAGGCAAAGCAGGTACTGACCATATTTTATAGATAGTTTGAGTACTTGGAAGGTGAACTGAATTACCCTTAGTTAGAAGAACCAGTAACATAACCCAGACAGTCCTATGAGCTTTTTTATTTAATTACACTAAGACATTTCTCAGGTTTACTTAGTTTTTTTTTTTTTTTCTTTGGACATGCAGTCTGAGTTTCATTGACCATTTGTGGAGAATCTATTTTCAGAAAAAAAATTAATCACAAAATGTCCCCTTTTTTTCCTTAAATATTTGTATTGTCTTTGAAGGCAGAATTATTCTGGGAGAAACATGAACGTAAAATAACTTGATAAATGAGTCATGAATAAAATTTCTTTTTAAAGAATTGTTATAAATTACAATATTATTTCAACATTGAGAATAAATTATTAGCTTTTTCAAACATTGCTCCATGAATGCTTCAGAAAATCATGTGTAAAGTGAGCACTTATTTGAGAGCTGGAGTCTTACGTTCTGCCTTTTTTCCCCCCATTTTTTGAAGTTGGTTTCTTCTTTCCTTCACCTTCAAATTGATTTAACAGGCAGTTTCATTTTCTATATGAAATGAGAAGACCCTTTGGTCAAAAAGTCATCTTAGACTTCAATTTAGCCATCCTAAATACATGTCAGGAAATAATCCATAATATTAATGACAAAACAAACAAACAACAAATGGTTAGATATAAACTGAATCCAAGAAGACCATTCATGGGCATTATAATAATATATTTTGTTTATGTGTTTATTTCCCAGTCAACTCCAGAAAACTTTGGTGAGTCTATTTTGAGTTTTGCTCTAGGCTATAGAGAACCTAGGACGTATTTAATGCTAAATATCATACATAATTACATATGCATAATTGATGCATAATTGCATTGAACTTTGATCTAACACTGGATTCTTTTGATTTATGGAGCGACATTTTATTGTCCATGTTCCAAGGTTCATATGCCCAGCAGATAAATAGATGGTGGTATAGGGAAGGCCAAGCACAGTGACTGACACATAGACATCCCATAAATGCTTGCTGTTATTGTTTTTTTGTGTCAAATCAGATGGACCTATTAATAACAGTCTACTCAGTATTCACTTGCATACTCAGAGATTTGGCCATATTATATACACCTTTGCAACTTAAAATAATAATTCAAGTTTAACTTAAGAATTTTGCTTGAAAGTTCCAAGGTATACTACTAGCAAGTGATATACATGTATGAGTAGATTGGGCTAGTTTGACCAAATTTAATCATTTGTTTCTTATTTAATCTAGTCTTCTAGTCTTTCAAATTAAGCTTAATAACACATGGAGTGACCAATTTCTTATTCCTGAAGTCATTTGACATTCAAGGAAAGTCGATAGGACAGAATACATACATAAAAGCTCTTTGGAGCCCAACCTGGCACATAGGAGATTCTTAATCAATCACTCAATCAATCAATTAATCAATGTATGTTGAGTCTGAATCTAGTAGTAACTTACTTGAGGCCAAAAGAAACTCACTTAGTTCTGATTATATAAACGATAAAGATTTTCTCCTTTTATAAACATAATGTTCAATTTTGTTGTTGTTGTTGTTGTTTTAATCAAAGACGTAGATGGCGGAATGGACCAGGACATATTCGATATCAATGAAGGTTTGTGGATTTTTTTTTACATAATCTCTTAAGTGTAGAGTTTGAATCCAATTTGCTAACATGAATTTTTATCTGTACTCTTAGGTTTGGGACTGGATCTTTTTGAGGGTGACATCAGACTTGACAGGGTGAGTTGAAACAGTGTAAGGAAGAATCTTCCATTAACCACTGCAAGCCAAGTTCAGAGTAACTAAGAAAGATTAGACAGCATGAATTTTGTTAAGCCCAACTATCTCTAAGGGTGTAGAATCATGGCGACACATTTATTCAATAAATATGTTATACTCAAAGAAATGCATATGATTGTGTCTTCATCTTTCATTACTCAGATTTCTGTGTGGTTCAAGCCACCATAACTCATTACATATGTCTTAGTCTTATTGATTTGACTGATTTTCATCATTGGAGTAATATGACATTTTCATTTTAGAATAGGACCTCACAGATTCAATCTGGTGGAAGCAAAATTAAACTGAATTTGTAAACATCTTCAATGAATAAGGCTTTTTACCACACACAAAAAAATAGATTTTGTGACTTCTACCCTGGCCTTAGCTAAAAATTGCCAAGTTAAGACCCTCCTAAACCTATTCATAAAGAGTGCTGATTCTCATCTAAGTCATCATGCCACACAGATAAACACAGGTACCTTGCATGTAGATTAGGGGGACTAAAAAGTTCATTATCATAAAAGCACTATTTTTTTTCAGTGTTCTCTTACAGAATGGAAATAAGCACTAGTTTTCAAAAGAAAAGATATAGTTTATTGTCCACTAGATTGAAAAATATTAAGAAACTTACTACTTACTATCCCTTTTGGTGATGATAGACAGAAACCAGTATGCTTGTTTAGGAATGTGTTTATAACATGTTATTATACTGGAGAGTATATAAGCTTGAAAAAAAGAAAGAAGATTTGATTTGATAAGAGCTATCATAATTTAAAATATGTACACCATATGACCTAGAAATTATCCAGTAGATCTTTTCGTGTAAAATTCTGCTCTTCCTTCCAACACAGTCCTGAGTCACTCCCTTACTTCCTATGTCATAAGCATCAACATCCCTTACAGTCCTCCCACCCTCAGGAAACAGAGCTGCAGTGTCCCAGGCTTAGTCCTGAGCCTACTCTTCTATCTGTACTCTCTCTTGATCTCACCTTGGTCCAGGGATTTAAATGTCATCTCCATGCCAATTAATCCAAAGGCATATCTCTGGTCCTTTCCTTTCCCTGAGCTCCAGACTGGTCTATCCAAGCGCTAATTTGCCAGCTCCACTTGAATGTCTACAAGACATCTCAGACCTAAGGTGTCCTCTGATCATGTGAACCCTGACCTTGCCCCTAAACTGTTCCTCCCCACTCTCCTCTCTTCATAAAGTCATCCTCACAACCTGACTCTACTCAACTGAACACAAAATCTTCGAGTCGCCTTTGCTTCTCTTCTCTCCTTCACTCCCCATCCAGCCCATCAGCAAGTTCTGTCATTTCCAGCTCTAACACACACTGCAAGTTGTCTACTTTTCTCCAGCACTCTAATTCAGGCCCCATCATCTCTTGCCTGGCTTTTTCCATTAGCCTCCTAATTTATCTTTCTATTTCAGATATGGTTCCCCCATAATCTTTTCTACCCTGTTACTTGTCCTTATCTCTCACGCAAAGTCATTTTTCAAACAGGCAGTGACTTCATTTCACCTCCTGGCTTGAAACTCTTCCATAGTTACCTATGGGTTTAGAATCATCTCCGGATTTAGCCCTAGCCTTCCAAGCCTAGCATGACTTAACTCCTGCTTCTCTCCTCCCCTCTCCCTTCCCCTCTCCACTCTTTTCCTCTCCTCTTATCTCATCCATGTTTTCTCTTCACTCATTAGGCTACTGGTCTCAACACATATTCAAAACATACCAGGCATATTCCCACCTCAGAAGCAGAATAACTAATGTTCCCTCTGCCTGAAACCACTTTCCCAGGACCCCTTTCAACGCTGGTTCTTCTTGCGATCCTATTTCCCCTTAAATGTCATCCCTTCAGAGAGGCCTGTCCTGATCACTCCATCTCATGTACTCCCTCATCCCTCTGCCCTTGTTCACATCTGTCTTTCTAATTTCCTCCCTATTGCGTTCATCATGCTTAAACATATATATTTTTTCATACTGTTTCTCTCCTCCACTAGATATAAGCTCCATGAAGCCAGGGACCTTTATTACCAAGGACTCTCTATTCTCTAGGACAATATTCCATTTGTTGACTGGGTAAATACATTAGTAAAATATTATTCATTTTCCATTACACAGTTTAAAATCCTTTAAACATTTTTGAAAACTTTGACCCAGCACATGTGTGACTTTTTCTGATATTGTGATATCCAGATTATCAAGGTCTTGCTATCACTGTTTTCTTGCATATTTTTAATCTTTAAGTGTGGGAAACTAACCTATAAATCTACCAATATTTGTAGTTCAGTTTTCCAACAGCTATTTTTTGCATTATTCCTTCTTCAACTATATTAACAAAATTAATGATAGAAATTAGTAATGTCTTCCTAGAAACTTTGTTATATTATGATAAAGTAGGGCTACACACACACACACACACACACACACACAGTTTGTGCGAACTGGGAGAGCTTTAAAATTCATTTATTTCTAGATTAACTACTGATTGTTTCCTAAGTGTTTGCCTTATTCATTTAACTAGCCCTTTTGCATTTATTTTTGACAGGCACAAATTAGAAATTCCATCATTGGAGAAAACTATAGATGGCCTCATACCATTCCATATGTTCTAGAAGATAGCTTGGGTTAGTATGTGCCTTGGAGTATTCACAACTAATGTATGTTTCCGATAAAATATGATTACAATGTTTCAAAGGGTGGGCTTATGTGGTCTTTAAGGTTTTGTTTGATTTGCTCCTTTGTGTGGCTATGTACATTTACTTTGAAAAAAATAAGCAAAATGAACAATAACCTAAATGAACGTAACCTAAATGATTCTGTCTGAAATATTTAGTGTCTTGACCAATACAGCAATGCATTCAACCAACAGTTATGGAGAGCCTACTGTGTTATGCTAGGGACATAACGATTAGGGAGCCAGTCTTTTTTTTGTGGGGGAGGGCCTCTGCATCATATATTCATTGAACCAGTGCAAAAACATCTTTTGGGGAGCAGGCAGGCCAGGCCAGGGTCCCGGGAGGATACTGGGGGTGCGGTGGGGGTGAAACATGGAAGAAGAGGGCCTTGCTTCCTCTTCCCATGGCAGGTATGCCTCCTTCTCCTGGAGTCTGGATCCCTGGTGAATGGGGCCACTGACTGACTGTCCGTCTGCCTGTCCCTCTCTATCCCTGCAAATTTGGGGAAGAAGAGTCCTTGGCAGCCCGGGGCTGGGAGCCCAGGTCCTCTGGTGCCTCCACTGACTCGGGCTTCGTGGCCTTGGGCTCCTTGGCCTTATCCCTGTTTCTACTGGCCTCCTGGAGCTGGTGTCACTGCGTCACCTCGGCTTTTAGATTCTCCAAGTCTTTTTGACTGAGAGGAATGAAGAGGATGCCACTGATGCCTCTGAACTGCTCCAAGATGCTGGCCATGCCGGGGACTGTGAAGTTGAGGGGCGGGATGTTGTTGCTGGAGCCATTGCGGTAGATCTCATTCATGGCGCTCCGCAGGACCACGGCTGGCTGGGTCAGGCATTTGGGGTACTCGGAGCTCTCCTTGATCTTCTCCTGGTCCTCGCCCAGCTGGGTATTACGGAGGGTGTGCAGCCCTTCCTTCTGGTGCTGCAGGGCCCACCGGAACTCAGTCTTGCTCTCATAGACCCAGGCGATGAGATGGTGGCCAAGGCCACCTTGAGGGCCTTGGGCCCGTGGTACTTGGTGCTGACGGCCAGCGCGTTGTCCAGGAAGTGTGGCGACAGGTCATACTCCATCACCCTGTGCAGCACCCGCCCGATGCTGTCCAGCACGCCACCTCAGGGTGTCTTCCCCAAGCACCAGCAGCGTGAGGTAGCCGGCGCCCCACAGCAGGCTCAGGGCCGGAGACAGCTGCCTGCTGGTGAAGCAGTGCAGGGCCAGGTGCGTGTTTTCCTGGATGGTGTTGGGGTGCTCGATGCCCGTCACCCGCACGCTCATCAGCACTGCCTCCTGCTGGCTTCTCAGTGCCTCTGCGTACTCATGATGTAGTACCTCATGCGTACCCATGATGTAGTGGAGGCGGGCGAGGAGGCGCAGGCAGGCGCAGATCTCCACGTGCACCGCTCCCTACACTTTGCTAAACAGGTGCAGGGCCTGATTGATGGGCTCACAGGGAGCCAGTCTTTATTTTAAAGCAGTGGTTTCCCCTGTGACCAAGTATACATATGACAAAACGCATAAAATAAACAACTAAACAGAACTTGAAGAACTGGCATTGTTTTATCAACATTTTATTTTGCCAGGTCAGGAACTTCAACAATGTAACATGATAAAAGAGCTTTTATCATCCTCTTTTCATACAATAAATAATGTTATTAGTTTAGTATTAAAATGTTAAAAAGTCAGAAGAATCAAATTCAAAACTAAGGGCAGCTTTTCTATAGAAGAAACTTAAATGTGTTGGAAAACTCTAAACATGGTCTTCATTTTATCTATGGACTAGTGACAATGATGTCACTGACCAGCATTAGTGTAGAAATTGCTGTTTGGGAAAAGTTTGAGTAAAAACCCTGCTATAGTTTTTGAATTTTCTTTTTCTTTTTTTTTTCTTTTTGAGACAGAGTCTTGCTCTGGAGTGCAGTGGCACGAGCTCAGGCTGGAGTGCAGTGGCATAATCTTGGCTCACTGTAACTTCTACCTCCCAGGTTTCAGCAATTCTCCTGCTTCAGCTTCCTGAGTAGCTGGGATTACAGGCATGTGCTAGCACACCTGGCTAATTTTTGTATTTTTTAGTAGGGACGGGCTTTCGCCATGTCGGCCAGGCTGGTCTCGAATTCCTGGCCTCAAGTGATTTGCCTGCCTCGGCTTCCCAAAGTGCTGGGATTACAGGTATGAGCCACTGCACCCAGCCTGTTATAGTTTTTTAAATTTTCAACTTTTATTTTAGATTCGGGGGTAAGTGTGCAGGTTTGTTACACAGGTGTGTTGCATGATGCTGAGGTTAGGGGTCCAAATGAACCCATGACCCAGGAGTTGAGCATAGCACCCAATAGGTGGCTTCTCCAACCCTTTCTCCCTCCCTTTCCCCTCTTGTAGTCCCCAGTGTCTTTTGTTCTCATCTTTACATCTATGTGTATGTAATATTTAGCTCCCACTTATGGGAAAACATATGGTATTTGAAAACTCTGCTATTTTCCTTAAGGATCATGCATTTCAGTGGAGAGTCACAAAAAAGTGAATTATGATAGAATGGAATAAACATGATTAGTGATATGTTCAAAGAGCTATGGGAGCACATTGGAGGGGCATTAAACTCCACCTGGATAGAAAAGCATATGCATTATAAGCAGAGGACACTATATAGCAGGACTGCCACAAAGGTTGTGTAACTTGTACACTATACAACGGACATGACCTCCTGGAGCTGGTGCCACCATGCCACCTCGGCTTTCAGATTCTGCAAGACTTTTTGACTGAGAGGAACGAATGAAGAATGCCATTAATGATGCAGAGCTGCTTCAAGAGGTTGCTCTCAGGTGGCTGGGCCAGGAAACAAGTGGAGCTGATACCAGGTTTACGTTCTTTCTGTTCACCAGGAGGCATTTGTTTCTTTGTGTGAAAGTGCTGTTCACCCGTCTGGACAGCCAGCAACTGCACCCCCTGCTCAGATGTAGTGCCTCTTTCTAATCTGCACACAGGCACCATGTGGGCTAGTGTGGCCTCTGATAACAAGGGAAGGGTGCTTTAGCCAGATGCACCACGATCTGCTAAAGCTTGAAGAAGGGAGAAGACCCTGAGCTGGAATTTAGATTGAGAGTGGGGAGATAGGAAGTTGAGCAGGTAGGCAGAACCCAGGTGGGAAAGGACTTGGGTCTTTACCGTGTTAAAGAACTTGTGTATACTAATAACATGGAGCCACCAAAAGTATTATTGTGGCAGTGAGATTGTTAAAATTGCAGTTTAAAATAATCACTTGGGTTGAAGTATAGAAGATGTGTCGTTAGTGGGGTAAAAAGAAGGTAGGGAGACCAGTTAGAAGATCAGTGAGGAAATTCAGAGAAAGAATTAAGAGATTCCTAACCAAGACTTTCTCAATGGGGATAGACAAGAGTGGATAAATCTAAAAGCTATTTGGGAGGCATTTGTTAGACTTAGTGATTGACTGTAAGAGGTCAAAAAGAAGGTGGATGTAGGTAATGAGATTCTAGTGCTCAGGATTCAGTCCTGGGTAGCTGAGTGGATGGTAATGTCTTTAACAAGAATGGAGAATTTAACTTTGAGGAGCATGAGACAGAGAAGTGTGGTGGAAATTAGCTTTTGGCATGCAGAATTTGAAATGTATCAGAGTCACTGTGGTGGAGATACTAAATAAAGTGTTGGTATATGACCTGGTCATTCAAGATCGAGAAATATTTGGGAGTTATTAGGATATAAGAGATGGTTGAAGCTGTGAGTATGGATGAGCATTTCACACAGTGCCTTGCACAGAACAGGTGCTCCATAGATAACTGGATTTTATTGATTTATCCTGGAAGGTTGTGTTGAATAAGTAAGAAGATGGTCGAGAATGAAACTCAGTGCCATGTTTTGGAACTGGTATAGAAGGAAGATCTGGTGGAAGTTATTGAGAAGGGGGAATTGGCCAGAAACATAGATGAAAAACTAACAGTAGGGTAGGGAAAGCCAGGGCAGGAGTAGTTAGCAGGGTTGGAAGCCATAAAGAGCAAAGGGAGCATGAGGAGAGAAAGAGGTTCATTGACTTTTGGAATCAGGAACCTGAAAGATTTTGAATATATATGTTTTTTAGTTTAGTCTTTTGATTAAAAAATTTTTAAGTTCTTTTATTTTAATTCTCCTTCCTTTCTTCCCTCCCTCCCTCCTTTCTTCCTCCCTCCCTCCCTCCCTTCCTTCCTT
>NW_012101421.1:1368333-1374901 GCF_000951045.1 Mandrillus leucophaeus
TTCCTTCCTTCCTTCCTTCCTTCCTTCCTTCCTTCCTTCCTTCATTCCTTCCCTCCCTCCCTCCCTCCTTCCTCTCTGTCTCTCTCTCTCTCTTTTTTGAGATGAGTTGTTACTCCATCACCCAGGCTTCAACCTCTGCCTCTCAGGCGTAAGTGATCCTTCCACCTCAGCCTTCCAAGTATCTGGGACCACAGACGTATGCCACCATGCCTGGCTAATTTTTTGTATTTTTGGTAGAGATGGGGTTTCACCTGTTGTCCAGGCTGATCTTGAATTCCTGAACTCAAGCAACCCACCCGCCTCGGCCTCCCAAAGTGTTGGGATTACAGGTGTGAGCCACCACGTCCAGCTATATTTCTTTTTTCTTTTTTTTTTTTTTAAATTATTCTCCTAAGTATGTTCCATGAAAGATTAGGGAGCTTTAATTTTATATATCTCTTAGGCTATATATTTTTTGCCATGTATTTAACCAAAGCCATCTAACATTATAAGCTTTAGTTATTTTTTAAACAACATTATAAACAACATAATGAATGCCTTGAGGACAAGAGCTATTTTTCATCTTGCAAATTGGAGGATTACCATAGTCTCTGGCATCTTATATGTAATAATATTTTTGAAATAAATTGATAAGCATATGTATATATATATAAATGAAAAATGTTAGGTAAAAATTCAGCCTAGATCCTACCATCCAAGCTGTGCACATTTTTACGTAGTTATAACTATGACGTCTTAAATTTTTTGTTCTAATTTTTTCATTTAATGTTACTGCATTTTTTCATATTGTATAGTCTTTATAATAGAATCAAACTTCAAATTGTTATAGACTAATTTTTAAAATTATGTGATTTTGATTATTTCTTATTTAGAAAATACCTTTGTTTAATATTGTAGAATTCAACTTATTTTCTATGTTCAAATTAAGAAAAGTATCCTTATGTTTCAGAAATGTATACCATCTTCAAATGACTCAGACTAAGAAAATTACTAAGCAAGGCCACTCTTATAGGTAGCAAAAGTAAACACCTATGAAAGGTTGATTTCTGGAAGACCCTATTACTCAGATGCTAGTAGGTCAACCTGTGAAATTCTACCAGTAGGACTGTAGTCTTTGAGCTTGAACTTCAGATGTTACCTGGCTGGTAGATGCAACTTCCCTGAAAGGAGTAACACTCAAAGCAGCGATTTATACTTTCCAGGGCCTAAGTTATAATTCCTTGCCTTAGCACCAAGGGAGAAAAGGCAGTGGGGGAGGCTGAGGGTAAAGAGTTGGGGATAGAAATGAAGGGGAAGGTGCTAGAAACCTGAAGGGGCTACTAAGGGGAAACAATCCTGAACAGCTGCTTACTGAACTCCTAGGACTGCCAGCAACTTCCCTTATTTTCCGAAGCCTGGGGATTTCTATGATATGGTTCCAAGTGGAGCTTTCTATATCTATAAAGCAAGGTTAACTAAGGCCCTTGGTAAATAAAGGCATATGGAAAACAAAGATCTTATCTTGGTAAAGGGCCTCAGTGTTTATAAAGCTTTCACATGTTACTTTATTAATTCAAGAAACTGTCCTCATTAAGTTTTGATAAATGGCCTAAACTAGTATGCTCTTTTAAGTTCTGTTTAAAACAGTGATATGGTGGTCAGTATTATCATACCTTATTTGAAGGAAATATTACATTTGAAATAATGACCCAAACATGATACTTATAGGACAGAACATTTTGAATGTTACAGCCATCTGTAGATACACACACACACACACACACACACACACACACACTTTGCATACTATTTCAGGGTGTTCATAGACCTTCCCATCTGAATGTCCTCAGATTAAAAGCCCGGCTGTGAGGCTTTAAATACGTATTATAGCTTCTCAGATGAAGTATGTGGTGACAATTTATTTTGATTGCCTGTGATCCAATGTCCAATGGATCCAATTTGTAATCCTCTATTCATTAAAATGATAAAAACAATACTCAATGATGAAAAAAGATTTTGATGACATAATATTTAGTGAAAAAATAGTTGGTAAAATGCTATGTAGGTGACTTTATTTTTTATAGAAATATTAACATATGTATGTTATATGTGTATTCAAAGGCAAAATGTATGGTAAGGGTGATTGATTATACCTGGATGATAGGATTTTAAATTTCTTTTTATTCCTATCAACATTTTAACTTATTTATAATGATAGTGTATTACTTATGTGGTATTGTAAAAGTCTGAACGTAGTGCCTTTTACAACTTATGGATTTTAGGGTCTTCCCTATGTGAATCCTGTTCTTGATCTTCTTAGACCTCCCTCAACAGAGGCATACCAAGTAATCTTCCTTGAACGTCTATGCAATGGTTACTCAAGAAGGGAGAAAGGAAATGAACATTTGACAAATGCTAATTTTACTTGGAACTTCACGTTTACTTTCTCTTATTATCCTCACAATATCCTGCAAAGTTGATTTTATTTCCTCACTTAACTGATAATAACACCAAAGCTCCAAAGGTTGATTGAATTAGCAAAAGTTTTATGTCAAAAGTAAGTAGTGAGGATAGAGAAGAACTTAGGTGTGTCTGGCTCCAAAGTCCAAGCACTTCCCCTCTGCCATACTGTCTCCTACCTCCTGGCAGGCTCCCATTTTTCACTTCACTAGGACCTGGCCATATGATGCCTCTCCATGTGCATCTGATACAGCCCCTTCCTCCTGGTCACTCACAAGTTTCTTTTCCTGCATATTGTTTCTTCTATGCCTCTGCCTTCTTTGAGCTCCATATCCATATCACTCTTATATCCAAAGCATTGGCTCTTACCCCTATTTTGGGCCACAAACTCACTTGCAGACCTCATGAAAGCTCTCTCTAGAAAATGCACTTTGTGTATGTAGATGTGCATGCGCACACACACACACACACACATGCACGCTTTGCATACTATTTCAGGCTGTTCATAGACTCTCCCATCTCAAGATCCTCAGATTAAAAGCCCAGCTGTGTGGCTTTAAATACATATTATGTCTTCTCAGATGGAGTATGTGATGGTGATTATCTATTTTGATTGCCTGTGATCCAATGGATATGTTCTCTGAGGTAAAGAAATGCATTTTTATTGTTTAGTAATGCACCATTAGTGAGTGCTAGAGAAATATGAGGCCAAATAAGGGATCTGAAGAATAAGCAGATACTGTATATGATATTCAATGGGTACTGAATTCTAATTTTTGTAAAAATAAAAGACTCAACATTCATGAAGAGACTAACTCATGATAAGCAATACATTACAATGGCCTGCTTCCATGGTAGATTTTTCAATGGTGATTGTTTTAATAAGTATATTTTTGTTTGTTTTCTTCCTTCAGAAATGAATGCTAAGGGAGTTATCCTCAATGCATTTGAACGTTATCGCCTAAAAACCTGTATTGACTTTAAGCCTTGGGCTGGAGAAACAAACTATATATCAGTGATCAAAGGCAGTGGGTAAGTTGAAGACTTAGTCTTCCAAGGCATCTAAGGAGAACTCTAGTGCCTGGGACGTTACATTACAGCAATCGTCCTAGGCTCTGATCTTTAGGAAGGGGTGGGGACTTTCTTGCTAGTTGCTGGAGAGTAAAAAACAACTGGATCTAGTTTTCGTAGACATAGAAATTATATTCCCATACACGTAACCACCTTTAGACAAAGTGGATGGGATTGCATGCCATCAGACCCACAACCTTGTGAATTTCAGGCCGTTTGTAATTTACATACTCTTTATCCCTTTCAAGTAAAAAAATGTGTATTTATGCGTGTCCATGTCTGTATTTAAGCTTATTTTAACCCAGCCACTCTTATTTCTTGAGTTAAGAAGGCGACAGTATTATTTGTCTTGAGCTCAGCAATTTTGATTGATTGCTGTCCCTGTAAAGTCCTTGTTTAATGGGCAGAGGCATACCAAGGAGGATCTCAAAGACTTTGAAATTCACAGGAAAAACCAGGTCTGGACCACCTTGGGGATGATTTGCTCCTATGTAATATCTGGCGTTAGGGCAAGTTCTTTAAAGATCACCTGGTCTACAGGGTTTTTAAATATTATACAATACCTGGTATATTAGGCTGTTCTTGCATTGCTGTACAGAAATACCAGAGACTTGGTAATTTATACAGAAAAGAGGTTTAACTGGCTCACAGTTCTGCAGGCTTTATAGGAAGCATGGTGCTGACATCTGCTCAGCTTCTGGGGAGGCCTCTGCAAACTTACAATCATGGTGGAAGGTGAAGGTGGAGCAGGCATGTCACATGGCAAAAGCAGGAGCCAGAGAAAGAGTGGGGAGGGGGAGGTGCTACACACTTTTAAATGACCAGATCTCATGAAAATTCACTATTGCAAAGACAGCACCAAGCCATGAGGGGTTTGTCCCATGACTCAAATACCTCCCATGAGGTCCCACTTCCAGCATTGGGAATTACATTTCAACATGAGATGTGAGTGGGGACAATTGTCCAAACTATATCACCTGGGTTATAAGAGAAATGCACAGTGTTCAGATGTAACAGCAAAGGATTTAGGTGGGTAATGAGGTGGACTAGGCAGTGGAGATTCTGCCCTGAGACCTCAGATTGTAACATCCTCTTCCCCCTTTCTTGTAAACTCTCCTATAAGCTGCTGGTCTTCAGTGGGAAATAGGCGGGCTGGGAAGCAAGAACTTTCCATCGGGGCAAACTGTGACCGAATAGCAACGGTTCAACACGAATTCCTCCACGCTCTGGGATTCTGGCATGAGCAGTCGCGTTCTGACCGGGATGACTATGTCAGGATAATGTGGGACAGAATTCTGTCAGGTACATTTCTCTTATTTTCCTATGTTTTTAGTCAAGGACTGAATTTCTAAGCATGTGTCCTCTCTTGTCATCTGTGGCAACTGTTAATAATTTTAAAACTTTGATGTTTTGATGTCTTAATTCATTCAGCTCAAACTCATTCTGAGTTATTGGAACACTGGTATTCCAGAACCCATATGAGCTAGATATGCTCTTAGAAACTGGGTTTGTGGTTTTAAAGCACATTCAGTCCCACAATATGTTCCTGAGTATTACGTGGAATGGAGTCTGTGCCCAAATTAGTTTAGCAAATCCCCAAGTCTTAGTCCATCTTGTGCTGCTATAACAAAACACCACAGATTGGGTAATTTATAAAGAACTGAAATTTATTCCTCATTGTTCTGGTAGCTGGAAAGTCCAAAATCAAGGGGTGGGCATTTGATGAGGGCCTTCTTGCTGTGTCGCATACCATGGCAGAGGGCAGAAGGGCAAGGGAGAGTCAGAAAAAAACAGGGCCAAATCTGTCCTTTTACAAGGAATCCACCCCTGCAGTAGCAAACCTACTCCTGCAGCAATGGGATTAATCCATTTATAGGACAGAGCCCTCATGCCCTAATTACCTCTCATTAGGCCTCACCTCCCAACACTGTTGCAGTGGGGATTAGGTTTCCAATACATGCTTTGAGGGGGGGGACATATTCAAGCCATAGCACCTAGGTTAAAAGAAATTAGACTTATTTATCCCGCTATACTGCTCTGAGTCTTTATTAGGTTGACAGGAAATGTAAATCTCTAAGAAAAGTGATTTACAAAATGATTTGATCATGGTCTTTTTTTCTTTTTGCAGAGTAGCTTGTAGAGTATTTGGATTTATTGTTTCATGGAACAATTTTCAGTAATAGTTGAGTAGCATGAACTGTTTGTGATTCTGTGTTCAAAGTCACAAAGTCTTAATAACCATGTCTGACTAGAGCTCATGTTTTCCACATTCCACAGTGACACTCAGCTTCCTCATCTGTCCTGCCTGTGCGGGGCGAGACAGAGGAAAGGGCATTGCTATTATGTCTGAGGCACTGTGAGGAGTGCCCTACACAAGGCCCCCTGACACCACACTTCTTGAAATCACAGATCTTGCTCTTCATCCCCCGCCTCTGTTTATCTCAAGTGGGGTCAGGCATAGCAGCAAACTAAAAGATTTCTAGAGAAACAGCAGTGTTTAGCTTTAATCCACAGCCATACTCTTTAGGATTCCCAAAGTCTTATTTTTGATCAAAACTTCTGCCCACATTTGATAACACATCTTTATGTTTTGGAGATTAGAACCACCTCAACGTGTCCACAGAATCATTCCATTTCAAGTTGGAATCAGTTGCCCATTGGTATAATACTAAACGGCCTGATGTCTTCTCTAAATAGATTCATTTTTGTTTTTTTATTATTATTTTAAACTGACAAATCATAATTGTATATACTTACAGGGTACAGTGATATTTTGACATGTGTACATAATGTGGAATGACTAAAACAAGCCATCACCTCACTTATCATTTCTGTGGTGAGACATTTGAGATTTATTCTCTTAGCAATTTTGAAATATACACTACATTATTATTAACTATAGTCATCGTGCTTTACTTATTTATTTATTTTGAGACAGAATCTTGCTCTGTTGCTCAGGCTGGAGTACAGTGGTATGATCTTGGCTCACTGCAACTTCCGCCTCCTGGGTTCAAGTGATTCTCCTGCCTCAGCCTCCCGAGTAGCTGGGATTACAGGC
>NW_012101421.1:1374951-1390625 GCF_000951045.1 Mandrillus leucophaeus
GCCACCACGGCTGGCTACTTTTTGTATTTTTAGTAGAGATGGGGTTTCAACAGGTTGGCCAGGCTGGTTCATCATGCTTTAAATACATCTACACATATTCCAGTAACCATGAATTATGGTTAGTCAATAACCGCATGTCAACGCTTTCTAATGACTCCTTTGTAGGATAACTAAAAAGTTAATCATTCCCAGGTTTCATCTCACCATCCCTTCAAAGTCTTCTTACTTCCATCTCATCTACCGTGAATGTCCTCAGCCTGCCATCACTGCTGGCCAATGCCCTGAGTAGTTCAACAATACTTTTTATTGTTGTTGTTTGAGACAGGGTCTTACTCTATCACCCAGGCTGGAGTGCAGTAGCGTGATCACAGGTCACTGCAGCCTCGACTTCTGAGGCTCAGGCAATCCTCCCACCTCAGCCTCCTGAGTAGCTGGGACTACAAGCATGCACCACCATGCCTGGCTAATTTTTAAAATATTTATTTTATTTTATTTGAGATGGAGTCTCATTCTGTCACCTAGGCTGGAGTGCAGTGGTGCAATCTCGGCTCACTGCAACCTCTGCCTCTCGGGTTCAAGCAATTCTCCTGCCTCTGTCTCCCAAGTAACTGGGATTACAGGCACGCACCAACACGCCAGGCTAATTTTTGTATTTTCAGTAGAGACGGCGTTTCACCACGTTGGTCAGGCTAGTCTCGAACTCCTGACCTCGTGATCAGCCTGCCTTGGCCTCCTAAAGTGTTGGGATTACAGGCGTGAGCCACCACGCCTGGGCTTAAAATATTTATTAGAGATGAGGTCTCGCTTTGTTGCCCAGGCTGGTTAGCAACACTTTTTAGAATCCTCCTTTCCACGAGCAGTTTTACAGCCTTAGACTAAATGCCAGTGTCCTAACTATGGGCTGCAATAGAACCTTAGATATGTTCAGTGTCACTGCTGGTATTACAGTTCTAAGTTTGAATGTTATATTGTAAGATGGGAATAATGAAACTGTTGTTAGTTATAGCAAAAATTGTTTGAGTTTATTATATTCTCCATTTCTAAGTGAGCAGTATTTGGAGTAAGATAAGCTGAATTTTGTGAACATCAAGTAAAGATTTTTTATTTATCCTTTAGGCAGAGAGCACAATTTTAACACCTATAGTGACAGCGTATCAGATTCCCTGAACGTTCCCTATGATTACACTTCAGTAATGCACTACAGTAAAACTGCATTCCAAAACGGAACAGAGCCGACAATTGTCACAAGAATCTCAGACTTCGAGGATGTGATCGGCCAACGAATGGATTTCAGTGACTCTGATCTCCTAAAGTTGAATCGACTGTATAACTGCTGTATGTGACAGGTTCTTTGAAATGACTTGTATTTCCCTCTGTTATGTAGGAAAAAATGATGGTCTGTGCCATTTCGTCGAGCACCGGTGGGGTTTCTGAGATTATGGAGACTTGATATTCAGGAAGTGAATAGAATAGTACTCAGATCTCAATCTACACCTTGGAAGCAGCATTTTTCTTTTCACCACGTCTGGTGTTGAGATCTAAAAACAAATTGGGTCCTGTAGGAATATGCCTCAGGCAGGTTTTTAAAGCTGTTACTAATTCAAACATGGGTAAGACTGATACTCACACTTCCTTTTAGCTAGAATGATATGTCTAGTTGTAATATGAATGGGATCAAATAAACTGGATTGTGGCTTAATGATTCGAATAACTAGGGGAGTGTAGACTCAGATTTCTACAAATTAGATAATTTTTTAAAAAAAGATGGGGCAGGGAGCTTATTCAGATGTGCAGAATTCATTACCTTCTTTGTAGGGGTTCTGCAAATAAAGAGGGATCTTTGAGCCACCATCACCCAGAATCAGCCAGGTGTTCCCTGTAATACCAACCTGGCATTTCTAATACTGTGATAAGTTCAGTTTTTGTTACTTAGATTATCATGTTGTATGAGTGTCAATAATTGTCTTTTTGCTTTTGTAGCCTCTTCCTTGAGTTTTATGGACTCGTGCAGTTTTGAACTGGAAAATGTGTGTGGCATGATCCAAAGTTCAGGAGATAATGCTGACTGGCAACGGGTTTCACAGGTTCCCAGGGGGCCAGAGAATGATCACTCCAACATGGGCCAGTGCCAAGGTAACAGGAGTGAGATACTCCTAGATTGTATACTCAGTGGCTACAGCCACGTTCTTCTCTATGAAAGACTGGGATTTTATCTCTAATTTCTATCAGAATAATTAATGATTATTCATTAGGTGACTACTGAGAAGTAGGTCTTGCACCTGATAAAGACATTGTTAATTGCTTTTCCTTCTGTGTTTATTTTTCTTTCTACAAGTCAGAGCTGGGCTCTGTGATGCCTCTACCAGTGCGTTCCCATAGGAGAGCATACCAGAGTGGGCCTCCTGCAAGGCCTTTTATCTCAGGGGCAGTACTACTGTTTTCTAGAAGTTTGCAGAATACAAGAGACTCTTCCCAATGGACAGCACTAGGCTGTGAATTATTGTTTCAGAACTGTAGCTGGATGTGATTATATGCTCCTGTTACAAAAATATCTAAAAAGCACCATTTATTTAATTTTCTTCAGATGCATATCCTTTTCCATTTTCATTTTGTTTTGCCTTAAGTAGCTATTTGGCTACAAGGACCACATTTTTACTTATTTGCTTATTCTGGCAACAAATATGTAAAACTAGACTTCAGAACTTAGGGCCAGTGCTTAATAATAATAGCTCAGATGATCTAGGCAGGAATTGGAGGCCTTCAATGGCAAAAAGGTGCTTTTCCTTTTATTTTTCTTTTTAAATGCATATTTGGATAGCAGATAGTGGTCCTCCTCAGACCAGAGGAAAGTAGATAGGGAGGGAGGGAGGAAAGGAAGAAGAATCCAGACCAGGCAGCTCTCACTTTTTTCTGTTTTTGAAAGCTAATTTCTGTAGTAAGGGAAAGGTTCCCTAACGTTGTGTCTTTCAGAAATTGCCTGCTCCTAGAACCATATTTAAATGCCCAACACAATTCCCTGCATATAGTGGAAACTAAGCAAATACTTGAAATAAGGTAAAGAAAATTGGGCCGGATACAGTGGCTCATGCCTGTAATCTCAGGCCTTTGGGAGGCCAAGGTGGGTGGATCACCTGAGGTTGGGAGTTTGAGACCAGCTGGGCCAACATGGTAAGACCCCATCTCTACTAAATATGCAAAAATTAGCTGGGTGTGGTGGCGCATGCCTGTAGTCCCAGCTAGTTGCAGGACTGAGGCAGGAGAATCACTTGAACCCGGGAGGCAGAGGTTGTAGTGAGCTGAGATAGTACCATTGCATTCTAGCCTGGACAACGGAGTAAGACATTGCCTCAAAAAAAAAAAAAAAAAAAAAAAGGAAACAAAATATATATACATTCAAACCAGAATCACTAGCTCTGCCTTCTTTAGAGATGGCTTGGAAGATTAAGTATTGCAGATAATGAAAGCAGAGAACTGGGAGGTGCCTCTGAAATTATCAGGTTCAGTTATTCTCTATTTTTTCATTACAAATATCGTTTAAAAAATATTAAAATGTGAATCTCCCCAGATGGTTGCTGTAGTTACAGTATCTTCTGAGAGTTGAATTTCTTTCTTTCTTTTCTTTTTTTCTTCCTTCTTTTTTGGTGACAGTTTGAAGCCAAAGAAGTTAGAAAGTGTTTTTTAAAAAAAGGGGGCAGCCAAGGCCCTGGTTTCCTGGCTGGGCTCTCGCTCCTGTCCGCATTGTGTGTTCACCTCTCCAGAAAGACCTAGAAGTTGACGCTGAATTAGCCTTGGGAAACACAGATGCTACAACTCTCTACCCACCCAAGTTTCAAACCCTCTTTTTGACTTAATTTCCATTTTCCTTTTTCATATTCTTAGAGGGGAACAACCCTCTGTAGCATCTTTTTCCAGTGGTAGCTCTTCCCACTTGGAGCTGGACCAGGGTTGCAGACACTTGAAAGGTGTCCTGTGTAGACTCTACCTTTTAGCCCTGCTGTTTGGTCTTGACCTGCAGCCTTACAGTGGATTTTTAAAAAATTAGCATTTGATACTTAAACTTGCTGTATCTTTATAGCTCATAACAAACGAAGATAAGCAAGGATTAGTGCCCACGGAAAACTACTATTGTAAGTAAACGTCTTATAAATAATAGAGAAGTTTGAGTTTTATACTGTTATGTCAATCTGCTAGCTTTTGCAAGTGCCAGATACGTAGCTTAGGCTTCTGTCGTTTCTCCCTGGCGATTTACATATGGATGTTACTTACGCCTCGTGTAAAGAATCTAGCACCACTATTAACAAACACACATTTCCATACCCAGTATCTGTTTTCTCTCAATTCTGCTTTTCCTTAACAGGTTCTGGTTTCTTCATGCATTTTGATAGCAGCTCTGTAAATGTGGGGGCCACAGCAGTGCTGGAAAGTAGAACGCTGTACCCTAAAAGAGGATTTCAGTGCTTGCAATTTTACTTATATAACAGTGGCAGTGAAAGTGATCAACTGAACATCTACATCAGGGAGTATTCTACAGACAATGTGGATGGCAATTTAACTCTTGTGGAAGAAATAAAAGGTACAATGTCAACATTCTTATTGTTTGGATTCAAAGTGAGGCAATCTTAGGTCTTTTCTTTAGTTAATGCAACAATTTACAATAGGACAGGGGCTACTGAGTCACTACCCTTCAACTAAGAACTAGATTCTTCTTGTTTTAAGTGGTGGCAAGGAAGCTAGAATGAAGACTCTTTCTGAGTGCTCTGTTATGTGACACTCACTTAAGAAACTGTAGATCAGTCTCTGGCACTATGGAGATCAGTTCTTGGCAAATAATAAAAATACAAAGCCGGGTGCAGTGGCTCACAGCTGTAATTCCAGCACTTTGGGAGGCCAAGGCAGTCGGATCACCTGAGGTCATGAGTTCGAGACCAGACTGGTCAATATATAGTGAAACCTTGTCTCTACTGAAAAAATACATAAATTAGCTGGGAGTGGTGGCACACGCCTGTAGTCCCAGCTACTTGGGAAGCTGAGGAAGGAGAATTGCTTGAACCCGGGAGGCGGAGGTGGCAGTGAGCTGAGATCACGCCACTGCACTCCAGCCTGTGCGACACAGCAAGACTCTATCTCTGAAAAAATAGATAAAATAAAATAAAATAAAATACCTAAAAATACGATGTGAACTAGCTTAGGCAAAATAGGACAGGCTCCTGGCTGAAGGGTAGTTACAGCCTGTGGGACAGATGAGGGAGACACCGGCTTGAGGGGGAATTATTAATAGCTCTGTCTCTGAACATTGCTGGGCACCTCTTGTTTTACCTCAGAATGGCTTTCTTTATAGGACTGGTACTTTGGTTGTTTCACTTCCCAGCTTACATTTGACCAAATTTGCTA
The DNA here is from genome assembly GCF_000951045.1 of Mandrillus leucophaeus. Lineage (NCBI taxonomy): Eukaryota > Metazoa > Chordata > Mammalia > Primates > Cercopithecidae > Mandrillus > Mandrillus leucophaeus. Next base: position 1,380,343 of record NW_012101421.1, read on the forward strand.
TCAGTCTGGAAAAAGGACTCTTCCTCTAATATAAAGCTTAGAAAATAAATCCCAGTGAAGAACTGGGATGCTTATGACTTCAGTCAAACACAGCCTCTGGAGCAATTCCTGAGTGGGAAGTGAGTACCCACCCTTCTTACCAACAGTATGTCGGAGAGGAGAGCCATGTTGAGCACCTATGCAAGTAGATGGTTAAGGGGGTGACTGAGAAAGGGAGGGGCTGTGGGCTGGCAGATATATTACTGTCTATTCCACTTAATCATCTCCTGGCTTGAATGAATTGAGTAATTCAATTTGTTCTACAATTGGATCCATATTATGCAATATAGTATGCCATTTTCCTCCTGTTTTTAACAAGGAGAAACAATCTGAAATACAGGTGATATTTTTCTTTGTGAACACCTATAAGCAGTGAGGTTTTTAAGCTCACTAAGAATATACACATATTATACATATATATTATTCATGTAACAAAATAAAATATAAAGTATAATTATATATAATATGTATTATATATTAAATATATAAAAGTCATATATAAGCCATATGTTACTATAAATATTATATATTATGTATTAATATATAAATTAATATAAATATTGATATAATGTATCTATAATATATATAATTGTCCAGGATTGGAAGGGGGATCCTTTCTATTAGCAATCTGTGGGTGTGTCATTGATACACAATAACACAAAAAGGCACTTAAGAAACTTCCTTATTTTCTGTCATTTGGGTATGTCTAACTTATTTTCAAGTAGCTGTGTTTCACATTAAGCACCAACATATTTTTGTTTTAAGACTTTGTGTTAACCACTAGTTTGACATGAATTTCTCAGCTACTGTCCCTCTGGGGGTTTCTGCAGATTATTTAGTATACTGCTTCTTATTTGAGTATGTGATATAAGAAAATCAGACAAAATGGCATATCATGTGCTGCTAGCGAGGGTTATGGGCTAATAGTTGGGGAGGGAGTGCAGGTTGGAAAGAAAGAAGGTGGTACCAAATATCAGATAAATACTTACAATGCTGAGTCACTGGGAAGTAATCTAAAGAGTAGATTGCGGGATGTGGGCTTTCCAGGGTTTGGTGGATTTTGTTTAATATTACCAAAAGGTTGATTGAAGATTTTGTATGTGAGGGAAGTATTCCAATCAAACCATAAATATATTAAAGAAGGCTTTGCCTGAGTATTACAGGAATCTTGCGTAGAAGTATTACGAGTATTGGGCTTGCTGGCTGTTTAACAATGGAGAATGCCAGGTAACTCACAGGTAGGGCATGAAGTACTCATGAGCTAGATGTTGTTATTTACTCTCTGATCTCTAGGAAAGGGTGATCTATTTGAGAAACAGCTAGACAAATATTCAGCTATTCCAGAGAACAGTGTGACCCCATAGAAGCACCTTTAAGTAAATAATTCTAGGCTGGAGCTTTGGCAAAACCATACTTCTGACCCATAGAAATAAATCGGTTTTGGATGATCCTTTGTCTAAGAAGGCTAGAAATCTAATGTTGACATGTCCATAATTTAAACTTCTTTGTCTTTGAAATAATAATAACTCTTTTGCAGAAATACCCATTGGGAGCTGGCAACTTTATCATGTAACATTGAAAGTGACCAAGAAGTTTAGAGTGGTGTTTGAAGGACGCAAAGGCTCTGGCACATCACTGGGTGGTCTGTCTATTGATGACATCAATCTTTCGGAAACACGGTGCCCTCATCATATCTGGCATATAAGGAATTTCACACAGTTCATTGGCAGCCCAAATGGAACTTTGTATAGCCCTCCATTTTACTCTTCTAAAGGTTATGCCTTTCAGATTTACTTAAATCTAGCCCATGTGACTAATGCAGGGATATATTTCCACTTGATCTCTGGAGCCAATGATGATCAATTACAGTGGCCATGTCCTTGGCAACAAGCCACAATGACACTTTTGGATCAAAATCCTGACATTCGACAGCGTATGTCCAATCAGCGGAGTATAACTACGGACCCATTTATGACCACCGGTTCGTAACTCATTTTCTTTATTGCTAATAAACAATCATTGCTCTAGGAGGGATGGATAATTTTGGGAATGAGAGATTGCACAGTTAGTTACCTAGGGAAATTTGAGTCCCAAATCTTAAGAACAGATATTTAGGAGAAAGGTTTCAAGAATTGTGGACAGAGTCTTTCAGGCAGGAGCTCATCAGAAATGTCAGCAAGGACTCCAACAAATAAAGAAGATACTGACTGTATTCCTGGGAACTGATGGCCCTTCTCAGATTTCCACTTCTGTGCAAGAGGTGTTGGTTTTAGAGTCTGACATGCCTGAGTTCAAGTCCAAGGTTTGCTTCTCATTAGCTATGTGACCTTGAGCAAATAATCTCTTAGGGCCCCAGTGTCCTCAACTGTAAAGCCAGGGCTGTAGTAACCATTCCACAGATTTGCTATGAGAATTAGTACAGGTCAAGTGTGGAAGCTGTGGAAAGGCCTGCAGTGGAGAGGCCCTCAGATGTTGGGTTTTTCTAACTCATGCTACCTTGTTCACGTCACTGGGAATGTCAAAAATAATTCAGCGTTGGAAATGGGGGTAGTTTTTGACCAGAAGGAAGGTATTGAGCAGGTGCATTCAAGTGTTGGTGGGAAGGGTGTGAGAATACATTATAATTTCTTAGTAAAAAGTTACAGAGGATTTGCTAATCGTGACATCATTCCCCATCTTTCCCATCTCAAAAAGAAGTAACCCACTGAAAGCAATGATCACACTTCTAATTTTAATAACTCTTTGCTTCTGAGACCCTCAGAAAGGAAAACAATGAAATTATGGCAAGCTGAATATTTTTGCCAAATATGAATTCTGTATATGAAAAACATGGACCAAATTGGCATAGAAAAAATCCAACTTAATCTCCTAGGAAAACAATAATATTCACCAATGGAATTGTAGGGACTTGACATTCAGAATTTTTTCACTTTTTCTTAAAGTGTTTCTTCCTGAATGACATTAAAAGCAGCTCAGGGCTGGGTAGGTCATTATCTTTCCCCAGAAGCAGTACTTCTTCTTGTCTTCTACTTCTGAAGCACTTTGCTTGTTAGGTGGATAATTCAGTTAATAAGATAAATCATTCTATGCTGATATTAAAAACTCTCTCAGCAATATATTGCTTTAACTGGACAAACTGTAACTTTGTAAAAGGACTCTCTTAGTAGCCTTAGGCTACTAAGAAATTATTCTAATAGATAGGAGGGTTTCTATACCGTTCAATAAGTAGAGATATGATATTCCCAGGAATATCTGGCACCTAGGAAACTTCTGGTACCTCTCCACTCTTATTCTACAGTGTGGTCCTCCCTGCCAGGTAATTTCATTTCCTCTAGGACAGTATAAATGAACAAGCCCCAGCGATTTGCCAGGGAATACATCACAGGCCAATAGCATCATTTAATTATTTTGAGCTCCAGCCTAATTGTGTTTCACATTGCCTGTTCTTTCCTACCACCAAAAGCTACGATGATGATAAACACACTCCATTAATATAAATTGCTTTTTCAGGTAATGGAAGCTATTTTTGGGACAGGCCTTCCAAAGTGGGAGCAGTGGCTGTTTTCCCTAATGGAACTCAGTTTAGAAGAGGTGGTGGCTATGGCACCAGTGCCTTTATAACCCATGAGAGGCTGAAAAGCAGAGATTTTATAAAAGGAGATGATGTTTATATCCTACTGACAGTGGAAGGTATGTCAATAAAAATAGTTTTATATAAGCTAGTTTTTTGTTGTGGCCACTGATTATCTTCTGTTTATTTCTGCATTCCATTTTTAGGTGTATTATGTAGAGATGTGGGGGGAAATGGGCATGAGTGGGGTGTGAGGGGAACATGAATTATTGACAACATGAAAATAATTTAATTTGAAACAGTAAGGACTCCAGAATAAAGAATTTAATGACTACCACATGAAGCTATAGTGGAAATCTTTAGGTTGGGAAACTTCTTTAGAAATAAATTAAAATAGAACAATTATACTCTAGGATTCCCGAAATAAAAATATCACATCAGCACATGAAATGACTGGAAACGGCTGTGTCTTATCTGTTTCAAATGTACATACATGCATACATATATACATACACACACACACACACACATATATATATATTGGCAGAAATGATATTAATCTCTTGTTAGATTAATGTTAAATTTCTTACTCCTGCAGCCAATAAATACATTTTGCAGCAATTCTGGTGGTTTTCATTTTTTATGCGGTAGGATTTTAACTCATTTTCTATTAAAGACCCACTTGGGTCTCAGTAAATCAGATTGTTGTTTGTGATGAAAGGTGGTGCAATTAAAACCCACAAAAATTTGACTCCAGTGTCCATTAGAGTAAATCTAGATGATACCTCTTGGAGAAATTATTCAGAAATAACTTTTGTTAAGAGAGAAAACATTTTATGTAGCAGAGAAAAAAAATCAGATATGCATCAGTTCTCTTTGACCATAGCGATTTCAACCAGAAGCAATAATATGCTGCAGAGAGCATAACACTATTTGTCAGGGCACTTGGTGTCTTTCTCCAAGTCTCCACCAACTTGCTCTACCAAGCCAGAGACCTCTGACCTTGGGCAATGCCCTCAATTACTTTACATTTCTGAGTTTTGGTTTCCTTATCTGTCTCTTGAAAGTTGGCATCAGGGGCTTGTACCCTTCTGGGCTCCCACAATCCAGGCCAGCATGTGGTTGAGTTGGAGCCCCAGCAGGCTGGCCTAGTTTCCCTTTGCCTAGTTCTTATCTCGCTGCCTATATCAATGTTGCTAGACTGTGCTTCAAGGTTACCTGAATTTCTCATAAGCCTAAAATCTGATCATTGTCTATTTTGAAACTTAAGATTGGGCTTGGCATGATGGCTCACACCTACAATCCCAGGACTCTGAGGCTGAAGTGGAAAGAATGTCTGAGCCCGGGAGCAAAGACCAGCCTGGGCAACATTACAAGGTCCCACCTCTTAAAAAAAAAAAAAAAAGAAAGAAAGAAAGAAAAAAAAGGAAAAAAGAGACATTAAAAGAAAAAGAAACTTAAAGATCAAATGATTGTTAAACAAAAGCTGATTTCCATCCACACTCTTCCCCATCTTCCTAGACATATCTCACCTCAACTCTACGCAAATCCAGGCAACACCAACCCCTAGTGTCCAAGAACTCTGCTCAGAAACCACCTGTGAAAATGATGGTGTCTGCACTGTTCGAGATGGCAAAGCTGAGTGCAGGTAAGGATCATTTGGAAGAGATCTCTCCATTCTTTGGTTAGAAATTTTATTCCCATAATGTAGGATTAAATACTTGATAGTTCTTATGAATGAAATCAGTTGATTCCCATCTCACAGTCATTCATAGAATTTTTTGTGTTGTTGTCCTCCTTTTGGGGCTTTGGATAACCACAAAAACTATCTTTGTGATAGCCAACACAATTTTTTATGAAAAAAATATTACAGTATATTCTAGTTGTCTGAAAAGTCCTCACAACAGTCCAGTCATTTTAAGTGTAGCTGCCTCCATTTCCTAGATGAAGATACTGACGTTCTGAGGAGCCCTTGGCCAAGATGTGAAGCTGGAGGGTGGTGGGCATGGGACACTGAGAACTAAACTTTCTCTATTACCTGTGCTAACAGCCTTTCCTAACTTGCAGATGCTGTTTTAGTATCAGATTAGGAGGAATTCCATTTTTTCTTTCCATTGCTTACACCTGTGCTCTAGGTGCTTGTCTCTCTCCAGTCCAGAGTGGGTAAAATAGTTCCATACAGCAGTGACCTATTGGTGATCAAATAGACTAAAGGTGATCCACATCTTTAACTGTGAAGATTTCTGGAGTTACATATCAGCTCATAACTCTGAGTCACACTCTCAATGTGCAGGTGCCGGTCAGGGGAAGACTGGTGGTACATGGGAGAAAGGTGTGAAAAGAGAGGCTCTACCCGAGACACCATCGTCATTGCCGTTTCCTCTACTGTCGCTGTGTTCGCCTTGATGCTCATCATCACTCTTGTCAGTGTCTATTGCACCAGGAAGAAATATCGTGAAAGGATGAGCTCAAATGGACCAAATTTGACTCTGCAAAATGTAAGTTGAGGCTGATGTTTGATTATTCACAACCTATTGGTGAAATCTTATGGAGAGGAACTAGGACATTTTTGACATACTTTGGTTCTTGCCTTCTTCTCTTTGTTTCCTATGCTGGGACAACTGATTTCAGACTATAAAAGTTCCTATTACTTTCACTGTAAATCAACAATTCTTAAATTGGGATTTATGGAGGTTCATTATCCTCCTGGAATTGTATACAACATTGTGTACAGTTGTGTGTAGGGTTTTTTTCCTGGAGTGTGGTGTGGTCTGTGACCTGAAAGGCACAATTGATTTTGCCTGCAAGTTCAAACCTTCCTGGTAAAGTGGAGAGGTGGCCTGCAAGTGTTTTTGTTCTAAAGGCTTTAGAGTGGTGCTGAGCTGAGGCCCGTAGGAGGGGGATGCAGGCATGTTTGGGGAAGCTTTTGCATTAAAGAAGGTTCCGGTTCATTCTGGCTTCACGTGGAATAACTAATTCTAAGGCAGGTTTTCAAGTAAAGGATTTAGTCTTCCCTCAAAAAATCTCTAAAATGTGAATAGACTCCTGAAACGACCCTGTTTCCAGTGGGTCCCTTGGGAAGCTGACTCTGAGATGGATATTTGTACACAGGAGGTTGATTGGGGAGGGCTCCTGGAACACATATAATAGGCCGAGGGAGCTGGCCTGGGCAGAGGGTGAGGTTAGACTGTGATGTGGTTGCAGCTGAGGCCTTAGCCCATCCTCCAGGGAGCTCTGGAGTGGGGATGATTCCTTCTTAGGCACATCCTGAATCAAGGGAGGGGGGCCAGGCCTTTGTACTCCCATCGCTGGAATGGGGCTGCCCCCAAAGAGGGGCATAAAATTGGACAAGGCAACGGCCTTTTGGGGAGGGCATTTCTTGCATGACAGCCTTCATTCAAAGGACAGGACCAAGCAGCAGTGCCCTAGCATCCACTACATACTCCAGCAGTAGAGCACAGAGTTTTACGTGCCGATTCATATTCTTCCTCGCAAAGGAGCACAGAGAAAGTGGCATGAAATCTGAACATTACCTAAAAATGAAGCCCTAAAATTCTTCCAGTTCTAGTTCATTCCAATTGGAGTCTCTGAAAATTGCTACTGAAGCCAGTCAGAAAACATGCCCAATTAGAATATCTCCAAAAATAAAAATACCGCAATTGGCTAAAGCACAAGTACATTTTCTTAAGAAAAACGATTATTCAAGACATACTATATTTAAAGTTTTGAGTTTTTAAAGGGGACAGACGGGTATCAAGATATTATTATTTATATCAAGATATAAAATAATAAAAACATGTTTGACCAGTCAGTCAAAACCTGGACAATGATAATGAACTGAAAGGAAATCGTTGTATTATCGTAGGCTGTTGTCCTATTTCCTCAACATCAGGAAGATGTTTAATGCTAATAATATGGCAATAGATCAATTACCTCACAAAACTATTACAAAAGTGCTTAAAATATAAACAGATTGTTTTGTTTTAAGACAACTTTCAGCTTATTTTATGACTCAAAATAAAAGGGAAAAATCAGCGAATACTTGGTCTGGTATGTCAACCTGATGGCAGCTGTGCCTGCAAGTTCGGTCTCCTGGGCCATTGGGATGAGCCAGAAGTTGGTGCATGGAAGGTGGAACAGTGGCAGGGCAGGAGGGGACAAGTTAACTGGGTGGATGGGATTGCCAGGATATTTCCTTGACAATGGGAAGTGTAACAGCTGTTATAAGGACTCTAACTTAGCAAGTAAAAATTGGAAGGAGTTAAAGAAAAGTGACAAAACCAAAGAGAAGAGACAGAAGGAAACTAAGTCAATAAAGTGGGGAAGCCATGAGAGTATCAGGGACATGGTAAGGATAGTAAGTGGAAACACACACATGCACACACACACACTCCATAATATTACAACAGAAGTATTTTGTGTCTGGGTCATTTAAACACATTCCCAAGGACAAGGCAGTTGACTTGCATTATCTTAGGCTAGGCATTTCTACAGTTCATTCACTGATAACAGATCTCACAGATGTTGTTTAGATCTTAAATCAGAATGACCTTTTTTTCTGAGGCAAATGTATGTGTTCACCATAATGTTTTAGCATCTGAATAATGTGGGCTCAAAAAGCCAGGGCTCTAAATGGAGACCAGGAGCAGGAGCCATTGCCAGCTAGGAGGGAGGCCAGGAGACTACTGATGGGGACTTCATTTAAAGACTAGATCCTTTTCTTGTGATTCATTTAAATAACAGTTTTTAAATGTAGAAATTAAATCATCAATTGTTCTTTCCTCTTTTAGCAGCATGCTTTCTGAAGATTAACTCGACAATACGGCCAGCAAATGAAATTAAAAAGGATTCTTCGTCATGGATTCGCCTAAGAGATATTACAACCGCCTCATTCTTCTAAAAATGGATCTTTTTCTGTAAATAGCTGGAAATACTATAAATCACTATTTTGGTCAAAGTCAATTTGGTGAAATACTGTTTGTGTTTCCTTCTTTTAAATGAGAGAAAAGCAATTCAGGCTCTTCTGAAAGTATAATATTGTCTAGAAAAAAGGGAGAGCAACAGTTAGAGATTACTTTTCAAATTACTGATCCTTCCATATGGGGGCCACGTGTGGTGTCCTCACAAGTGATTCCTTAGAAACCCACTAGAAACACCCAGTGGGAATGATCCTCCATGCGGAATTGCAGCAGTTTCAGTGCCATCCTTTCCCAGCATTGGGAAGGGTAATGGGATAGCTCCCCACTCTCTGTTAATATACATTCTTCTCCACAACCGGCTACTCTCTTGTTTTCTTATATAGTCCCTATGGTACATGAGCTTGGTTTAGAATTTGATTGAGCAAATGACTATAATCAGCAAGAAAACCTTTCACTCTTTGAGTGGCAAGTCTCAAAGTTTTTGGGTCTCAGGAGTCTTTACATTTTAAAAATTACTGAAGATCTCAAATAGATTACTGAGGATCTCAAATAGATTACTCAGGAATCTTCACATTTTAAAAATTACTGAGGATCTCAAATAGATTACTCAGGAATCTTCACATTTTAAAAATTACTGAGGATCTCAAATAGATTATTCAGGAATCTTCACATTTTAAAAATTACTGAGGATCTCAAACAGATTACTGAGGATCTCAAATAGATTATTGAGGAATCTTCATATTTTAAAAATTACTGAGGATCTCAAATAGATTACCGAGGATCTATTTTGCTTACAAGCAGCTCATTGATTTAAATAAGTGTTTATTAGAAATTCAAACCAGGAAAAATTTAATGTATTTATTAATCACAAAAAATAAGCCCCTTCTATACTAACATAAATATTTTTATGAAAAATAGCTGTATTTTTCAAAACACGAGAATATTTAGCAAAGAGAGGGGCATTGGTTTACATTTTCTGGGAAAATCTCTAATGCCTAGCTCAATAGAAGACAGCTGAGTTTTCACAGATGCTTCTGCATTTATTCTGTTGTGATATATTAATTTGTTTGAAGGATGTGAAGAAAATCTAACCTCACACAAATATGTTCTTGGAAAAGGAAGGCATATTTGAATAGCTTTCTCAGGTAAATATGAATATTCTTTTGAAATAATTTTGTTAAAAGTTGACAATGGTAACTTCTTAAAGGTTAGTTGCAATCAAAATCCGAAACCATATCAATGAACTTTTGTATTCTGTCCTGTAAAATCCATTAGTCTATCTTGTATTTTGAGTCTTTCAGCTATGTCTGATTTTGCAATACTGTGCATTGATAATTTAGAAAATATTGGTTCACTGAGTTATACAGCTCTTACAACATTTGACATATTTCATTATACGGTATGAAAACAACATTAGTTAATTGCACTACTGATCTCATTTTAAAGTCTTTCATGCTTGTAGCCCCAGCATTTGGGAGGCCGAGGCAGGTGGATCACTTTAGTCCTGGAGTTCGAGACCAGCCTGGACAACACAGGGAGACTGTCTCTCTCTATATAAAAAAATTATCTGGGCATGTTGGCACGTGCTTGTGGTCCCAGCTACTTGGGAGGCTGAGGTATGAGGATTGCTTGGACCCAGAAGGTCAGGCTGCAGTGAGCTGTGATTGCACCACTGTACTCCAGCCTGGTGGACAGAGTAAGACTCCATGTCAAAATAAATAAGTAAAAACATAACTAAAAACCCCCAAATTAAA